>NC_135507.1:94931782-95250116 GCF_052857255.1 Amblyomma americanum
AGCCGTCCCACCTGCCGAGAGCAAACGGTGGCAGCTCTCCTGGCGGTCGTGACTGCCGCCGCAGATGGCTGATGTAAGCACGCAAGAACTTCTCTTGGTGTTAGTGGTTCTGTTGATTGTCCTCAGCTGCGCAACACCAGGTGAAGATTCCCGCCACGGTTAATGCAACGTTCCGCTAACATCAGCGTTCGAGCACGCGCCTCACTACCGTCTTCGTTTTCTTCACACTGCTGGCTGCATGGTAATGACCACAAAATCCAAGCTGCCGCTAGGCTGTAGCCGAAGGCTGAGAAGGCCTATCTGTTACTTAAATTATGCTTTCAGAAATCAAAATTTCAACCTTTTAACACTTATTAGAGATATATTAACTTGAATAAAGAAATCGAAATGTGGCTAGTCTGCCTACTTGCCTAATTTCTTTCCCACCCCGCATCTTTTTTTTTTTAAATATTCGTTGAGCCGTGAGAACCTTTATGAAGGAGAGATGTAAAGGAAAGGTGTTCCCACAGCGGTTCCACGTAATTTTTTCTTTGATGCAAACAAAACTACAAAGGGCACTTAATACTACTTATGTGCTTTTAAAGCGAAAGCATTTTCCTGTTATCATCTTTATATTTGTTTTCAATTTATTTTTCAATTTCTATCTTCCTTTCTAATTACACACCAACTAATTAGCATACACTGGTAAGGCAACGCGTGTAGTAGGTTCACCTTTGTCCGCCAAGAACCAACGCCGGTTCGTGGTCGGGTTGAGTGGCCGCCTTGCAATCTGAAAGTCCAGAGTTCAATACCGCACACCTTCGGAAGAAGTTTTGTTTTAATTTGATACCACGGTGACGTCATCTGGGATCTTTCTGACCACTGGTGCTGGCCAGCGTGGTCGGCGGGTTCTGTCTCCGATGAGCCATACGTGCCGCCGCCATGAGCCGACGATAGAGTCTTCCGCCAACCCATTTCTGTGCGAAGACAGAGGTGAACGTCAGCTTTGTGGGCTCGACCAGCAGTTGGTGCTGGCAGAGCGCTGAACGAATTAGTAACGGAATCAAAATTCTTGCGAACCCACGGGCTCACCCAAACTTACTCAGAGAACCTCGGGCTCACTCGAACACATGAGCTCAAAATCATTTACGCTAACAACCCAGTTGGGCTCACTCAGAATCTCCCGTCATCAAGCGTCAACCACTCATAGCGAATTACGTCTCACTCAGACTCACGACTCATCCAGGCTCGCTTACACATTTCAACTCACGACTCGCTTCGGTTCACTTATGGAGGGAATAGTTTAATTGTCTGACGTGTAGCAAAATCTCACTTTTAAAGTTACATCTGCGCTCGCATCCACTAGCTGAGACTGCCATAGAAAACCAATGGGGTGCCCTTTTTTAACATTGAGATTCAGATTTATTCGTATAGATGTGGATAAGTCCAGGTGAAAAGTGATCATAGATCACTTGGGGAACCCTCGAACCCTGCTTTTACAAGGTTTGGTTTGGGTTAGTTTAAGGGGGGTTTAACGTCCCAAAACGACTCAGGGTATGAGGGACGCTGTGGTGAAGGGCTCCGAAAATTTCGACCACCTGGTGTTCTTTAACGTTCACTAAAATTTCAAAATACACGGGCCTCTAGAATTTAGGCTCCATCGAAATTCGACCGCCGCGGCCGGGATCGAACCCGCGTCTTTTGGGGTCAGCAGCCGAGCGCCATAACCATTTAGCCACCGCGGCGGTCCCTTCTACAGGGCATACAACATATATTATTGAACGTTCAGGAGATTTTTCAAGGGGTAACACATTTTATACAATATAAAGCATATTCACACCAAATCTTGCATACATGCACATAAAAACCGCTTTCAAATGCACAGTAATTTCTTCTTGTTAAAGCATCGAGAATTTCTCGCAGCTCATTTATTCCATAACATGGTTATTTGATAAGAGGGGATTCACCATTAAGCAGCGCGAAACACAGGACGTAGTGGAACAAACAAGAGGCGACACGAGTGCTATCTAACAACTTAACTTTTATTTCTAGAAGGGTTAGTTATATAGGCGCCAAAAACACCAACCGAAACAAAGAGCAAAAACACAAAAGCCCAAATCATAAAATCGCAATAGTCCGAAAAAACCCTACGTGCATGCAGCGGGAGGTTAATCGCCTCATTTTAACAAAGCCAACCAGCAATATTAACACATGGCATGCACCTGCCTTGGGGTACGCCAACAGTAGCAGGTTGAAGTGACGACAGGTGGGACCCTGTTTTCACTGTTTGCAACCGGTATTGAAGATAAAACTTTATTAAGCTTAGTGGCATGCCACGTAAACCATATAGTCCCACCTTCCAAAACTGAGTCACTGAGGCTATCAGAAGCCTTTTAATAGTCCAAAAAGGTTTCAAAGCAGACATCTTGATATTCAATTGCATCTAATGTTAATTTTTTTCAGTTAGTAATGCTGTATCGGTGGATTTGCCATATTGAAAAACATGCTGTGAGAGAGGAATGCCTGAATTTCAAGCTGTTCATCAGTCTTTTGTAGATAACTTCTTTTTAATCCTTTAGAGAAGGCCGGTATAACTGAAATCAGGTAGATGATAGACACATTATTTCTGTCTCCTTTTTTATTGATAACAATAACTTTTGATACTTGCATCAATTTCGGACAAACACCAGTGGCTAAAGTCAGGTTATAAACATGGGTGAGGATTGGAGCTGTGCAATCAATGACGTATTTTATGGGTGTAATTTGAATATTCTCTCTATCATAAGCTCTGCAGTTATTCAAAGACTGAAAAATACTGCGAAAATGCGTTTTCGTTAGTGGATTCTAAAAAAAAGGTACAATCATCTGCTCGCATATTTTGTTTATACCTTTCAGTGGATCATTTTGCAATACCGCATCGCGAAAAAAAGGAGTTGCTGCATGTTTTCGTCCTGAGTGGAGCACTTCCAACCTTGTGTGCGTGGTCCAGACGAGATGAGATGTACGAAGGCGGAGGGATGAGTGCGCTACGAATCTTGGGACAAATATGAAAAATTTTTATGGAATAAGCAAATTCGAGAAAATTTCCGACGAGAAGCTAATGAAGGAAGGTCTAACATGCGTTTCATTGATGATATGCCAGCAGTACGATGGTAGTTATGCAGAATGAAACGGAGTTATTCTAGACAAGCTCCAGGGCATAGGTTAGGTTCGCACAGCTAGGGTACCAAATGGATAAAGCGTATTTTAATTTGCTACGGATTAGTGTCTTGTACAGGAGGAGTTTAGGTGAGCAGGGGGTAGAAGAAAGATTACGGCGAAGATAACCAAGCATGCGATTAGCATTGTTAATTATGGTGTAAATGTGAAGGGACCAAGTAAGATAGAAGAGATTTCGATGCCGAGATAACGATAGGAAGTGAGTTTCGAGCGCACTGTTATTTAGGTAATAGACGCTAGGACTGCAGGAATTTCTAGAGACACGTAAGGCTTTACATTTAGATGTATTAAGGTCCATTTTCCACAAGTCCCACCAATTAGTAATAGCACCCATATCATGTTGCAAGACATTAGTAACGTCAGAACGGTTAATTTCCCGAAAGACAACAGAATCATAAGCAGATAATTGAATGTTAGAGGATACACAGTCAGGTAGGTCATTAATGTATATTACGAACAGTAGAGGACCTAACACACAGCCCTGAGGCACGCCAGAACCAACGGAACATAGTGATGTATTGCGATTGTTAGATGATACAAACTGTGAACGGTTTAAAAGAAATTGTTCAAGCCGAAGTAGGATGTTAGGTTCAAGGTTTATTTTGGCTAGATTGAAGAGGAGGAGTCAATGACAAACTTTTTCAAAAGCTTTCTTGAAATCAAGAAATATGCAGTCAGCTATTCAGCCTTTATCAATGATAATATGAAGATTGTGAGTGAATGATGCTTATTGCGTTTCACTTGAAAGAAATTTTCGGAAATCGTGCTGGGCGCTGTTGAAGAACGAGTTAGTTTCCAGCAAGTTAGCGATATGGGAGTACAGGATGTGCTCTCGTAATTTGCAGGGAATATTGGTTAATGAAATTGGGCGGTAGTTGAGAGGAGAACTTTTGCTACCTGATTCGTGGACCAGGACCACCTTTCCGACTTTCCAGTCAGCAGGAAGAGTGCAGGAGTCGATGGACTGCTGAAAAATCTTGCAAAGCATAAGTGATGAGTACGTTCGGTTGCATTTCAAAAATTTG
The DNA here is from genome assembly GCF_052857255.1 of Amblyomma americanum. Taxonomy (NCBI): domain Eukaryota; kingdom Metazoa; phylum Arthropoda; class Arachnida; order Ixodida; family Ixodidae; genus Amblyomma; species Amblyomma americanum. The sequence continues at coordinate 94,936,006 of NC_135507.1, forward strand.
CTTTTAATTAGGTCAGTGCCAGGGCTAGATGATGTTTTAAGGTTGTCAATTAATTTCATGATGCCGCTAGGATCAGTGCAGACGGGGTCCATTATTGGGTACGCATATGACTGAGAGGGTGGTAATGCTGTGATAAAAAAATAAACAAAGTTATTACTGAAAGTTTTGTTTAATACATCGGGGCAGTCTGCATCCGGTATACGGAGTCCGTCAGGATCTGTTAAATGAATTGAGTCGACTTTTCTTGGGTTAACTGCGCGCCGGAACTTACGGGGATCATTCGTAAGCATAGAGGGTAAGGTGTTATTGAGGAATTTGGTTCTGGCGTTCTTGAGTGCGGTTACATATGCGTTTTTAGCTGCCGTATAGGCGCTCCATCGGGCGTCTGAAGGGGATCGTGAAGCACTCCGTTAACAGGCGTTTTTTTTTTTGTTCGATAATCTTTTGAGGTGAAGGTTATACCAAGGTGCGTTTGAGTTGCAAGAAATGGTTCGTAGGGGAATGTGCTTATCGATTAGTTTTTGGATTTTGTTACTGAAGATGCTCCAATTGTTTTCTACTGACCGGTTTTCGAAACCATCAAGGAACGTGTCAAGGAATAGAGACAGCTCATTGTTAATGACCTCGAAATTAGCTTTGTTGTAGTCCCTGATCACTTTTTTTATCCTGTTAGTTTCAAGGGGTGGGGCACATATTTCAAAATGAATAGCTAAACGGTCACTTAACCCGGGAATGTATAGTACATGCGGGACGAGATCGGGGCGTGATGTTAGTATTAAATCCAGTGTGTTTGCGGTAGCTTGCGTTAACCTAGTAGGTTGAGTGAATAACTGAGATAACGAAAAGACTGAGCAAAGATTTAAGAAATCGTTACTGACAGAAGAGAACGGATTAAGAGTAGGCGAACTGGAAGACCAGGGAATGTTCGGGAAGTTAAAGTCACCGAGTAAAAAATATCAGCATTAGGATGCCGGAAGTAGGCGCTATTAGCATCGTGCAACTGTTCGCAGAAGTTTGATGTGAAGTTCGGGGGGCGATAACATAGACCAAGGATTATTTTACGGTGGTGGATTTTAACGCATGCCCAGATGGTTTCAAGGTTGGTATCAATGTGTATCGGATATGACCCAATATTCTTAGAATTGTAGAAATAGCCAGCACAACACCACCACCTCGGCGTTGCGTGTGGTCGCAACGGAAAACGGAAAACTGCGATAAATCAGTTATTACTTCGCTGTCGTGATGTTATAATGAAGCCATGTTTCGGTGAGCGCGATGATGTCGGCATTACATGTGTCAATAAGGGAATGCAAAGTGTCACGCTTGTTAATAATGCTTCTTACATTAGCTTGTAAGACAGATATGCTGCGGGACGGAGACAATTTCCTACTTCCCCTCTCGTATTCCTAGGGTGTGTTATTGACGGTGAGTGAAGAATCTTGAATAACATCCCGCGAGGAGCCAGCTTGTGGTTCGGGACTGGGCTGTAAATCAGCTCGTGACTGAATTAATACAATGCTCTTAGTTAATTCGTTGTAGATGTAAGCTTAATAGAATAAGGATTCTGGGCAGGAGTCGCGATCAGGTGGCATGTGAAATTTTTGAGGCTTTTATGATTAAAAAGAAGAGAAGCACTTCTCTTAGCGACTCTTCGGTATTCTTCCGTAGAAATGAAGTTTCATTTCTTGATAGTTTTTTGTGACATCATGCTCAGTGCAATTTTTCAGTCCTCCTTTTCTAGCGGCCGTCTGTTGTGTGCTTTTGTAGGAGAATTTTCGTTATTCGTTTTATCTTTTTAGTATTTGTTGTTTTTCGGTTTCTGACTGCTTTTGCTTCATTTGTTTGACTGCGTTTGCTGCGATTGTTATTTGTGTTTGGTTTTTTACTGTCTCACTCATTTTGCTTCTCACGTATGACTCTGCTATTGCTACGATTGTGTGACACTGCTTTGGCTAAGAGATGGCCTCCTCCTTTTACTTTTTAATTCCTTTTATTAGAATCGTTTACTTTTTCTGCAAGGTTAAAATTTTTCTTATTCGTTTCCTGATGTTGATGCTTTTTTCCACGTGTAGGGTTCAGAGCGATAATGCAATGTCACATGCTTGAGCGGAACTGTTTAAATATGCCACCTTTCCGCGCAATAAACAGTTGGTAGTGTGCGCATGTGGTGTTTCTTTCTTGTTAGTGTCCTTGTTTGCGCCGCCGTTCATTTCATCATGCACCAACTCGCCCCTCAAGCCGTTATTCTGAACATGTCTGGGTATCAGCTACAAGTGCCAGTAAAAGAACGTGGCTAGAGGTAGTATATTTAGGGACACAGCACAAATGCAGATAAGAAAACAAGGATCGAGTTAAGTGTCTTGATGACGAGATAAAGCAGTTTGGAGAGGCGCAGATGTTATTCTGCTGGGTGACATGAATGGCAACATCGAGGATCTGGATGGATACACAGATTGTGATGGGAAGTTGATGCTAGAACTCGGTGAGCCGCGGAACTTAGTGACTGTAAATAGAGAAACAAAATGTGAAGGACAAATCACGGGGTAGTACCGTAACATGAAAACGACCATTGAATACTGCTTAATCTCGCAGAGGGTGTATAGCAAGCTCGAAATAATGTAAATAGACGAAGAGGGGAAGTAGAGCCTCGGAAGTGATCATAAGCGTATTAGTCTACAGTTAGGAGCCCTGCTCAAAAGAGAAATGCCGGGAAGTCAAAAAGAGTACGCAATATTAAATGACGAAAAAATAGCGCAAATAGCGGCCGGCATAGAGGAAGCAATAGAGACACATCCCATGGAAAAGAGGGATTATAATAAGTTAGAACTACTCATTAGTAGAAAAATAAAACAAGTAAAAGGAGTAAACCGCTGAAGAGGAAAGAGGAAGCCACGAAGTTGGTGGAATAAGGAAATTAGGGAGGCCATCAAACAACGATGGTTGGCATCACGGGAACACAGAGAAGGGAAGAGGGCCCAGTTATCTGAAGAGGAAATAGGCCGAAAATGGGAATCTTATTGACAAGCATCTTATCGACAAAAGAAACAGGAAGTGCAGGTCGTAGTCCAGGCTAACATAAAGCAGTACTGGGATCGCTGGCTGCCTGAAGTTCGCGATGCAACAAAAGGGGGTCGAGATAATTGTGGAACCATATAAGCTGGCTGTGTAAAGCGAATCACTGAAAGCAGGAACAGATTCACGATGACGAGGAAAAAGGTTTAGGAGGACATGACGCTGTGAACTACATTGCATCTGTTATAGCTGAGTCATTTGAGAAAGACGATAGGGTAATCGCCCCAAATGAGGGAGCAACACAGTATAGTGCAACATAAAACTGCTTAGGACTGTCCAATCTTAACTAGAAAAAGGCGGAAGCAAATATTCTAAAATACACGTCCGTAGGAATAGACGAAATTCCAATCAAATTAATTAATGAACTTGGCGCATGAGGCAAGGAAACGCTGATATAAGCATTGGAGGAAGTCATAAAAATCAAGCAAATTCCACACTGCTGGAAACCGAGTAAAGTGGATTTGATTTCTAGAGCGGAAGGTGATAAGACGAACATAAAATCCATCCGACCGATTAGGATAACATCAGTTACATACAGGCTGGCGATGCAGGCGGTGAAGATAATGCAGTCATGGGTAGAAAGTAATAGAATACTCGGAGAAATTCAGAACGGGTTCAGAAGTGCTAGGCGCTTAGATGATAGCCTGTTCGGGCTTGCCCAGTGCATAGAAATAGGTAAGGTGGAAAACAGACCTCTGTATTTAGCCTTCCTGGACATAAGCGGTATATACGACAACGTGAACAGGGAACTCCTGTGGAAGATACTAAAGGTTGAAGGTATCGGTCGTCATTTTATTGATATTCCACAAGAAATATATCGGGAAAATTTGTTTTTACTAAACAAATTCTCACCCTTAAGGATGTAAATCAGGTGTCCCCAGACGAACACCCATTTCCAATTGCTGGGTGCTAAAAAAGGTTGCAGAGATCAGCATCCTTAAGGAAGGGTGCACTTAATAATACTTTAAAGAATGTAATGGTTGCACCCTCAATAAAGGGTACTATTTTTCCGTAACACCTCTACGAATGCAAGTTGGAAGGGTGCTCCACATTGATCCACCACTGAAGCAAAAGCCTTTGATGCGCACCCTCTAAACTTTCATGGTGTGCACCCTTCCTGAAGGGTGCTGATCTTTGCACCCTTTTTAGCATCCAAAAGGGTGTTCGTCTGGGGACAGCTGATTTGCACCCTTATGGGTGAGGAATTGTTTAGCGTGTATAAGAGTACGACAACTGTCAAGGCGCACAGATGAATAAGGCAAGGTTGTCCTCTATCACCGCTGCTGTTCATGCTTTATATGATAAGCATGGAAAGAAGGCTACAAGGAAGCAATCTAGGTTATAATCTGTCATACAGATTATGCGGAAGGGTTGTTAAGCAACGACTACCGGGTTTAATGTATGCGGACGATATTGCACTGTGAGAAGATAGACAGGAAGATTCGCAAACTCTGGTTAACTGCTGTGAAGACGAAGGAGACAGTCTAGGTTTCAGTTTTAGTGCAACTAAGTCAGGTGTGATGATTTTCAACCATAACCTGATCAGGAGCTTACAATACAAGGCCATGAAATACCGCGAGTGGCCGAATAAAAATATCTTAGGCTGTGGATAAACGAAGGGCAGATGTACATGGAAAAGCACGAACAGTCTCTAATAGCAAAAGGGCGAAGAGATGCCTGGATAATGAAATAAAGGGCATTGTGGGGGTACAACAGGTGTGAAGTACTGAGAGGTATTTGGAAAAGAATAATGGTGCCGAGGCTCACTTTCGGGAATGCGGTTCTGGGCTTTAGGGCAGAAGTTCAGTCGAGTTTAGAAGAAAATCAGAGAGCTTTTGGAAGACTAGCACTACGTGCCCACGGCAAAACCACAAACAAGGCAGTACAAGAAGACATGGGCTGGGCATCGTTCGAAGCACGGAAGCTCAGAGTAAAATACTACACGAAGAACTCCTGAGGAAAGTGGACGATAACAGGTCCGCAGCTAAGGTATTTAAATACCTATACAGAACGAGCGTTGACTCACAATGGCGGAAAAGAACTAGGAACCTAGCCAGTAAGTATGCCAGACACGAGGACGGAGAAAGAAAGTGCTTTAAACGTGAGCTTAAAAACGCGGAAGGTAAAACTTGGATATATTCAATGAAAACGAAGCATAGTGTACAACTATATCGATACTGGGAAAGGCAGATCAGGAAGGAAGCGTTTTATGATAACTCAACAGGCAGTGCCCTAATCTTTGAAGCCAGGTCAGGAGGTCTTACAACGCGCAGCTATAAAAAGAAATTTAACGAAGAAGATGGCACATGTGCTGCGTGTGGTAAATCTGTAGAAACAATAGAACACCTTATGCTAAAATGTGATGGTATCCATCATGATGTCGATGCAGGCACAGTCACTCTTCCTGACGCCCTAGGCTTTAGAAGTACCAATAGTCATGTAAATAAATCTGCGGTATAAATTAGTAAAACGCCATTGGAAGATTGGTGGCTCAAAATCAGAGAGGTGACATAAGAGTGTAGGGAGACGCATTTAAAAAAATGGCGAATTTTAATAAATTACAACAAAGTTAAACAAAAATAAACGAGGAAAGCTGAGCATTGTGGCAACCGCCATCACTGCGTTAAAAAGGCGACGCTTTTACCTTCCAACCATCCATCCAACCATCCTGACGAGAACGCCGCCAGGTTATGGACTGGAGGGTGTGTCACCAACAGACGTGGCTTCCAGACCTACTCCTCCTCCTCCGCCACGAAGGCTGCACAGCAGCTGCATGAGCCTGGGGCAGCCAGACACCAGGTCGACCTCTGCTTCTAGGGCCTGGATGACGCGTAGCAGCAAGGCCTTCTTCCTGGTGATTTCGTCCCTGGCTGCCAAGTATGTCTGCTCCGAGGCCTTAATGACGCGGTGGAACTGGACGTACCGCTCTTTCAGCTCCTCCTCCTTCAGCAGCAGTTCTATGTGCCGCCGCTCTACCTCCAAAAGCAGCTCCAAGTCGACATAGATCACGTCCGTCCTGGAGGAGCGGCCGCTTGTTGGTTCTTCTTCCATACTCCTCCTCAGTTTCTTTGAGTGCAACTGCGATTCGTGGGCAAAATTTGAGAAGGAATGCTTGCCGTGGAAATGCAAGAGGCGTCCCACCTGCCGAGAGCAAACGGTGGCAGCTGTCCTGACGGTTGGGACTGCCGCCGCAGATGGTGCACTTCAACACGCAAAAGCTGCTCGTGGTGTTAGAGGTCCTGTTGATTGCCCTCAGCAGTGCAGCATCAGGAAGCCATCTTGAAACGACAGTTAGATAGAAGATTCCCACAACGGTTAATGCAACGCTGCGCTAACATCACTGTTCGAGCACGCGCCTCACTATCGTCTTCGTTTTCTTCACACTGCTGGCTGCATGGTAATTACCCCAAAATCTAAGCTGCCGCTAGGCTGTAGCCGAAGGCCGAGAAGGCCTATAATTTACTTTAATTATGCTTTCAGAAGTAAGAAGAGTCCAACCTTTTAACAATTATTATAGGTATATTAACTATGAATAAAGAAATAGAAATGCGGCTAGTCTGCCCACTTGCCTAATTTCTTTCCCACTCCGCATTTTATTTTTTTAACATTTGTTCAATCGTGAGAACCATTGTGAAGGAGAGAAGTAAAGGAAAGGTGTTCCCACAGCGGTTCCACGTAATTTTTCGCTTGGTGCAAACAAAACTACAAAGGGCACCCAATACTACTTATGCTCTTTTAAAGCGAAGGCATTATTTTGCCTTTTATTTTCTACATATCCATTTATTTACAATTTATTTCTCAATTTCTTTCATCATTTATAATTGCAGAGCTACTCATTAGCATACACTTGTAGCAACCAACGCATCTAGTAGGCTCACCTCTGTTCGCCAAGAACCAAGGCTGCTTTGTGGTAGGGTTGCGTGGGCGCCTTGCAATCTGCAAGTCTGGAGTTAAATACCCCACTCCTTCGGAAAAAATTTAATTCGTTACCATGGTGACGTCATCTAGGATTTTTCTGACCACTGCTGCTGGTCAGCGTGGTGGCAGGCTTTATTTCCGACGAGTCATACCTACCGCCGCCAGAAGAGAGTCTTCCGCCAACCCGCTTCTATAAGAAGACAGAGGCGACCGTTATCTCTGTGTCCTCGACAAGCATCTGGCGCTGGCAGAGTGCTGAACGAATTGGTTACGGAATCAAAAGTATGGTCAATCTGCGGGCTCCGTCGAACTCAAACGTAGAAGCTCGGGCTGACTCGAACACTGGATCTAAAACTCATTTAGGCTCACAACTCACTTGAGTTAACTCAGACTCACCCGTCATCCGCGGTCAACCACTCCTAGCGACTCACGTCTCCCTCAGACTCGCGACCCATTTGGACCCACTCATTTCAGCTCACGACTCATTTGGACTCACTCATTTCTACTCTTAACTCACCTGGACTCACGAATGTTTTGGGCTCACGAGGTTCGGCTCGCGACTCACTTGGACTCGCTCATTTCGACTTACCAGTCATCTTTGCTCACTCAATCGCGTTCGCTCGCACATTTAACTCATGGCCCATCCAGGCTCATCTTCAGTTGGTACTCCTACAAGGTCACACATACGACAGCTTAATGGTTTTACGCCCAACAGCCCAAGTTACCCTCTTAAAACTCCAGAAAAGCTGTTAAAAACATGGTGATGCGAGCCACTACAATGACATACCACGAAAATGAAATGCATTTACTTCAAAATTTCGGCCAAGAGCGTGTTCATTATTACGGGCCAGCGGGAAACGCGTTTATGTACATTACAACCTTGCGTCCAATGGGCATCGTGCATTCACTTGGTATCATGGGATTGTTCAACATCACATCATAGATTTATTTCATTTGATCCGACTACAGTTTACCGAATTGACCATAAGGACATCACGATCTGAAAGGGAGCCCACACTCACCACTGCTCCAATCATGATGTGAACGTAATTTCGGGATCATTCTCGACTCACGTCATGATCTCAAATGATCCAGCCCGAGGGAGCCTGAGTGAGTCGACTCATGAGTGAGTCCGCTAACCTATACTGGACTGCTCCCGACATTGACGTGACGTCAGGACAGCGCGCTGGTTAGGGAAGGGTATATCCCTATGAGTGACCTATTGCTCCTAGTTAGGCAATGTAAGAGTGGTTAGAAAGAAGCTCGCGGAGGAAAACCGCTCTCTTGCTGCTACCCTCCTGTCCCGAGGGAACCCTTTCTGTCCACCGATCCACGGACCCAACGCCGGTCGACCACGACGACGTGGTGAGCTTTTCGAAGCTCGATTTAATTGGATAGAACATCCTTCCGCAGTGTGCTTTACCTCGCGTTAGGAAAATGAACTATTTCGTAGCGTGCTCTGCCGTGGTTTATTTCGCCCGAACCCTTCCATGTCTGCGACTCTGCACCACGGGTTGGAGAAACGTGTCGCGTACGAGTAACGCCTGCGTGTAGCGGGCACGGAAGTTTACCTTCCCCGCCGCCTGGATGCAAAGTGACCCCGATGCACAGTGTACGACGCCGATGTTTACCCCGACATCACTAACCACAGGTGTAGTGGCCGCCGACTGTCAATCTAAGGGCATACCTCAATTGCTCATACTATGATCAGGATCATAAATTCTCGTCCATGACAAGCGCCCATTCCTGAAGCCGGGAGGCACTGAGTACCAAGCTGGCTATTCCCAAGCTGCTGTTTATCTCAAGACATCAGCGTATTTTCGGGGCCACCGAAGGGGCGTTACAAATGACAAGACAGTGAAGGCGACCACTCGAACATTTTTGGGAGACCTCCGGGCTGCCTGTCCGCAGCGCCATCAGGTTTCACAATGTCGCCAGAGGCTGTCGACCGCGCTCGGCTCTTTTGCAGCGGCGACAGTTCGTCGTTCCTGTATAATGTCTCTCGTGATGGCTTCTGTGTTTTCAGGTGCTTTGGGAACGCTTTTAGTACGGTGCCCCTCGGGAACTTAGAGACAAAAAAAGGCCCTTGCTACATCCTCCCACACCTTTCTCTAAGGTGACGAAAGTCAAATGTTTTCAACGGAACTACAAATATTGAACAAAAGGCTGAACATTTCAGGTGTCCTTGAAGCACACAGGAGTAACAGTTCTACCCCTCCGATATGATGCGTTCGCCCTATATAGCGATGCCGTGTACCATAGGTCCGTGTTATTCAGCGGACTAAATCACGCCATAGACAGGTAGGTTCTTTTTCCCCCTTCTCCTTCCTTCGCTCAGGTTAAGGGGACACACCATGCGACGAACGTCCACCCCCCCCCCCCCCCCCGCCCTCTCCGGTACTGTTCGGTCGGCATCGAATGATACGAACAGTACACGCAACACTGGGAGCCGTGGGATCGAGGAAACCTCTTTCCGTCCACAGAATGGCTCAGTAGAATCCGATGTTCAGTGAACAGTGATGCCATAATTACACTCTGCCAGCAATAAAGAAAATGTATAGTGGTGGTTCAAATGCGCAAACACACACACACAGACAAAGTAAGAGACGACACAAACCAGCGCTGAACTTAAACTTCCGAAGTAAAGTCACCGGCTTCTGCTTGCTCTGCGCCGGATTCTTAGTGACACTTTTGAAGTTCTTCATAACTGCTTCATGGGCCTTTTCAGAATACTGGTCCTCTGACATTACTACAAAGAAACCCTGCTTATCCGACTGTACTATGCGCAAGCGGTTGTCGTACAGATAATTGACTAATGAACGAAACTGCTTAGACTTCCCTTTCGAACTAACGCATCTAGAAGCGGGACACCTCGCCATAACCAGCGGGCTTTTCGTGATGGGTGTAGTACTACAGACAAGCTTACAAAATTCCTGTGGAACTTCGTCCGGCCTTCTCTTCCCAAAGCCAAGAGGCATTCTTCTGCGGGAGGGAAGCTTTTGGTACTTGTAGAAATCGCCGTGGATCCAAGGCATGCACAATTTACGTCTTGGACCGAAGTTTTGCCTAAAATTGGGCATGATGACTGTCGAAAGGTTGGCGCTTGCACGAGATGTGTCTTCTCAAGCCCCAGCTGCAGATCGACCAAAAAGCGAGTCAGAGTGCATTGATGCCGTTTCTAGACGCGTTAGTTCGAAAGGGAAGTCTAAGCAGTTTCGTTCATTATAGTCACTATCTGTACGATAACCGCTTGCGCACAGTAAAGTAGGATAAAGAGGGTTTCTTTGTTATAATGTCAGAGGACCAGTTTTCTGAAAACGCCCATGAAGCAGTTATGAACAACTTCGAGAGCGTCACTAAGAATCCGGCGCAGAGCAAGCAGAAGGCGGTGACTTCGCAAGTTTAAGTGCAGCGCTGGTTTGTGTGTCTCGTCTCTTACTTGGTCTGTGTGTGTTTCCGCTGTTGAACCACCACTATGCATCGACAACAAATAGCCCAATCTGCAGTTCTCCTAAAGAAAATGCAAATACTACGTATGCTATGTTCAATTTGACTTCAAGCCCCTGCTTTTCTGGCATCGAGTCAATTTATGATTGAGACGGAGATGGCAAGGGGTCGGCAGCGCGCAAACTATAGAAGCTTTCTTCGGGATGTTTCTCTTGCTCGGACTTGCCAACGTTTCAACCGTGCGCCAGACACGCGGTGATAGATGCGACTTTCGCCTTGACGGCATGCATAAAACTACTCCATATCAGCTGACCATCTTTAATAAAAAAAAGTAAAATACAGTAAGCAACGTCTACCGCCCTCAACTCAGTTTCTTCAAACTGCCGGTCCCATGAGAAAATTTTGAATGCCCCTTCCACCAAATCAGTCCATTTCTTCTACGAGACATAAATAAGGAACATGGACGCTGTGATTATATAACAAGAAAGCGTTGCTGGTTAAGTTCTGCATAAATAGCGCAACCGCTTAACTTGAATGGTTAAATGGCAAAACGCAGGCTTTAGATTCGAGCAAAGTTACAAAACGTATCTTTATACCCGGCGCTAAAAGATTGCATGGCCCCGTATCTGGACTGGGCCCAGCACTATTCGTTGCCCCTTCCGCCCGGGCTGCGAACGCGACCGCGGCCCGCTGTCAATTTCTAATGATCGGCCGGGCACGATGCTGATTCAGTAGTGCCCGTGCAGATGATTTTCATGACGAAACTTACCTCTCAAAAAGAAAAAAAGATAGGAATACAACAAGTAGTAAATAGCGCCTGAAAAGCCTTCTGACAGCAATAAGCGCAATCAGGTTCGTGTCACCGACCGGGGCCTGCTCAATTTGGGCACAGCAGAAAAAAAAATGGTGAGAAAAACAGCCCTTCATGTCCTCGTTTTCAGCGACTCCTGATGCAACTTTAGGAGAGAAATTTCAAAAAAAACAACGGCTTTAGTACAAGCGTAACCTGTTGCCCTCGTAAGTGCGCTATAGTAAACTTAGCGTCCAAGCGCACTATGACATTGTTACGGACTTAGCTTTATTTACATGGCGAGGAGGCTTCCTACGTCAGTGACAATTATGAAATCATATCATTTTCCATAAAGAAGAGAGTTTCCGTTCGAGCAGAGCTGGTAGCATTACTAAGTTCACTCTCCAGATCCCAAGAGGGGAATTCCCAACTTCAAGGACCACATGCGCTTGGGTTAGGTAAAGGTTGTCCAAAAATACAAAGTGCTTGCAATTAGCTTTTCTTAGGTCAGGAACGCATGCGAAGATACCATTCTACATAAGCTGATAGCATCCATCATCATCATCATCAGAAGGACTACGCCCACTGCAGGGCAAAGGCCTCTCCCATGTCTCTCCAATTAACGCTGCCCTTTGCCAGCTGCACCAACCCTAGGCCTGCGAGCTTCCTAATCTCCTCCGCCCACCTAACTTTCTGGTGCCCCCTGCTACGCTTGCCTTCTCTTGGAATCCACTCCGTTACCCTTAACGACCAGTGGTTATCTGGCCTTCGCGTTGGATGCACTGATCAAGCGCATTTATTCCTCTTGATTTCGACGAGGATGTCATTAACTCGCGTTTGCTCCCTCACCCACTCTGCTCGCTGCCGGTCTCTTAATGGGGCTGTGAAAAGTCGTCTCAACAAAGATGCGGTGTGCCTGGGATGCTAAAGGACGCCCCTTCACAAATATCCTCAAGCAAGAATTTTTTAGATGTGTTTCGTGGAAGCTGAGTTATGTATAGTCAAAATTTGAATTCCCGCGTCTTCGCGCCTTTCCCTCTCCTCTCGGCACTTTTTGCACGCTAAAATGACGGCGTTCCACCGCCCTTCCCTCGCACTCGCCCTCACCGCCGGCTGCCGACGCGCGCGAACCAATGCTAGCATTCCGCTACATGACGTAATGAGCGCTACATGACGTAACGAGCGAGGATGGTGGCGTCCCGAGCGCTGATTGGGGCGCAAGCCCAGCACCGCATGCTGCCGCTATGCGCGGAAGCGGGAGTTTTAAAACATGTATTGTAAATTATCGGCTCGCTTTTCAGGTCTTGTACGCGGCATGAACGCTCGTTGCTGTGTACTCTACATAATGTGACCATTGTGTAGACAACCTCAAGCACCCTTCTCAGGAACCCTTTAATGCTACGCCTATCAATGCGGTTAGCTATAACTCCGCTGTCCTTAATTAAGTTGAGCTGAACATTAGCCTCCACGTTCCGTCCCTATAGGTGAGTGCCGGAGAGATACAGCTGTTATACACAATTCGCTTGATGGACATTCGTATACTGGCATTCCTGATCCGAGAGAACCGGCCAAATGCGCTCCACCCCATTTTTATCCTTCTAATTATTTGCCTATCCCGATCAGCGACCACCACCTGCTCTAAGTCAACATATTCCCTTACCACTTCCTGCATCTCGCTGCCACTTGTGAACTGCTGTTTTCGTTCAAGGTTTTTAGCAATAATTTGGTTTTCTGCATATTAATTTTTCAATTCAGAAAAAGAAGCCACCCAAAAGACGCACACAGGAAAACTGAGAAGATAGGAAGGAGAATGGATTGCCAAATATTTATTAGAATGTCCGCAACTCAAGTATATAAAGGACACTCAATCACAGTCACATTACCCACTCACAATAGCTTTCACATCAACCTTCCAGCATGGAAACAAAATTTACAGTGACGGCAACACCTTCTATCTTACGAATGATCTCCCAGTTACCGGTGGCTACTTCTGGTACAAAAACATCTTAGCAAAAGCAGTGTCATAATAATCATTGCCAAAAACAGTCACACAGAATAAAAGAACACGAGAAAAATAAAAAACGCTCTCGCCGAATAAGTATCAAACAATAAAAAAACATGCCGAACGAAATTTTCGAATATTAGAAGACACACATTCCCTGTGAAGGCATGGCGATTATGAAACTGAATCCATGAAAGCGATTTCCTTACTCCGAAGTGCAACAGAGCAATCACCACAACATGCGTCTCCTTTCATAGTAATCTAGAGAGCCTTTAGGGATTCCCGAGCTGTCTTATCGCGACTCCTTTCAAGAATTTCGATACCGTCAAGCACCGGCTCACATTTGCCCTATTTGCAATGAAGAGGAAAATTGTACCCATTCTCCTTTTCTAAAAATTTAGGGTGCTCCCATGTTGTATCGTTAATACAACGACCCGTTTGGCCTATATAGACAGCGCCGCAAGTCAGTGGTATTTCATATACAACACCAACAGCACATTCAACAAAGGGATTGCCATGCCTCTTTTCGCACTGGGGCCTCTTGGTTCTTCCGATACATGCGCACAAGCCGCTCAGCTTTCTTGGGGCTGAGAACACAAGCACGTCACACCTGACAGCCACCTTTTTTAGGCTGTGGGCAACACGGTGCGTACAAAGGACCACTTGTGGTCTCCATTGTCGATGCTTGGCTCTGGCACTTTTCTTCCAATTCAATTTTTGTGATAGGGCCTCTGTTACGGCAGACACAACAGAGCATTGCAACCCCGCATTTTCAAGTGCCATGTGTATATTTGAGCCCCAGAATTTCGAATAAATAGTTGGTATTCCATCCTTTTTCCTGTCTTCTCCTCAGTTTTCCTCTGTGCGTCTTTTGGCTGGTTTAGTTTTTATGCGTTGCATATTGAAATCACTCAGTTCAGCCCTTGGGCGCGGCCGGGCAGCCACCAAACCACGTGACGTGACGTCACGACAGCCGCAGGAAAAGCTGGGCCCCAACTCGCGCGGTCGCGCGTGGCCGCAGCCACCACCTGACTCCCGCTCCTCCCGCTAGGGGCGCTGCGCCGGCGCATGACGTCACGGAGGAAAAGCTGGGCCCCAACTGGCGCGGTCGCGCGCGGCCGCAGCCACCACCTGACTCCCGCTAGGGGCGCTGCGCCGGCGCGTGACGTCACGGAGGAAAAGCTGGGCCCCAACTGGCGCGGTCGCGCGCGGCCGCCACCTGACTCTCGCTCCTCCCGCTAGGGGCGCTGCGCTATGATTGACGTCACGGCATATGTATAAAAGAGCTGCGCTCCTTCGCCGGGACAGTCTTATACCCCTGTCACACGGGCATTTCGAGGGCCCTCGAACCGATAGTCTATCGACTCAGAGGCGATCGAGCGCTGCTACACGGGCAGTTTCAATGGCGATCGAGTCAATAGCCTATCGAGTCAACGGAGCAGCACGGAACTCCATCGAGATATGCAACGCATTCTTGGCTTAACCAAGCTAAGCCTGGCAATTTTTTAATATAATGCACCAATTAGCCCAACAACCTGTGTTACTTAATTTCCCTGGAGGTAGAATGGGCTGACAATGTCGTCGAGGGCTATGATCTATCGAGCACTTAACGTCACCTCTTAGCATCAAGCTCTTTACGACGAATAAAATGTTTTACAATCCAATGCCTTACACATTAGTTTTTATCGTTGTATATCGCTCGAATAGTTGGTGATCATGTCGTTGGGGATGAATGTCATTTTTACTGCAGCAAACGGCTGCCCAAAAGAACATGCATACCATGATACCGCATCGCGGGCGT
This sequence comes from Amblyomma americanum, assembly GCF_052857255.1. Taxonomy (NCBI): domain Eukaryota; kingdom Metazoa; phylum Arthropoda; class Arachnida; order Ixodida; family Ixodidae; genus Amblyomma; species Amblyomma americanum. Next base: position 94,951,036 of record NC_135507.1, read on the forward strand.
TTCCCTACCTCTTCATGCGCTCAATATCAGTTAAAAAAATAAGAAATTTAGGCAGCGGATTAGCTCAGGTTAAGCCTGGATATACAAGCGAAAATCTTCAGTTATGCTTGGTTTGACGTCATGGTTATGCTTCGTAGCTTAGCTGGTATTGTGTACATTGTTTATCTATGAACCTCCTGCATGTTTGTAAACAAACGAGGTGGCGCTGCAGTCGCTAGCGAGCTCGTGTTAGGCAAAAGGTCGGGGAGTGGCGTCGCGGATAGGTGTTGAGCGCGGGCTTTCAAGGCTTGTAGGCGCGTTTCCAGTTTCTGCGAATCATAGCAATGGTCGATGCTTCCAACTTGGTAATTCATTGAAGTTCACGAGCTCGCGTTGGCCACGTGCGGCCTATAAAGAGAAATAGTTTGCCACTGTATTGTATATATGGTTAGTAGTAAACATGTAGAAAGCGTTCCTGCCGTTTATTTATGCGCTAGGCATTGAATAAAACCAGTTTTGACACTCTGCACTAGCCGGAATGATTTTACTTCGGGACAATAGTGAGGGAAAGTGCTGGCCTTGTTTCGTCGGAGCAGACGTGCGCTCATCATCTGTTGGCATGCGTACGTGTCGCGCTGTGCGAAAAGTGGGGACAGCGTCGTGTCTCTGATCTCCTGTCTCGCTTAGCGCTGTTTTTAGCCGCATGACCACGCACCAGCCAAGCCGACTTTTCCTCTTGTTAAGCTGGTCGATTAGGTGAAAATTTTTTATTTCTAAAATTATTTCTTTCCTAGCCCTGAAGTCGTTTCGTGACGAAAAATTATAGCAAAATATTGAGTACAAATTTATAAATTACGCTTTTTAGAAGTGTGGTCGTCCAAAATTGTGAGGTAATTTATTTGATTTCAGTGCCGCATTTCTTTGACCAAAGCGAAAGCGAAGATGCCATAAACTTTAAGGTATGTTTTGTGACCTCTCACATTTTCTGCGACTGGATCACTCACCTTCGTAATTCGCATGAAAATCAAATGATTCCATTTGTCGCAAACTATTCCTGAGACCTTGAGGAGCGTAATAAATCTCGATTTTTTTCCCTACACGTGCAGTACTGTGTTAGTTATTTCTTGTAAGAAACGCTTTCATGTAACTATGCATGCATATGTACTGTCATATAGAAAAAGAACTTATCGCGTCATCGTACAGAACAGGGCTTTATGTACATGCTGGCATAAAAAAACTGCCGCACTATCTACTCAATTATTTGAGACCTTGGGGGGACTTGACGGTGTTAATTATAATTACCCAGAACTGCACCAGGTATAGCTATAAATAAAAGGAATTACTGAAACTAGCGTAGGAATTTTATATTTGCACCAAGTTTAGTTACATATCGCATGCATGAATAACGAAAACACTTTTCATTGTCACGTCCCCTTTCAATCTTGCCACGTGTCTGCTAGTAGCACGCCTGCGGCTGCTTCTTTCCAAACAAGCTTCGCGATCATGTACTACCTCATGAAACATGACACATGCATGATGCAATGAAAAAGCATATGGCGTTTAGCACACTTATGGTACGCTATTCTAAGCACACTAACGCGACCACGCAAGATTGACACAACTTACCAGACTTCTTTCTACTCGAATGAAATAATTACGTCGTCATATCAAGAAACAGTTTCAAGTAAATATTAAATGTCATAAAACGCGCCATTAAAACATGGGGTGCTATTAACAAAAAAAACGCATTCCTTGGGGATGAGTGAACCTGTCGGCGCCCCGTGCACTCCGGCTCAAGGTGATAAGTACGTGTGCAGCTGCATATGTCTTTTTTCCTTGAGCAATTGTCAGCCTACTATCCTGAAGTTCAGGTGAATGAACGCAGTAACTTACATGATATTAAGTGCATTGAGTGGCAGGGCCTATCGACTCCCAGACTTCGCGCTTTACTACCGTGGCCCAATGTCTGTTAGCCAGTTTCCTAATGCGGCATTTATGCGCGAGAAACCTATCGAGGCTAATTTAATATTTTTTATGCTACTGCGCGGATCCAGCAGTGACGCAGCTGGTCAGTATATGCTGCTTCTGCAGTGCACAGGCTTGAAGCAGCCGCCGGTAGCTGCGGCAGCTGCGGTAGGCACGGGCAAGCGGAACCTGTTTTGCCTACCATGCGAAAGTCGCTGCTAACATCAGCGCCACCGCATCTTCGTGACGTCGCGGGGTGAAGGAGGTCCATAGGCGTAGACTTGCTTACTCAATGGCATATGTTTACGAGTTAGACACAGAAGCGACAGTATTAAACTTCTTTATTATTGTTTTACACATTGTCTTGCAGTTTCTCTACAGCCATAAAGACATCCCGGTGATTCGAGTAGTAGCAAGCGGCTGTCTCTATGGTTTCGCTATTGTGCAGCAAACTCCCAAGCGAGTACTTCTGGATCGGACGAATTTCGTATCTCAGCTTTTCTGCGTAGTCTAGCAGCTGCACTCTCCTTCCCTTCCATGTCGAGTGCGCACGCCTATTCTCTGGCAAGCGCATTATATAGCCTCCTTGCGCATGCACATGACGCACATGTGCAGTAGCGCGCGGCTGCGCCGAAATGTCAGGCTACGGAGTGGGCGGCGGCGAAGGCTGCGACAGCGGTGAGGAGCGACCACCTGCGCGGTGCGTGACGTCACTCGTTTTCGCGCATGCGCATAACTCACCAGCTGCCGCCTGCGCCGTACGTGACGTCACTCGTACTCCGACATACGCCGGCTCGCGCGAAGCGCGGTGTTGACTAGCGTAGTGAAGCTTTTCGCTTCCAAATTTTATTTCCTCGCGCTGTAGGGCTACAGATTATTCTTCATTTCAGAAAGTGATATCGATCGCATCGTCTTGTCCGTGGCTATATACGCACTCACCATCCGTCCTTAAGCCCCAGTGTCTGCGAATTTAAAATTTGAAAATATCAGCTGGCTAATAGCTATGAATATATAAATAACTGGCGCTTATGTGACGCCCGGTTTCTCCGTGATTATATTTTGTTTTTAGAGGACCCCGTGCTTCACATCTTTCAAGACTTCACTGGAACACCCTTGTGTTAGTGATTATCCAAAGCAATGCGGGCCACCTAAATGTTCTGCCAAGCGCGACAAATAATCAAAGCATATACGATTGAGCATTGAAGGAATAAATAAATAAATCAAACAAAACAGCGGCGTTATCAACTCGCTTATGCATCTACCAACTAAAAGTGTCGACAGTGGCTTATAAAGAAAAATATTTCGGACCGGAGGTCTCTCCTAGCGTTGAAAAGCGGTTTATTTGTGGCCACGCGAACCATGCCAACCTTGAAAGAGCGATGCTAGGGAGCACTGGAAATCTTGAGAGTAACGAGGTCGCCGCCAGGTTATGAATTGGGCGGTGTGTCACCAGTAGAAGTGGCTTCCAACCCTGAACCTACTTCGGCACGAAGGCTGCACAGCAGCTGCATGAGCACGGCGCGGTCAGACACCAGGTCGATCTCTGCTTCTAGGGCCTGGAGGACGCGCTGCAGCAAAGCGTTCTTCCTGATGATTTCGTCCATGGCAGCCAGGTAGGCCTCCTCCGAGGCGTTCAGGACGCGGTGGAACTCCGCCTCCAGCCCTTGCAGCTCCTCCTCCCTCAGCAGTTTCTCTGTACGCAGCTGCTCTGCCTCCATCTGCAGCTCCATGTTGGGACTGATATCATCCATCCGCGAGGAGCGGCCGCTGCTTGGTTCTTCTTCTTGCATTTTCCTCCTCACTCTCTTGAACGGCAACTGCAATTCGTGGGAAAAGTTTGAGAAGGAATGTTTGCGCTCGATATGAAAGAGGCGTCCCACCTGCCGAGAGCAAACGGTGGCAGCTGTCCTGGCGGTCGGGACTGCTCCCGCAGATGGTGGACCTCAACACGCAAAAGCTGCTCCTGGTGTTAGAGGTCCTGTTGCTCGCCCTCAGCAGTGCAGCACCAGGACGCCACCTTGCAAGGACGGTTTGTTTGAAGATCCCCACGACGGTTAATGCAACGTTGCGCTAACATCAGAGTTCGAGTACGCGCCTCACTAACGTCTTCGTTTTCTTCACACTGCTGGCTGCATAGTAATTACCACAAAATCCAAGCTGCCGCTAGGCTGCAGCTTGCCTAATATCTCTCCCCATCCCTCCGGCATCTTACTTTTTTTTAAAATTTCATTCAACCGTGAGAACCATCATGAAGGAGAGATGTAAAGGAAAGGTGCCCCCACAGTGGGCTCTTGCCATTTTCCCCTTGATGCATACAAAACTACAAAGGACACTTAATACTTTTTATGTGCTTTTAATGCGAAAACAACATTTTACCTTTCATTATCTTTACACTTATTTCTTTTTATTTCTAAAATTTATTTCCTTGTGATTACACACCTATACTTAATAGCATACACTTGTAAGAACCAACGCGTGTAGTAGGTTCAGCTTTGTCCGCCAAGAACCAACGCCGGTTTGTAGTGGGGTTTCGTGTGCGCCTTGCAATCTGAAAATCCAGGGTTCAGTACGCCATATCATCGGAAGAAAATTTATTTTAACTTGAGTTAAACTTTCCTGCCCTCCTACGGATGGGAACGGCGGTTAGCAGTACGAAGAGCACTTCAGGTCTTCGTCCGGCGACACGTTGCCGGTTGGGGCAGCAATTCCAACTTCTCAAAGCAAAACTTATTTATTAAGGACGGGACCGAAATACAAGGCAGTGATGACAAGGCTGTTTAAAAAAGGCTGATAAAAAAGGCGGTTAAAAACGGCCGAGCTTGAGACTCGGCGCGCTCGTTCCAAGACGTTTCCCACGGGCGCCTTAGCGTTTTTCCTCCATAAAAACGCAGCCGCCGCGGTCGGGTTCGAACCCGGAGCGCCCGTGTGCTGTGCGATGTCAGTGCACGTTAAAGATCCCCAGGTGGTCGAAATTATTCCGGAGCCCTCCACTACGGCACCTGTTCTTCCTTTCTTCTTTCACTCCCTCCTTTATCCCTTCCCTTACGGCGCGGTTCAGGTGTCCAACGATATATGAGACAGATACTGCGCCATTTCCTTTCCCACAAAACCAATTATTATTATTATTATTAACCCCTTCGATAATTGGGCGGAGTTTGAGTAATCTAGCTCTCGCCCAATTTTAACCAACCGCAGTGCAGTGGCACCGTATGTGCAAGTGGGCGGAGCCCAGGGCTCGCCGGTCCGAGCCCAGTGGACCTCGCTCCTCCTGGAACGTGCTGGGCGCGTGACTCCGCGTAGGCAGCTCGCTGCATGCGCATTCCACCGATTGCCACGCATCGGAACTGCCGTCTCCGTTGACAGCAAAGGAATGTCTTCCGCGGGACAAGGATAACTGGGCGCCGGAACAGAAAGGATTAGTGCCGCAGCTGACCCTAAGCGCAGGCGTCACGCCTCGACGTACATTCCTCGATTCCCCCCCCCCCCCCGGGCGTGACCGCTCCTGGTAACAGGTGCGGGGGGGGGGGGGGGGGGGGTCCCAACGGCCCTGTGGGCTTCCACTTAACACCTTCCCACCAAGAATGTTGGGGGGACACTTGCTGTACACACAACATACCGAAGCCCACAATAGCACCAAGGATGCGGCCTTCAACAACATACAAAACGCGCGAAAGCACAAGGGTCCGGGCCCCCACTGGCCGCTGTACCAGCACAAAAAAACAAAAACCAAGGAGGGGCACTTCACATCCTACTTATGGCAATAGCGAAAAGAGTATGTTCACAAGGATATCTTGTTACATGCATCTACACTCAGAAATACATATTTTTCTCTTTGCGAGCAAATAACAGTCGAAACACTCATCACACAAGGAGTCCATATCATTAATTCACTTGAGATGGCAGTCCACAAGCACTCACACACACACACTCAGGTTGGGCCACCGTCCCGTACGTTCCTTGGCCCGCGATGTGTGATCCATCTACCTAGCGCAGGCGGGTCCCTGATTTGTTCCTGGGTCAGATGCGTGGACTCATGTAGTGTGGATTCAAAGGTGTAACTCCCACTATGCCATTCCGGAACACCTTTTATATCTCCAAACTCTCCGTCAGACTCAAAAATTACGCCTACGTTGTTCACTCTGGCGTAATACTTTCTTAGCCTATTGGCGTGCACCCACCGCTCAGAACCATCTCTGAACTTGACAACAAAGCTATCGGGTCGTCTATGCTCTTTAATCGTTGCTGGGCCCACCCATTTAGGTCGCATCTTGTTCTGCTGGTTCGTATCTAACACGAGGACTTCCTCACCCTCACAGAACCCTTTGGCCCGTGCCCTTAGATTGTATTTCTCCGCATACGCTTTCTGCAGCTGCTTGATTTGGTGATCTACCCTCTCTGCTACTTCAGCCATTTGCTGCCGCAGCTTGATAAGATACTCTGACGTAGCCTTATTTAGGCCCGTAGGTGGTGTCCAGTTCCCTGTCCATGTCTTTTGAAGGATGCTTAATGGGCCTTGAGGGATGCGCCCATACATAACATCAGCTCGCGTTACGTTTTCGACCGTGGCTCTCGCTGTCATCTTTGCGTCCTGCTGGTGACGACCTAGCTCATTACCAGGCATTACATTGGGCCTCTTCTGTGGGCAGTTCCACTGCACGTGACCGAATTTACCACAGCCATAGCATTTTGGTGGTTCCCTGTGCTCGTCCTTGGATCGATTTCCTTGGTTCCGTGGCTCGCGCGGCTTTGCCTCATACTTTTTCGGCTCCTCTGCAGCCCCTTGACGGCGCCCGCGCCTACTGTCTTCATATTGTTCGGCAAGTTGCGCAAGCTCCTTGGGTTTCAACCACTTATCTGTCTCCTGTTGGAGAATGTACTCGCGCATTTTGTCCGGCATAGTCTGCTTAGCGCGGTCTGCCACCATTAAGGCCCGAACGTCCTCTAATGTTCTCACTTTCCTACTTTGCAAGTAGTATCCAAGCGTTACGTCCAATTGGGCGACAAACTGACCCCAGCTTTCGGCATCTTTTCTACAAGTGTAGAACCTCCGCTTGTATTCTTCAGCAGTCAATCTGAGCTCCGCGAGTATTAGCTCCCGAATTTCCTCGAAACTCATTACCGTGTCGACCGACTGGTTAGCCACGAGTGCCCGAGTTTTTTCATTCAGGAAGGGCATTATAATTGGCCCCGCGATGTCATTCGGGATCTCGCAGGCCCTTATCATATTTTCGGCGCTTTTGAACCATGCAGGAATGAGGTCTTCCGACTGTGGCATTGGCGCGAGGACTGCCCTTAGATCATCCGCGTGCCGACCCAATTTTTCCCTTCTGCTGCCATTTCCCGAGGTGCCCTGACCTCTCTGAATCAGTGTCTGGAGCTGAATTTTTAGCCTAAGAGCTTCAATCTCGAGCTCCTGCTCCCTCAAGCGCGCGCTACCCTGGCTGCTGTCACTCGCCGGGGTGTTAGCGCTCTGCCCATCCATAATCGTCCAGTTCTCCGTGTCTTCCCCGGCAGAGTCCGTGTCACTAGCGTTTTGACTTCCCACGCGCAGCTTCTGTGCTCGGGTAGTGACTGACATCGCGTTCCCGGAGAAAACGGGAAAGGGCCCACCTGTGTTCTGCAGACTTCTTGATCGTGCTGCGCTGGGTCGGTGTCTGTCTTTCCGCTGTTCACGTTGAGCTGGTGGCGGAAGGGGTGGGAGTCCCACCGGTGCCCACTGCGGTGCCCGTCACGTCCTCCAGGCCGATGAAGTCGCCAGCCACAGATGCCGCCGAAGTCGCCCCGCTTCGCTCCGTCGGTCCGCTTCCTCGCTGTCAGCGCTGACGTGGAGCCTCGACTCCGAGGCCTCACACCTGGGTATCACCTCGCTTTGACCTTGGTCCCCGGGGTTTCTCACCAAGATGTTGTTCCCGTCAACCATCCGGAAGGTACTGCCTCCAACCGCTCTGCAGGAAGCCGCTCAGACGATCCTGGTCACGGCACCAGTTAAACTTTCCTGCCCTCCTACGGATGGGAACGGCGGTTAGCAGTACGAAGAGCACTTCAGGTCTTCGTCCGGCGACACGTTGCTGGTTGGGGCAGCAATTCCAACTTCTCAAAGCAAAACTTATTTATTAAAGACGGGACCGAAATACAAGGCAGTGATGACAAGGCTGTTTAAAAAAGGCTGATAAAAAAGGCTGTTAAAAACGGCCGAGCTTCAGACTCGGCGCGCTCGTCCCAAGACGTTGTTTCCCACGGGATTTAACCCCTTCGATAATTGGGCGGAGCTTGAGTAATCTAGCTCTCGCCCAATTTTAACCAACCGCAGTGCAGTGGAACCGTATGTGCAAGTGGGCGGAGCCCAGGGCTCGCCGGTCCGAGCCCAGTGGACCTCGCTCCTCCTGGAACGTGCTGGGCGCGTGACTCCGCGTAGGCAGCTCGCTGCATGCGCATTCCACCGATTGCCACGCATCGGAACTGCCGTCTCCGTTGACAGCAAAGGAATGTCTTCCGCGGGACAAGGATAACTGGGCGCCGGAACAGAAAGGATTAGTGCCGCAGCTCACCCTAAGCGCGGGCGTCACGCCTCGACATACATTCATCGATTCCCCCCCCCCCCCCCCCTGGCATGACCGCTCCTGATAACAGGTGCAGGGTGGGGGGGGGGGGGGGGGTTCCCATCGTCCCTGTGGGCTTCCACTTAACAACTTGATATCACGGTTACGCGATCTGGGATTTTTCTGACCACTGGTGCTGGTAAACGCTGACGATAGAGTCTTGCGTTAACCCGTTTAAGCGTGAAGACACCGGTGACCGATGGCTATGTGCCCTCTAAACTCTAAAGCAGCTGGTGCTAGCAGAGTGCTGAACGAATTGGTTACGCAATGAAAAGTGTGATCAGCCTACGGGCTTGGTCAAACTCACAAGAGCTCGGGTTCAATCGAACGCATGAGCTTCAACTCATTTAGACTCACAACTCACTTGAGCTCACTCAGACTCACCCGTCAGCCGGGGTCAACTGCTAGCGACTGACGTCTCGCTCAGACTCACGACTCAACTAGGACCACTCACTCTTTTCAGCTCGCGACTAATTTTGACTCACTCATTGATGTAATAACCTTTTCTTCTGGCGTATAGCAAAAACTCGCTTTCTAATTTTGTTCTGCGCTCGCGTCCGTTAAGACTGCGATTGAGAACCAATAGAATACGTGCCCTTTTTTAACAATAAATATCAAGAACAACCAACCATTCCGAGGGGATATGCGGATATATTGATTAATATTTTTCAGTCTTACCACATGCGAGACATCGAATTATAAACAATTGCCCACTAGAAAAAAATTTGAACCAGAAGTTCTCAATATAGTATATAGGCTTCTTTGTGCAGTGGGTGTATCAACGCACGCTTTTAAAGCTTATTAAAACGGGACCGATTGAGGTCTAAAGTTGCCCTGACTCCATTAGCGATTCCCTTAGTAAACACCTTGTAGTCAGCGGGCAGTAAGATGATTGGCCTGTAATTTTCCAAGTCATTGGCCTCTCCTTACTTTTGAATCAATATAATGTTAGTGTTCTTCCAAATTTCTAGTACCCTAGTAATCTGCTGTTATCGGATCTTCACCAGCTGCTTTTTCCCTTTGCATTGCTTCCTAAGGCTTTCTTTACTTCCTCTTTTGTTACTGACGGGATGAAGCATTGTTGTTCCTACTGTTTCTGTCATTAACGTTCCGATTACAAAATAAAAGCAACAAAAAATGAAAAAATGCCGTTATAAAGATTATAACAAGAGCAACCAATACTTGAAAAAAAAATACTAGGCAAATGTGTCTTCAGAAATAAAGTAGTCGAGGAGGTCAAAGCAACTAATCTTGCCTATGTAAATATTTGCCGCAATTAATATATTCAGGAGGGAGGAAAGTTGGAATGTTACCATTCGGCGTCCATAGTATGTTCTCACTACAGGTACTGCACAGTGTGGTTTGCGACGGCGTGGGTACGTGCACTGAAATAACTGAATCGGGACTAAGTCAGATATATTTGTTATGCATCTTCTTTGTTCTGTTTTATAGGTGCGCAATAGTCTGTAAGCACAGAGGTTGAAAACGTTAATAATCTAGTGCCTGGAAAGTAGGTTTTTATTTGAGTATCTGTTTGGCAAGTTATGAACAATTCTAAGGGCCCTATTTTCAAGAACAGCAAGTTTTTTCAGACACGTTTTTGTCCAGTACCCCATACTAATGAGCAGTAGTTTATATGTGAGCGAAATAATGCACCCTACAAAAGAAGTTTTACCTTTTGTGGGAGACAACATTTAAAACGTGTCATAAATTTTATGGCTCGAGATGTCTTTATTGCTATATGATTTATGTGGTCGTCCAATTGTATATCTTCGGTGAATATTACACCGAGCGATTTGAATGACTTTATTAGCTCAATCTGATCTCGGTTTTAACGGAGCTCAGCGAATTCACTGCACTTTTTGTTTTTTGGATGAAAGAGTATTACCTTAGATTTTGTTGCATTAACTGAAAGATTGTTATCGGACCATGTCTTTATTTTTTCCAGGAGTGTGTTTGCATTTTCCAGTAACTTACTACCAGAACCGTCGAATAAAAACAAACCGGTGTTATCAGCGTAAATTATAAAGCGAACGTTATTGTCCACATTAATGATGTCGTTAATATACAGGTTGTATAGCAATGGTCCAAGGATACTTCGTTGGGGCATTCCGCAGGTGTCTGTTCTAAGAGTTGACTTGTATTCATTTATTTGGACATAGTGTTTTCGATTGGACAAGTAAGATTTAAGTAAGAGTAACGCTGTGCCTCTAACTCCATAACATTCAATTCAAGTAACGCAGTTATTCTTCAGTATAGGTATAAGGTCCGGTTACACTAGGCCGATGGGACGGCGATCGGCGGTCGGTTGGCTGGTCGGTATGCAAATGCATCGCTGACGCACTGGTCTATCAAGCTAGACCGACGGCGATGCCAGCACGACCAACGACCCCGTATCGCAGTAGTCTAAAGAGTGAACTTAGTGGGAACCGGTAAAATGTGGTGGAGGCTAGTTGGTATGACATTCTATAAACTTAAGAATATTAAAACTTATTGTACCTGATGCTAGCCACGGCGACATACGCGATGTGCGTGCACCAGCGAATATGCGCTTTCATTCGGTGCCTGCGCATAGAACCTATCGGCGAGGCAATTGAGCGACACGGCCAGAAAACGCCGCACGACGGTGCCGCACGTCGCCGTCTCTTCAGCTTGTGCGGCCGAGTGAAAGCTTAACGCCCGGTGAATAGACGGCCCGAAAAACTGCGCTTGTGTACCTTATCCTTATCGAAAAAACCGAAACGAGCGGCTGCATTTCATATCTTCACACTTTTTTAGTATTCAGCGGGGAAATCCTGCCAGATGCTTGAATTTCGTCCGACGGCGGACCTCCGGCCCTTTTCGTGACGAGGCCTAGCGAGTACGCAGGATTCGTGTGTGCGGTTTCGGCGATTACTGACATCGAATTCGCTATTTTTTGCGCCTGAAAATAGCTTTCGAGCGTAGTTTTGGCCACAGTTCCCTCAAAGCGACGACTGCCTACATCGCAGGGCGCGAGTACAATAAGGGGGAAGTGCCGATATGTGACCCCGTCTGCACAGCATGTGCTCAAGGCAGCCGGCAGCAGCCGTCGGCGTCGACTGTGGACAACAAGTCTGGTTGTCTTCATTAATTAAAATAATGTCCGAACGTATTTTTAGCTAGAGCGCTTTAAAATCAAATACTGATAACATAAGAGGAAGTAGATACAATTAGTGGGAAGCGCCGGCCCTACGTGAAGCGTTTCCCAAGCAGGCGATAAGGATCAGCGGCGCTTATTGCAGTGTTATCATATATTGTGTAAATGAGTAAAAATACAATTTGTGCGGAATACTACGTAATATTTAAAACAAGGAGAGCCCGCCTTGCGTTTTATGCCAAGCAAACGAGCCGTACTGTTTTCGCACAGCTATGTAAACAACCCCAGCGCGGTGCTGCAGTTGTCGTGATCGTCGCATTCCTAGGCCACAAAGCGCACGCACAGTAAACGCTAAATGACCTACTGTTATTTTCAAGCACTCATTTAGACGGCAGCGACTATTCATCGGTGCGGGCAGTGAAAGCATTCGAGTCGCGTAGGGTTTTGCAAGCGGCTTGGTTCCTGCAACAGGGTTCTACGAGCCGAAGGGAATGTATGTTCGACTTACAAATGCTCACATGCAGCGGGAAAGTCGTCTCATTCGGCACTTTTCTCTGCTCCTTTCGTGCCTCAAGGTTACTCTAGTGCCACCTTGTGATAATTTGAGTAATTATCGAGCCGATGAATTGCGGACAAGAAACTGGTATCCAGCTACAAAGCACCGCGGCTTTCACGGCGCACATAGGCGAAGGCATGTACGGCACGTACCGCTTTTCACATACGGGAGCACTTGACTGCTCAAAAGAGACCACACTCATAACATGCGAACAGCATGCTTCTAAGCGTGAGTAATAAAGCAGGGCTCCATCGATTTCTGTTTCCTCAACAATCAGAAAAGTGTTGCCACGAGCAAGTCCGCTTTCTTAAGGATCACTCAGGTCGCGTAGTAAGCTGACGGCTTCCGAAAAGAAATCACTGAAAATGCGTTTTATTTCGTTAGGCTAAAAGAAAAAGCTTTTCGAGCGACCGCTGTCTACGGTGTGCATGCAAGCACCTCAACAGCGTGCAGCAGATGACGCGGAGCGGGCATGCCCCTCTGACGTCAGCGATCAGATGTTGCCAGACCAGCAATCAGTACGCAGAAGAAACGGAAAAAATTCGAGAAAATCTGGCACTTTTTTCCCGCACAATGCCGAAGCGAATCGCATGAAAAGCACAAGATGTTCATTGTAAACGGAGCTGCCACTGGTGATTTGTGGCAGTGCCGACGGCGCCCAATTCGAACTGTCTGCGTTACTGATACCACGGTTTACACATTAGATTGCTCATCTTTCTATTAATTGTTATCCATGTCGTTAGTGCTCAATGACCAAAACTAACAAGAATGCCATGATACCGCATTGAAGGCGTTTCCTGACCACTTCATGCGGTCAATTTTAATTTTTAAAAATTCAATTATCTGGCGGTGCAAGACTTCGGAGAACAGATTTTTCTTCGTTTAAGGCCCGTTTCACATGCTGCGACTGGACCGAAAATATCCGGTGTAGTCGGTGAGGCCGCAGTGCGATTTTCGGTCAGGGCTTTCACATGCGACACCGACACAACGGAGGAACAGGCAAGGTTTCTTGATGTTTGCATAGGCAAACCATGATTAAACTTAAACGCGGCAGAAACATCACACAGAATGTGTTGATGATTTTATGACCAGCGTATTTTTAGATGCAAGGCATTATTCCGTATGTTTTGATCAGGATGAACAGTTTTGCTGCCACCGCGGCAACAGCTCCCACGTGACCGCACGCCGTCTCGGCGCTCCCCATTGGTCAGTCGCAGAGCGAACACGTCGACGCTGACTACTGAGTACCAACCGGACGGAACTCGATCGCAAGCCGTCTGCGGCTAGACCGACGGCCCTCCCCGGTCGCAGACCGACGGAATTCGCAGTGTCGCAGGCGAAAATCCGACGCATGTGAAACGGGCCTAAGAAACTGATATCGATTGCATCGTCGTGTCCGTGGCTCCACACCAGCCTTTCGCCCTTACGATTACTGAGCACTAACTTAAGATTTTAGACTATTAACTGGCCAATAACCCGACTTTCTAAAATACTGACGCATGTGACGCCGCAGTTTATCCCTAGTTATATGCTTTTAGACCACGCAATTCTTCAAAACTTTCGAGATTTCACTGAAACATCCTTGTGTTGGTGGTTACCTAAAACAATGCGAGCCACCTAAATTTTCTGCCAAGCGCCTCAAAGGGTCAAAACATTTGCGCTTCGGCATTAAAAAACATAGAAATAAAACAAGAAAAACAGCGGCGTTATAACCTCACTTATGCATCTACTAACTAAATGTGTTGACAGAGGCTTAAAACGGAAAATATTTCGACCAGAGCTCTCTCCTGGCGTTGAGAAGCGCTTTATTCGTGGCCACGTGGCCCATGCCAACCTTGAAGGAGCAATGCTAGGGAGCACTGGAAATCTTGAGAATTACGAGGTTGATGCCAGGTTAAGCACTGGCCGGTGTGTCACCAGTAGACGTGGCTTTCAGCCCTGAACCTCCACCGCCACGAAGGCTGCACAGTAGCTGCATGAGCCTGGGACATCCAGACACCAGGTCGACATCTGCTTCTAGGGCCTGGAGGACGCGCTGCAGCAAGGCCTTCTTCCTGATGATTTCGTCCATGGCCGCCAAGTATGTTTGCTCCGAGGCCTTAAGGACGCGGCAGAACTCGGCATCCCGCTCTTGCAGCTCCTTCTCCTTCAGGATCACCTCTCTGCGCAGCCGTTCTACCTCCAGAAGCAGCTCCAAGTCGACACAGATGACATCCGTCCGGGAGGAGCGGCCGCTTCTTGATCCTTCTTCTTGCATATTCCTGCTCTCTTTCACAAACTGCAACTGCGATTCGTGGGCAAAATTTGAGAAGGAATGCTTGCGCTAGGTATGAAAGAGGCGTCCCACCTGCCGAGAGCAAACGGTGGCAGCTGTCCCGGCGGTCGGGACTGCCGCCGCAGATGGTTGACCTGAGCACGCAAAAGCTGCTCCTGGTGTTAGAGGTCCCGTTGATCGCCCTCAACTGTACACCACCAGGACGCCACCTTGAAAGGACGGTTTGTTGAAGATTCCCACAACGGTTAATGCAACGTTGCGCTAACATCAACATTCGAGCACACGCTCACTACCGTCGTCGTTTTCTGATCTCTGCTGCCTGCATGGTAATTACCAGAAAAGTCAAGCTGCCACTAGGCTGCAGCCGAAGGCCGAGAAGGAATATGTTACTCAGCTTATGCTTTCAGAAATCATAGTTCCAACCTTTTAACACTTATTATAGATATATTAACTATGAATAAAGAAATAGAAATGTGGCTATAGTCTGCCTACTAGCCTAATTTCTTTCCCACCCCACATCTTATTTCTTTTTAATAATCGTTCAACCGTGAGAACCGTCATGCAGGAGAGGAATAAAGGAATGGTGCCCCCCCCCCCCACCCAAACTGGTCGACGAGATCTTCCTCTTGATGCAAACAAAATTACGGAGGGCGCTTAATACTACTCTTGTGCTTTTATTGAGAAAACATTATTTTACCTTTTATTATTGTCATATTTATTTATTTCCGATTAATTTTCAATTTCCTTCTTACTTTCTTTCTTTCTAATTACACGCCTACTATTAGCATACACTTGTGAGAACCAACGCATCTGGTAGGTTCACCTCTGTCCGCCAAGAACCAACGCCGGTTTGTGGTCGGGTAGCGTGGGCGCCTTGCAATCTGATAGTCTCGAGCTCAATACCCCACACCTTCGGAAGCAAATTTAATTTTTTACCTCGATGACGTCATCTGGGATTTTTCTGACTACTGCTGCTGGTCAACGCAGCACGTCGGAATCCATTCAGATCTGAATTCATCGCGCTCAAAGCGCTATCAGCTGTTACCAAGCGCTCCACACAGACAGCAAAACCAGCTGTCTCCGTGTGCGCGGCGACCCTGCCGCCCGGCTGCCGGAGCCCGTCGAACACCTTTCGACAAAACGGATCCTTCTGCTGAGCTTCGAGCAGCTCCTTTCAGCTGAACACGATCCCCACGAAACTCGCGTAGTCCACGTAATTCACGCGCTCGCCCTGGATGAACGGTTGGTCCGCGTTACTTACATGGGCTACGGCTCGGGTCTGTCCCTCACTCTCTCCGGCTGTCGGGCGGTCGGTCGCGTGACCTTCCTCGCTCTGGACAGGCGCTCGCGAAAGCGCGTCAGCCACAGCGTTGTTTTTCCCTTTGAGGTAGCGCATGGTGAAGTCGTAACGCTGCAGCAGCAGGGACCAACGCGCTAGGCGGCCGCTCGGCTCACTGAGTCGTCTCAGCCAGGTGAGCGCCATGTGATCCGTCTCGATCACAAATGTCACCTCATTGACGTAGTAGTCAACTTTCGCCGAGCAAAACCTATCGCGAGACATTCCTTCTCTGTCACCGAGTAGTTTCTCTCCGCCGTCGTCAACGAAAGGCTCGCGAATGCTACAGGACGGAGCACGCCTTCATGCTCCTGATGCAACACTGCTCCTGAGCCTAGGTCGCTTTCGTCGGTTTGAATCAAAAACTCTCAGTTGAGACCGGGTAGCTGCAACTGAGCCGTGTCAGCGAGCATTTTGGTGAGGTTGCACAGTGAATCTTCTTGCTTGTGACCCCGACTCCAGCGCTCACCTTTCTTCAAAAGCTTTGTCAAATGCGTCTGCAGCGCTGCGCAATCTGGGATGAACTGGCGATAAAATTTCGCCATTCCCATGGAAGCGTCTGAGACTGGCTGATCTGTGGGCGACGGAAACTTAAGCAAAGCCTCAAGCTTATCATCGCACGGCCGAATGCGGCCTCTGTCGATCCTGAAACCCAACAGTGTCATTCGGGTCGCGGCGATCTGTGCCATCTTCGGGTTCAAAGTGATTCCCGCGGACCTCAGCCTCTCTAGGACGTGCCTCATGTGGCGCAGGTGTTCCTCGAACGTTTTCGAGTGCACCACGATGTCGTCTAGGTACGCGAGCGCATGTTGCCACTCTGCATCTCCAAGAGTACGGTCCATTAGGCGCTGATCAGTAGCGGGTGCTCGTACCTAGCCAAAAGACATTCTCTTGAATTGGAAAAGGCCTCTGTGACAAGTGAAAGCAGTTTTCTCCTTGTCCCGCTCATTCATTTCAACCTGAAAGTATCGGCGGCTAGCATCGAGCGTAGTGAAGTACTTCGCCCCACCTAGGTTGGAGAAGAAATGGTTGGTAGAGGGTACGCGTCTTTTCTCGTAACCTCATTCAGTCTGCGTTAGTCCACGCAAAGTCGATATGTATCGTCTTTCTTTGGATCCAAGACTACCGGGAAGCCCCATGGACTGTTTGACCTCTCAACAACGCCAGTGTCGATACGTTCGTCTAAAGCCCCAACTCGATGGACACTCTAGGTGTACGGGAGGAGCGCCTACGCGCACGGGCGTACGCTGGAGCCCGTCTGCGCATGCGCGAGGCGCGTCGCGTGATCAGGCGCGAGCGGGGCGCAGATATCTGTACGTCAGATATCCGCGCCTGCGTTCTGGCGCTTGCGCGCGCGTCGGAAGCGGATTCCGGTTTACAATAGGAGGACCGCGGGGCTCTCGTGGACTCTTCTTCATGGCTTGAAGCTCTTTCAGGTTCCTGGAACTTTTCTTCGCGGTTTAAGTTGTCCTTTCAGCACCCCCCATATCCGCTTTGTTCACTCTTGAAATTCCTTCGGCCGGCTCGAGAGGGGGAACGAGCCAGCACAGGGAGCATGGAGGTGGATGCCTTTTTTCGACGCCAGTCGCGGCGCGGAGCTCCGCACATACCTCTAGAATGTGGGGCTTTAGGCGCTGTCGAGTGCTTTTCTCTTGGCCAAGCTATTTGGCCTAGGATTGCACTTCCAAGGCAGTGCGTCACCCGTGTCTATTCGGTGCCTTACTAGGGTAGTGAGGCCAGGGCGGTCAGTGAATGCCCTGTTGCATTCGTAGAGGAGCGATGACAACCGTGCCTTCTCCCTCTCCGACACGCTGTTCACTTCCGACAACAAGGGGTGCGCTGACAATCCCTGCACGGCAGAGCAGTTTTCTAGCGCGGCAACCTTCTCTCTGCCCCCTCTCTCTGCGCGGCGATTGTCCGCTCGCCTCCAGGTTCTCGGGCCGGCGGGGTGGATTTGTTACGGTCTCTCTCCCCCACTTGCGCCGCGTTCGGAGTCGCCGCGGGCGCTTTCGCGAAAGGCTTCAAGGCGCCTGACGTGCGCTCCTTGTAGCCTCCGCTGCTGATGTCTATCACAATACCTGTCTTGGCTAGGAAGTCTCGTCCAAGAATTACAGGAACGGATAAACAGGGAAGATGAACGAGGCGTTGTCGCCGCACGCGTCTTTCCCAGCGAACCACTATCCTAGCTGCACCGCTTGAATGCGCTGTGCCGCTCGCGAGGCGAAAAGTGGTATCGCACTCTCTCAGCCGGATTTTGTTCTCGCGGAGATGGTTTAACACCTCGTCACCGAACAAAGAAGCGCTTGCTCCTGTATCTAGTAACGCGGTGAATGTCTTTCGAGCTATCGTTAGCTCAATGAACGGCGCTGACAAGTCAGCAAAACTTCCTACGCGACATGTCAACGGCGCTAGCAAACCGGGGTTCTCTGTGTACGCCGCGCGGGATCGAAGGTCGTTCACCGGCAGGCTTTGGCCGTTTCCGGACCGTGTTTGGTCACGGACGAGAGGACGGCCACATTCGCGGGCGTAGTGCCCCGGTTGGTCGCACTGGCAGCAACGGTTGCCCGGGCCTCAACGGGCTAGGCGCTGGTCGCCACGTTCCGGTCGGTCGTCTCTAACTCGCGGTGCGGACGGTGGGGGACGCTCGTGCGGCCGCCTGTCGGCCTCGCGATCTCGCCTAGGCTCGTTCCGCTCTGCGGCAGCGTGTGCTGTTCGCAACGCGTAGCTGAATGGGTCCAGAGCGCGGTCAGACAACTCCCAACCCCTTGAGACACGATCGTCAGCAAACTGTGCTGACGCTTCAGCTCCGGGTGAACTGCGCGCAGAGCTGCCATTCCACGCACAGTGCGGCTAAAATGACAGCGATGTCGGTGGTGCGGCAGATACGCTCGCGCAGAGAGGATGTCTCCCTGAATGAACGCGGTTCGCCTAGCAGCCAGCTCATACAAATCTCTGAACCTGACTCCTCTCAGGTAAGCCGTGAAAGTCGGGTGCGCTTGTCTCGTGACACGCTCAACTTTCTCCGTGTTCGGGGCGCGAGGGTCAGCGAGGCCATAATGTTCGTCCATCGCTCGGACGTACTCTAACAGAGACTCGTCGGGGTGCTGGGTGCGGAGCTCCAGCTCTCTCCTCAAACGCCACTCGTAGTTGACGGGAAGGAATTCGTCGCGGAAGCTTGCACAAAACTCCTCCATTGTACTCGCTCGGTTGCCGGCTAGTCGGTACCAGCGGGCCGCTTGCTCCGTCAAAGAAACAGGCACAACACGGGCGAGCATTTCGGCGTCTGCGATTCCTGTCACTTGCTGATAATGCAGCAGACGGTTGAGGTACTCATTTACTCCCGTACTGTCGCGGTACCCCGTGGCGGTAGGCAAGTCTATCCTAACACGTGGTGGCAGGGCCGGGGATTGCAAATTCTTTTGCAAAATACCCGCTAGACTCTGCATAACCTGCATTGCGTTCTGCAAGAGCACCTCGGATGATTGCGGACTAACGCCCTCAAGAGTTTGGCGCAGGCGCTCAAAGCGTGAATAATGAGGCCTAGGTGCCTCATTGTCCGCGCCGCGGAGCGGCGAGGCGCCCGATGTTGGAGCCCCCCATACCAGGTCTAAGTCCTGTGAACGCGTCAGGGGATGTCCCTCGGCTATTCCGCGTGGAACGCCCAAGATTCGCAAATTCAAACCCTTCCAAAGGCGCGTCAAGTAGGGAGTCCTGGCTCTGTGCCACTAGCACTGACAGCAAGAACAAGGACTGAATCCTTTGTTAGGGCGACGGCAGTCGTTCGCTCGAGCAAAGGTCACTGCTCAATTGCCTAGTTCGCCCCACGTTCGGGCGACAAGATATGGGGTCACTCTGCGTCCAGCCGGCCGGGAAGGCGAGCTTCCATGCCCTCTACACGCAGGCGTTATTCAAGTACGCAACACGTTTCCCCAACCCGTGGCGCAGAGTCGCAGCCACGGCAGGTCCGGACGAAATAGGCAACAGCAGGGCACGCTAGGAAATAGTTCATTACCCTACTGCGAGGCAAAGCACACTGCGGAAGAATGTTCTGTCCGTAAAATAGATGTTCAGTAGCTCACCAAGTCGTTGACGTCGACCGGCGTTGGGTTTGGGGGCAGGCGGGCAGCGGAAGGGTTCCTCGGGGCACACAGGTCAGGTCCGGCAGCGAGAGAGAGAGCTTCCCTCTGCGAGTTCCTCCTTTTGTCCCCTCGGTCATTGCCCCCCTAGGAGCACATCTTTGCCGGCATGCAACCTTCTCCGCAGTAGGCAGCGCGATGCCGTGACGTCACGCCAGCGCTAGGGCGGAAATGAGCAGAGTCGCAGGGGTGCCTTCTCTCCACATTCCTGGCAGTGCGCGGGCATGGAAGTCACGATCGCCGCAGGCGCGGGGGACGACATGGGATACCAGTGTATCCCACAAAGGTCACACATAGGACAGGTTATTTGTCTTCACGCTCAACGGCCCAATTTGCCCTCCTAAAACGCTAAAAAAGCTGTTCGAAACATAGTGATGCGAGCCACAAAAATCACATAACACGAAAATGAAATGTCTCTACTTCATAATTTCGGCCAAGAGCGTGTTCACTATTACGGGCGAGCATGAAACGCGTTTATGAACATTACAACCTTACGTCCAATGGGAATCGTGCATTCACTTGGGATAATGGGATTGTTCAACCTCTCATCATAGATTTATTTAATTTGATCCGACTAGACTTTAAACTCTCACCACTGCTCAAATCATGATGTGAATGTAAGTTCGGGATCACTCTCGACTCAGATCATGACCTCAAATGAGCCCGAGGGAGCCTGGCTGAGTCGACTTATGAGTGAGTCCGCCAACCTATGCTGGACTGGCCCCGACATTGACGTGACGTCACGACAGCACGCTGGTTAAGGAAGGGTGCATTCCTATGGATGACCTATTGTTCTCGTTAGGCTATGCCGGAACGCTTAGAAAGGAGCTCGCGTATGGAAACCGCGCTCTTGCTACTATGCCTCCTGTCCCGAGGGACCCCATTCTGTCCGCCGATCCATATGGACCCAACGCCGGTCGACAGCGGCGACTTGGTGAGCTTAGCGACCCTCTATTTAATTGGGTAGAACATTCTTCCGCAGTTTGCTTTACTTCGCGTTAGGAGAATAAACTTTTTCCTAGCGTGCTCTGCCGTGTTTTATTTCGCCCGAACCCTTCCGTGTCTGCGACTCTGAGCCACGGGTTAGGGAAAGGTGTCGTACAGCCGGCCTCCTCTACGGCGCGGCGGCGACGGCGCCGAAAACCGCGGCAGCAACGGAGCGGCGCGGTGTTCTAATCGAATGAGGCGCCGGACACTGGCAAACCAGTTGTGGCGGGCGCTCGCTTCTCCCACGGGACTCTACGCCAGTGCCTTTTTTTTTTCTTCTCTCCCACGTGGAGAAAAAACGAACAGCGGCGGCGACGGCGACTTTTCGAAAAACATCAGATATTAACTATCACGAATATCATGAACAAAAGAGTAGCTTTGAAAATATATGATCAAATAAAAATGGACCCGGCTGGGTTCTCGCAAACTTTCTTCTTTAGAGACCACGACCATAACCTTCGGCATATGACCTGTAGAAAAGAACTAGTGCGTACGAACTGCGGTACACAAACGCTAAAATATCGAATCGCTGATCTTTTCAATAAGCACCCGGGTATTATAGAAACCATTCACAACAGTCGTTCCACGAAAGCATTTAGCAAAAAGTTAACCCATTTCTTTTTGTGACATAGCAATGGCTTACTTTTTCTGCACATATCTGCCCTATATTAAAAAAAAAGAAAAAATCCATGTTTTTATTAGAAAAGAAAACCTTACTTTGGCCGGCCTAGTTAAGCTCTTCTTGCCTTTTGTTATGTTCAGTCACACCGATATTTGTATTTTATGTGCAATTCTGTGCAACAATGTTGACTCGCGAATATACTTTTTACAGCATTTCTTAATTGTGTACCTTAAATGAATATGTGCTGTTTTTTTCTTGTTTTTTTCTTTTTTGATGTTTTCGTGTATAATGTTATATGCAATGTCTCTTTGGTGTTATGATCTGTTTTTTCTTTGGTTAAACCTGCCCACTGCTCAGTGGTAGAGTGTAAAGGGGGCGGACGCTTCGTCAGGCAACTTTTGATTGCCTTTTTGTTCGCCTCCTCGGCAACCAAGTGTTGTTGAAATAAATCTGAATTTGAATCTGAAGTAGATGCCGAAGGTGCGGTGAAAGTCGTCTGTCGTCTGCTTGCTTTGCTTTACAATTATCGCAGAATATAACAATGCGATCTCGCAGGTGGTGGCAAAACTTTGAAGTTAGTTGAATAACTTTGCGCAACTGCACAGTTTTTACAGCGAAACACCACGCGTACAGCACCAGAACACATTTATACCAATATAGCAAGCTACTATTAAAGCTTTGCGCACACTGCAGTCACGTTATTCTGGCCAATATGAAGGAAATCGAACATACGTAGGGGGTAATGAACTCTGTTATCAATACAGGAATGGTTGGCCAGGGCTTTCTGGATTGTTCTTTATACTAACGTTCGAGAATTAGGCTAGCAAAACAGTTTAGAGAATTACCAGTATCGGCTAATACACATGCAAGTTTTCAGATTTGTCTCGATAGCAGAACTCAACGAGCGTCTGAAAGAGATAAATCCGTCATGATAGTAATATTCCATACCGGATCGTTTTGCTGCCATTCGTGTCGGTTTTAATGCATTTTATTGTGATATGCATATGTGTGTACAACCATGTCTATCGCAAATGCTTGTATTTTACAGTTGTGTATTCACTGTATGTGCTCGAACTAGCCAATGTTTCCTTGAGTAAAGGGATGAATTTTTGCCCTACATTTCTCTCTCGCTCCCTCCATGTAAATAGAACAGGTGTCCAGCTAAATGCAACAACGTTTTTAACAATTGAAGGAGTGTCCTATGCGAATAAAATAGATTCAGTACTGCTGAGGGTCGTGTGGCCTACTCTGCAGTATCTATTCAAGGAACAACTTGAGTTTCAGTCCGGTGTGCGTATATGACATTGAAGTGACCTTCGCACTTAGAGATTTCATAGCAACAGCTTTAAGTAAGATGACAAGCATATTTTGACTATGGCCAATGCATATT
Source organism: Amblyomma americanum (assembly GCF_052857255.1). NCBI lineage: Eukaryota > Metazoa > Arthropoda > Arachnida > Ixodida > Ixodidae > Amblyomma > Amblyomma americanum. Next base: position 94,973,999 of record NC_135507.1, read on the forward strand.
GTCTCCAAATTATACCTGGGTCATTTCCGAAATGTTGCCCATCCCACCCCCGAAATTTTACCTTCACTGATTTGGACAAAAATCTATTTTCAGGCTAATTTCAATGCGCTCGATACGATAGCAGTCTCTAAATTTGACCCGGGCCAGCCCCGAAATTTGACCTCGGCCGATTTGGACCAACCATAACTGAGCATCCAACCATATTGAGCGTGCTACCATAAGTGAGCGTGCCTGACACGATGATGACCTCCAAATCTCGTCCAGGCCATTGCCAAAATGCTTTCGATAGACATTTGGTATAACCATGATTAAACCCTACCGAACTTTCTTTTTCGCACTGCACAGTCGAATAATTAGCTTAGACTGACTAGCTAGCTTTTTAAATATTAATTTCTAGTTCGCAGCAAGGTACCGTCCGAACAAATATTTGTTCAAGCTCTAAAAGATAGCGCGAGAAATCCAAATACATAACAGTGGTGCTACTTGAGCACAAGAGATGCAAATTCGCTTATCGCCCAGTGCAAACACAAAACTCATCGGAGACTCGTTTACCTGGAACGCCTCGTAATTGCCAAATGAAATAAAACCTTCATTCGCTCTCTATTCCTTGGCAGCGGGCGCTTTTCGAGGCGCAAGACGCGTGCATCTCCCGACGGCGAAAAGAAAAAAAAAGGGGGCCTTCTTTTTTTGCGCCCGCGCACCCACGCACCGGCGCATCGCCGCCGCCGAAGCAGTGATGGGGAAGCCGCGATAAGCCGCGACGCTCGCCAGCGCCATCTCTCGCTCACAGCAAGCAAGCCGTGGTCACGTGAGGCGAGCTCGCGCTGTGACTGGCACGTTTTTTGTGGGGCGGGGCTCCGTCACCGCCGCTTGACGGAAACGTAGAGCAGGGCGCAGCGGCACCGGCCGCCGAATTTGGGGGGGAAACCGGTCCAAAAACATACCCCTCCGGCGGCGACGGAGGCGACGGAGCAAGCGAAAAACCGGATGTGAGAATGTGGCGTACTGCTGCGTGTAGCTGGCACGGAAGCACGCTTTTTCGGTGGGCCTGACTCAGTGACCCCATAGTGTGTACGACCGCGATTGTTACGTCGACATCACTCATCACAGATGGAGTGACCGCCGATTGTCGCTGTAAGAGAACACCTCACTTGTTCATACAGTGATCAGGACCATGAATGCCAGTCCGTGACAAGCGCCATTCGTGAAAACGGGAGACACTTTGTACCAAGCTGGCCTTCCCAAGCTGCTACTTACCTCAAGACAGGCGCCTATTTTAAGGCCCGCCGAATGGGCGGCACAAATGAGAGAGCTGAGGCGGTGACCTCTCGAACATTGTTGCCAGACGTCGAGCGAACGTTTGCGTTCGGGCAGCCTGTCAGCAGCGTCATCAGGTTTCGCAATGTCGTCAGAGGCTCTCCACTGCGCTCTGCCCTTTCGCAACGGCGACAGATCGTCGTTCCTGCATAATGTCAGCGTGAGTTTCTGTCTTTCCAAGTCGCTTGGGGACGATTTTCGTACGGTGCCCCTCAGGAAGGTAGCGAAGAAAAAGACCCTTTTTACACCCCCTCCCCCTCTAAGGTGTCGAGAATCAAATGTCTTTACCGGAAACTACAAATATTGCACAAAGGACTGAGCATTTCAAGTACCCTTGAAGCACACTGGAGTTACATTTCTCACCCCTCGATCGAGATGATGCGTTCGGCCTATATTGCGATGCCGTGTGCCATTGGTCCGTGTTAGTCAGCTGCGTAAATCACGGAATGGACAGGTGTGTTCTAACCCCCCCCCCCCCCCCTTCGCTTAGGTTGGGGCACAGCATGTGAACGTCCCGCCCCCCCCCCCCCCCCGAGATTTTTCCCTGTACAGCTCGGTCGGCATCGAATTATGCCAGCAGCACACACAAAACAGGGAAGCCGTGGCATCGATAAACCTCTTTCCGTCCACAGAATGGCTCAGTAGAATCACTGAATAGTGATGCCATAATTACACTCTGCCAGCAATCAAAGGAAAAGCGATGACCACGTGTGCTATGTTTAATTTGACTTCAAGCCGCTTCTTTTCTGGCATTCGAGTCAATTTGGGATTGAGATGGTGATGGTAAGTGATCGGCACCATGCAAGCTTATTAATTAATTGATTGGTTTTCAAGGAAAGGAAATGGCGCAGTATTTGTCTCATATATCGTTGGACACCTGAACCGCGCCGTAATAGATGGGATAAAGGAGGGAATGAAAGAAGAAAGGAAGAAAGAGGTGCCGTAGAGGAGGGCTCCGGAACAATTTCTACCACTTGGGGATCTTTACCGTGCACTTACATTGCACAGTACACGGCTGCCTTAGCGTTTTGCCTTCATAAAAACGCAACTGCCGCGGTCGGGTTCGAAACCGGGAACTCCGGATCATTAGTCGAGAGCCCTAACCACTGAGCCACCGCGGCGGTATACCTCGCAAACTCGAAGCTTTCTTCGGGATCTTTCACTGGCTCAGACTTGCGAACGTTTTAACCGTGCGCCAGACAGGCGGTGAGAGATGCGGCTCTCGCCTTGACGGCATGCATAAAACTACTCCATATCAGCTCACCATCTTTATTAAAAAAAAAGAAATAAGTAAGATGCAGTAAGCAATGTCGACCACCCTCAACTCAGTTTCTTAAAACTGCTGGTCCCATGTGAAAATTGTGAATGCCCCTTCCACCAAATCAGTGCCATGTCTTCTACGAGACATAAATGAGTAACATGGACGCTGTGATTATATAGCGAGAAAGGGTTGCTGGTTAAGTTCTTCACAAATAGCGCAACCGCTTAACATGAATGCTTAAATGGCAAAACGCAGGCTTTAGATTCGAGCAAAGTTACAAAACGTATCTTTATACCCGGCGCTAAAAGCTTGCATAGCCCGGTATCTGGACTGGGCCCGGCACTATTCTCAGCCACTTCGGTCCGAACTGAGAACGCGACCGCGGCCCGCTGTCAGTTTCTAATGATCGGCCGGGCACGGTGCTGATTCAGTATTGCCCGTGCAGATGATTTTCATGATGAAACTTAGCTCTCAAAAGGAGCAAAAAAATAGAAATACAACAAGCAGTAAATAGCACCTGAAAAAGTTACTGAAAGCAAGAACCGCATTCGGGTTCGTGTCACCGACCGGTGCCTGCTCAATCTGGGCACAACCGAAAAAATTGGTGAGAAAAAGGGCCCAGCATGTCCTCGTTTTCAGCGACTCCTGATGCAACACTTTACGAGAGAAATTAATATAAGAACAACGACTTGAGTGCAAGCGCAACCTTTTCCTGTCGTAAGTGCACTATAGTAAGCTTAGCGTCCAAGCGCTCTATGACAACATTGTTACGGGCTTTGCATTATTTACATGGCGAGGAGGCTTCCTACGTCAGTGAGAATTATGAAATCATATCATTTTCGAAAAAGAAGAGAGCTTCCGTTCGAGCAGAGCTGGTAGCATTACTAAGTTCACTCTCCAGATCCCTAGAGACGAATTCCCAACTTCAAGGACCACATGCACTTGGGTTAGGCAAAGGTTGTCCGAAAATACAAAGTGCTTGCAATTAGCTTTTCTTAGGTCAGAAACACATGCGAAGATTCCATTCTACTCAACTTGATAGCATCCATCACCATCATCAGATGGACTACGCCCACTGCAGGGCAAAGGCCTCTCCCATGTCTCTCTAACTTTGCCAGCTGCGCACACCGCATGCCCGCAAACTTCTTAATCTCCTCCGCCCACCTAACCTTCTGCCGCCCCCTGCTACGCTTGCCTTTTCTCGGTATCCACTCCGTTACCTTTAACGACCAGCGGTTATCTTGCTTTCGCATTACATACCCTGCCCGGGCCCATTTATTCCTCTTGATTTCGACGAGGATGTCATTAACTCGCGTTTGCTCCCTCACGCACTCTGCTCGCTGCCGGTCTCTTAATGGGGCTGTGAAAAGTCGTCTCAACAAAGATGCGGTGTGCCTGGGATGCTAAAGGACGCCCGTTCACAAATATCCTCCAGCAAGAATTTTTCCGATGTGTTTTGTGGCAGCTGAGTTATCTGTAGCCAAAATTTGAATTTCCGCGTCTTCGCGCCTTCTTCTTCCACTCCCTCCTTTATCCCTTCCCTTACGGCGCGGTTCAGGTGTCCAACGATATATGAGACAGATACTGCGCAATTTCCTTTGCCCAAAAAAAAAACAATTATTATTATTACTTCGCGCCTTTCCTTCTCCTCTAGTCAGTTTTTGCACGCAGAAATGGCGCTCCTCCGCCGGCCACTCGAACTCGCCCCCACCGCCGGCTGCCGACGAGGGCGAACCAATGCTAGCCAGTTCCAAAAACTTTTATTTCCATCAGAAATGGAGGCCCCTTACTCCATGCCCCTGGCGCGCAGGCCTAGGGGCAGAGGCCAGGGCCTCCGCGACTAGATGCAGGCAAAGAGTTGTTGGCTCTTCGCGGCCTCTGCCGCCAGATGGGCGGCCTTCTTCTGGGTCGCGGGGTCCGCGCTTTGCAGAAGGGTTTCCCAGGCTTCTTTACTATTTATTCCTTCCCTCACCCATGGGGAGTGTACACACTTCCAAATTATATGGTCGAGGGTCCCCATCTCTCCACATTTTTTACATTTATCTTCTATGTCCTCGTCTTGTAGGACGTGTGACGCCCATACCGGGTTTATGAAATTTCCGGCCTGTAGCCTTCTCCAGGTTACTGCCTCTCTGTTCCCGAGCTCCTTGTCCAGAGGAGGGACAGTTCTTCTCTGCAGTCTGCAATTATCTATGATTTCTGTGTATGTTTGTAGTCTCTCGTCGAGTTCCTTGCAATCTGGCGGTTCCGCTTCTGCTCGGAGGTAGAGATCTCAAGCTAGAAGGTGCGCCGCTTCATTGCCTGGTACTGACGTATGAGCTGGTGCCCATATTAGGCTAATTTTTCTATGCATCTTTTTCCCCGTTATAATCCGCACCGCTTCTGATGCGGCTCTACCTCTTCCATAATTGTAGATGGCTGTTTTACTGTCCCTTATTATATAGTTTGCCTCCGTTCCCACGCAAGCAAGCGCTATTGCTACCTCTTCTGCTACTTCCGAATTGCGGCTGCGTATCGTAGCTGCTGATATTGCTGTACCCTTGCATCCACCACTGAGGCTACAGCTGCTCCCAGACTACCGCTCGCCGCATCCGTGTATGCTACCGTCTCATTATTCATTTCGTTGAAGCGTCTCATGAGTGCTTCGGCTCTCTTTTCCCTCCTCTCACTGTTGAAGGTGGGGTGCATGTTTCTCGGAAGTGGGTCTATTCTGACATGTTCCCTGACCTCCTTCGGGATGTCTTGTTTTTCCTGGATGCCTCTGTCTGCCTGCAATCCTACCATGCCTAAAATGGCTCTGCCTGTAATGTCTGGCTAAGTCTTTCCTGCTGAGCTGTTCTGACCGCCTCGGCCGTTTCCTTCCACGTGTTGTGTATCCCCATAGCTAGGAGTCTTTCCGTTGAGGTGCTTATGGGTATTCCTAACGCTTGTTTGTAGCACCTCCTAATTATTCTTTTTCTGGGGCCCGGATGTTAAGGTATGGTGTAGCGCAGCTGAGTCGACTGATTATGTATGCTTGCACCAATTTTATTAGGCTCCTTTCTTTGAGTCCTCTCCCTTTGAGCGCTATTCTTCTAAATATTCCAGTTACTTGCGCTGCATATCCTTCCAGTTTCTTTATTGTTTCATCATTGTATCCATTTTTCTGAATAAAAAGGCCTAAAATTCTTATCTTGTCAACCCTATAGGCACCGGTTTGCCTCCTACCATTATGCTAAGATTGCTATCCCTTTTTAATCTTAAAGATTTCGGGTTGTATATTAAGAGTTCTGACTTCTCTGGCGAGCAGGCTAGCCCCCTTCCTGCCGCGTACTCCACTACTGTGTCTGCCGCAGTTTGAAGTTTGTTTTCTATCTCTGCATCGCTGCCTTTGTTTATCCAGACATTTATGTCGTCCGCATACATGCTAAAGTGTAAGTTCTCGATTCCTCCCAGTTTCACTGGGAGGCCTCTCATGGCTAGGTTGAAGAGGAGCGGGGATAGGACCGATCCCTGCGGTGTACCTCTGTTGCCTAGCTCTATTTCTTCTGACTCCAGGTCCTGGTATCTTATTTTGGCTGTCCTATTAGACAGGAAGTCTTTAATGTAGTTGTATATCTTGCCGCCTACGCCGATCTCCTGATATTACGATAGGACCGCCTCATGTTTTACATTGCCGAAAGCTTTCTTAAGATCTAATCCCAAGATTGCCTTTGTGTCCTTTGTCCGAGAGTCTATGATGTCATGTTGTAATCTCAACATAACGTCTTGAGTACTTAGGCCTGGCCTAAATCCGACCATCTCGTTTGGCCATAATTTCTTGTCCGCCATGTATCTGGTTAGCCTCGTTTGGATTACATGCTCCATCAACTTCCCTACACATGAGGTGAGGGAGATTGGTCTGAGGTTCTCCAATTTTAAGGGCTTTCCAGGTTTGGTAATAATAATGATGCTTGCTTCTTTCCATTGTTTTGGTAGCTTCCCCTTTTCCCACACCTGCTGCATGCATTTAGTTATAGCAGTGATCGACTCATCATCCAGGTTTCTTAGCATTTTGTTGGTTATTCCGTCCGGGCCTGGAGCCGATTTAGTTTTGAGCTTGATTATCTCCGCTCTCACTTCCGCCTCTGTTATGGGCGTGTCCTGTTCTTCATTGCCCGGTCCCTCATAATCTGGCAGGTTAGTGCGTACTATGTTCCCTATGTATGTTTGTTTGATTTCCTCCATGAAGCTATCATCTGTTCCCTCATATTTGTGCCGTGTTTTGGCCAATCTAATGTTCTGCTCTGACTTTGACTGGGTTGGGTCTAGCAGGTGTCTCAGGATGTCCCAGGTTTTCGCTACGCTCATTCCCTTCTCCATGTCATCGCATTTACAGCACCAGTTTTGTTCGCACAACTGTATTGCGTACTTTTCGATCTCTCGGTTTAGCCTAGCTATTCGTCTCTTCAGGGTCCGATTCCATCTCTGTTTTTTTAAGTCCGTTCTCTAAGCCTCTTTTTGCCTCCCACATGTGCAGAAGTTTACTATCTGCCACTAACGGAGCTTCTTGGCCTTCTAGAGTTGCCGTCACTTCGGTGGAATGTCTTTTAAGTGTATTTGTCCACTCCTCTAGGTCCGTGATTGTAGTAGCGGCGGAGTCTTCCCTTCGCTTCCTGAATTTGTCCCATTCTGTAACTTTTGGTTGCTTCAGCCGTTTTTCCTTGACACCTTTGGTCGTTTTTGTAGCTATTATATAGTGGTCACTACCTAGGTCTTGCCCTGTATCTTCCCAGGACACCGCCTTGGTGTTCTTCGACAGTGTTAGGTCAGGTGTGGTGTCTGCAGTGACACTGTTCCCTTTCCTCGTCGGGGTTCCTGGATCAGTGTGTAGTGTCAGACTCAGTTCTTGTATATCCTCCCAAAGCTGTCTTCCCTTACTATCTTTTCTATTGTATCCCCACTCCAATGCTAGCATTCCAATGCTAGCATTCCGCTCCTGACGTAATGAGCGCGGATGCTGACGTGCCGAGCGCGGATTGGGGCGAATGCCCAGCACCGCCTGCAGGTCGCCGCAATGCGCGGAAGCGGGAGTTTTAAAACATATGTTGTAAATTAATAATAATAATGATTGGTTTTGGGGGAAAGGAAATGGCGGAGTATCTGTCTCATATATCGTTGGACACCTGAACCGGGCCTTAAGGGAAGGGAAATAGGAGGGAGTGAAAAAAGAAAGGAAGAAAGAGGTGCTGTAGTGGGGGGCTCGGGAATAATTTCGACCACCTGGGGATCTTTAACGTGCACTGACATCGCACAGCACACGGGCGCCTTAGCGTTTTGCCTCCATTAAAACGCAGCCGTCGTGGCCGCGTTCGAACCCGGGAACTCCGGACCAGTAACCGAGCGCACTAACCACTGAGCCACTTGTGCGCTCAATTTTAGTTTTAAAAGAAATTCTCTTTCCTCGCGCTGTAGGGCTACAGATTTTTCTTCATTTAAGAAACTGACATCGGTCGTACCGTCTTGTCCGTGGCTATATACGCACTCGCCATCCGTCGTTAAACACCAGTGTCTGCAAATTTAAAATTTGAAAATATCAGCCGGCTAATTGCTATCAACATCTAAATAACTGGCGCATATGCGACATCCGAAGTTTCTCTTTGATTATATTTTGTTTTTACAGCACCCCATGCTTCGCAACTTTCGAGACTTCACTGAAACACCTTTGTGTTGGTGGCAATGCAAAGCAATGCAGCCCACCTAAAGCCTCTGCCAAGCGAGACATATAGTATAAGCATATACGTTTCAGCACTGAAAAAATAAATAAATCAGTCAAGCAAAATAGCGGCGTTATCTCCTCGCTTATGCATCTACCAAGTGAAAGTGTCGACAGTGGCTTATAAAGGAAAATATTTCGGACCAGAGTTCTATCCTAGCGTTGCAAAGCGCTTTATTCGTGGCCGCGTGACCCATGCCAGCCTTGAAGGAGCGATGTTAGGGAGCACTGGAAATCTCCGCACTGACGAGGTCGCCGCCAGGTTATGGACTGGCCGGTGTGTCACCAGTAGACGTGGCTTCCAGACCTGAACCTACTTCGGCACGAAGGCTGCACAGCAGCTGCATGAGCACGGCGCGGTCAGACACCAGGTCGACCTCTGCTTCTAGGGACTGGAGGATGCGCTGCAGCACGGCCTTCTTTCTGATGATTTCGTCCATGGCAGCCAAGTAGGCCTCCTCTGAGGCCTTAAGGACGCGGTGGAACGCCGCCTCCAGCTCTCGCAGCTCCTCCTCCCTCAGCAGTTTCTCTGTGCGCAGCCGCTCTGCCTCCATCTGCAGCTCCAGGTTGGGACTGATATCATCAGTCGGGGAGGAGCGGCCGCTGCTTGGTTCTTCTTCTTGCATTTTCCTCCTCACTCTCTTGAACGGCAACTGCAATTCGTGGGCAAAATTTGAGAACGAATGTTTGCGCTAGAATTGAAAGAGGCATCCCACATTCCGAGCGCAAATGGTGGCAGCTGTCCTGGCGGTCGGGACTGCCGCCGCAGATGGTCGACCTGAGCACGCAAAAGCTGCTCGTGGTGTTAGAGGTCCTGCTGATCGCCCTCAGCTGTGCAGCACCAGGAAGCCACCTTGAAACGACAGTTAGATAGAAAATTCCCACAACGGTTAATGCAACGTTGCGCTAACATCAGCGTTCGAGCACGCGCCTCACTGCCGTCTTCGTTTTCTTCACACTGCTGGCTGCATGGTAATTACCCCAAAATCTAAGCTGCCGCTAGGCTGAAGCGTAAGACCGAGAAGGCCTATATGTTACTTCAATTATGCTTTCAAAGTCAGAGTTTCGAGCCTTTTAAAACCTATTAGTGGTTTATTAACTGTGAATTAAGAAATAGAAATGTGGCTAGTCTGCCTACTTGCCTACTTTCCTTCCTACCCCGCATCTTTTTTTTTTAATTTTTGTTAAACCGTAAGAGCCGTCATAAAGGAAATATATGGCCGCATCGAGTGTGGTATTCCCCCGCAGTCGGTCTGCGCCTTTTTTCGCTTGATGCAAACAAAATTACGGAAGGCACTTAATACTACTTATGTGCTTTTCATAACAAAAATCGCATTTTGCATTAGTAATGTCTTATAATTAACTAATAAGAAAAATTTTAAAAAGTGGCGCTTAACAGCGCCACATGATGGCAAGATGTAAGACGTTCGTTTCATGCATCATTCCGCGCACCGCCTTGGCGCAAGTTACGCTGCGGTTTGCCAGAGGCGAAGACGACGACAAGCACTGAAGAGCGAGGGGTTGTTCCAGCACGACAGATCGAACACGGCTGGCGAGCCCTCACAGCGACTCCGCCGATGCGAAGCCGTCAACCCGCGGGTCCCGACCCAGAGCACTCGTCTACCCCTGCTTGCTTCCTCCTGGTGAGTGCACTCTGCAGGTATTGCGCATTTGTTTTCAAAATTTGCGTTACCATTCTCAGAGCGTGCGGGCGCACAGGCGATTCTCGGTATGGCTCGTTTGAAACAGGCGCATTCGCACTTGCGACTCGCAGAGGTTGTGCGACCGTTTCAGGCTCGTTCGCACTGGCGAGTCGCGAAGGCGACGCGACTTGCTCTGGCCGAGTGGCGACTGACGCCGAGCGACATGAAGTGTTGACACAGGCGAGTCGACTTAGAGAATGGCTTCCCGAGAGCTCTGACTCCGAAGGAGAACTGGCGGGAGAGGATGAGTCCGATATCTGCTTCCACTTTTCACCTTTTCTTTTTAGCTGCACATGAAATTCAGTTGCTGCTTAACCGTAAGAATGAAGAAAATATTTTATCGACGTTGATTGCCTCTGCGGAAAATTTCATGGCATAGACACAAACATATCGTCAATTATAGAAAAGAACAGCGTATGCAGCACAAGGCGCAATGCGGCCGCCGAAGCGTGCATGTTTGAACACGAACGCCTAGAACGAGCAAAAGCTTTGGCTTGAATTTCCAGGTAGAGCGAAAACACGGATATTAACGCGACGTGACGTATATAGTGTAATACCCCGCGCCGCCGCGGCTTTCTAGTACACTGTACCCGCGGATTGATTGAGTTCTTCACATAGGAGTTCTAACGCGTTCAAACTGGCGAGTCGCGGAGGTCGAATCGGCGGAGGTTGAGCAGATTCGTCACGTAGGTGGTGCGCTGGACTCGCCAGCGACCTCTTTGAGGGAATCGCTCGCTGACCGTTTTCTTGCGACGCGACATCATGTCGCTGAACAACGCGAAGCGTCTCACAGCGGTACAGTAGAGTCACTAGAGAGAGAATAAACTTTACAGGAAAGTGGATTTCGAGCGGTCTCGAATGAGGCGTACAAGCGGTCGGGGCCCGAATTTCAGGGCTCCGCTGGCTTCTGCTTGCTTGTTGGCTCTTCTCACCAGGCGAAGTTGTTACTCTGGGTCGGAGCTGGTCAGCAGGACCTCCCTCTGACTTCCATTTGGGTTGAGTTTATGAGGTTCGATGTTGTGTGATCTGCACTCCCACGTGATATGGTACAAGCTAGGTTGGCGTTGAACCGCACCGCAGACATTCGTCCATGTAGGTCGTGGGGTGTATCTCGTGCAGTTTGTGTAGCTTCATGAAGGTGCCTGTCTGCAGTCTACGCAGATCTGTGGCCTCTTCTGTCATTAGTTTCGCGTGGGGTGGTGGGTAGACCATGCGGTTGCCTGTGTAGATGGTTAGGTATCAGAGAGAAGTCTGAACTAGGGATATTAGGTGCTGTACCGATGGTTGGTTGACAGCCCGTTATTTAGCGTATCCCCGGGCTTCTCTGTCCGCGTGTAGGTTCCCTGTGATTCCTGGGTGTCGAAACAAGGCGTATAAGTATATGCAGTAGGAAGGGGTGGGAAAACAGGACTGCTGCGCGATCGCCAGTAATCAGTGTAGTCACGTCACGAAGTAAAAAGGTTACAAAGGAGGGCGCAAAGCTGAAGCTAAAAACGAAAAGAACCGATGGTGTAAAGGGTCGTGACAGATACAAAAAAATTAACAAGTAAAAATTATAAATCAGGTGACCAAAAGGGCGGATAGAACCATTAAAATCTTAGAGACATAAAAGAGAACAAAAACTGAGAAGAAGGCTGATGTCTGAATTCTATTTGATGGGCTCCTCGGAGTCCTTGTCCGGACAAGGACTTTCGCTGAGGACACCCAATTTTTGAAATAAATTATACCATGTATTTGGCGCATGATAAGCCTAAGTTGCTTATGCGCCATAAAACCCAATACAATACAATACAATATAAAAAACTGCAAAAACAAGGCCAAAAAAGAAGGGGGTCGGAGGCCATTTAGAGAAACGGGAGACCAGCGAAATAATGAAACATGCCATATGCATGTGGAAAGGATTAAGCATTTGGCGTGCCACCCAGGAATTCCAACCCCTTCCTGGAGAAACAGACGGAGGGTGTGCTTATACATTGGCCATTGGCCCATATTGGAATAAATAATCTCCAGTGTTTCTAGGGTTTCCCGCGATAGCCTATCTCGTCCTCTGCTTACGATGACGCCACGAAATCGGGAGTGCATTTCTTTTCGTTGATGTCGATGCTAATTTTGCATTTCTTGCAGTGCATGACCAGATGCCCGCAGATGGCTACGTTGCTAGCATTGTTTTGCATGTTCTTCAAGTCTGATGTTCATAAACGTATACGTGTCTGACATATGTGCCTTATCCCACATTTTACCGGTACAGAACAGATTACTCCAGTGTCACAGGGGACGTAATGTTCGGAGAGCATCTGCCCGCACCCATGAGGGACTCTTAGGAGCCGAGAAGTTATATCTACGCCTGCGCGTTGTGTGCACACCATAAGGTTGGCCATATGCAAAAAGCGACGCACGGCGCTGTTGGTGTGCCGGCGAAGTTGCGCAGGTTGTATATGAGATGTCAAAGCAGACACCAGGTTCGCGCTGCGCCTAGAATGTCATGAAGCATAGTGCAGAAGCAGTGCCAATTGCTGCACGTAAGTTGTTGGGTTTATTTTTCAGCCTCTCAGTCTGTGAACACAGATATTCGCGGACGCAGTTTACGATTACGGCACTGCTTTCGGCAGCACCGTATGAGAGAGTGTCTGGTGTATCCTAAAGATGCAGAAGATGGAAGATGCTTCAGTCATTCCCAAAGAGTCGTTTCTTGCGATTCTGCCCTTTCCTGTTCCTCTCGTGCCTGACGAAAGGTAGTCCAGTCTACAAGATGAACCTTAAGTTCGGGCATGCGGCATAGTCATCGACAGAGATGTCCGTTTGCAATATACAATTAATGGTCGCTGCTGAGATTTTCAAAAGCATGCGTTCACACACAGGCGTGGCCACAATGTTAGGAGCGCTTCCAATTATGTTTCCAATAATTCAAATTTCAATTTTTCCTATTCTTTGACGGTTCTTTGACGGTTCTTTGACCCCTCCCCCATCAGCCGCGGCGCACTTGTGTTTTCTGCGCTTTTTCCTTCGTGACGTCAAGGAACCTCCTCCTCACTCCACTTCTACTCTCAATTCCACCCCACAAGAACAGGCGGACGCCTGGTTTTCCTTCACATGGCCGTTGTAATGCTTACGCATTAACACCGCATCCTTCGATAAACCTATCATTATCCCACGACGTTATCCCACGACAACAACAAGAATTCAGAACGGAGCGCAGCTAAAAGCAGAGCCAATGGTGAGATAACATATGGAACTGGTGAAGAAAGAGCAATGCTAAGGGCGGCAGCAAGAACAGTGACAGGTACATCGAAGCAAAATAAAAGTAAAAGTTAACAATTCGCTACCAAAGAAAATCAATTAAACATAAAAGGCAGAGCGAAAGCTACGCCAAAACTACAGCCGCCGGAACAAAAACACGCAGCAGTTTAAACCAAAAACAAACAAAAAAGAATTAACGCAAAAGCGCCGTCAGTAAATCGACCAAAAAGCAGTCTCTGCCAATCAGAATTTCAACTCTGCTTTGTTTTGCGTCATTAAATCCCAGGGATAGCCCCCAGATATCCTATGCTTGCAATCAGATATCCCTTGGTAAACGAAAATGGTATCGGGGACGCCCCAAGCATAACTTCATGGCCGCTTGATGCGTTGCCCGGAGAGATCTTTCCGCGTCCGCACGGGACTTATAAGGGACATATAGGGAGCTCTGTATATCTGATCTGTTTATTGATGCCCTTCACAATCAAGTTGTTATATCGCACTGATAATTGCTTGCTTCGAGGGAGGACTTCTTGTGTCCACACCAGATTGGGCAGGGAACGCACCAGGGCCAAATTCGACAACGGTTCCTTCGCATTTGTGAGCTGCGTTAACATGAATGCGACAGTAGTGCATTGGATTTCCTAGCGTATCTCGCGGAGCCAATGCGCAACTGCTTACACAAACCGCATCAAGTCTGGCGGGACAGTGACCCTTTACCCATTGCTCGCGGCAGAGCGCCCAGTCAACCCTATCTTGAGCGAAATCTGCTTGGAGGAAGGACTCTGTCCACCCCATTTCCATTCACAGCTGAAGTCGGCTTGCCATTCTCGATCTACCCCCGTCTGGCGCACTGATGCGACACGCTTTCTTAGCGCATTATCACCGTTTACATGAATTCGATGCGGCAAAAAGTTGGTGCGATGCGCTGCTGTCGTATCATGTAAACTCGGCTATGAACATTCATTTAGACACTCTACACCATTGCCTCGACTCGGCATGAAATAGTCCTTACACTTGATACCTTCTTTAGCTTGCTGTGAGAAATTTTGGTTTGGAAGTACCAAACAGGTGACAACAAAAGTTTCACGGGACACTTATCCACCGACCACAATCACATATAACGTTGGCAGACTTTGCTTTCCGAGCGGTAAAAAAAAAAAGAGCGTAGGAACGCGTCGGACCAGTCTGACATTTACAAGCTGCGCAGGCATCGTCCGTATTACTCTGGGATCACCTGTGGGAATGTCCCTATCAAGTGCGGTGCACTATCAGAACATTGGAAGGTGTTTTGGGTACCCCTGGGATGTGGTGTTTTCACTGGGTAGCTAGGGCTAGCAGACGGTAACGAAAGGAAACTTCGTCTCTGCCAAGCATTTTCAAATGATATCCCAAAGTCTGCTGCACTAGCAACTTGTCAAACATCATAGGCGCGCCTCAGCAGTGTGCGAATCTTCGCCAAAATCCTCGCTACTTCCTGCAAAGAACGCCTGCATGTTTTCAATTCTTCTGATAGCGCTAAACAGAACACAATGAATGAATGAATGAATGAATGAATGAATGAATGAATGAATGAATGAATGAATGAACTTTATTCCCGTCATCATGGGGCCTCAAGGTCGGGACGCAGCAATTAGGAGGGGGTGCCTCCCGGCCGGCTCTCAGCACCGGAGACCGCGGAGAGTCCTGTAGTAAGCTGTCTCCGCCTGACGGATGACGAGTCTGCTGATCCGGGTAGTGGCTCCGGATCAGCTCTTCCCAGGTGGCAGGGTCTGGGATGCTCTGTGATTTAGCCCCAGGAGAATCCTTACACTCCCAAATTAAGTGATTTTGCGAACTCACTTGACGCAGCTACTTTCGTACTGCGCGCCATATACGAAAAAAAAAAAAAACGGAACTACTCGATATGTGGTGCTTGGTATAGCGGAGCGGTGGCGCCACCTTCTTTCACCTTCTTTCACCGCAATTTTTCAGGGAATTTTTTTTTATTTACTTCTTTCTTCGATGATAGCATAAAAAAAGGTTTACTTTCATGTAGAATATAAAGTATGAGGTTTTTGCACTTTTAGTAAATTTAGTGTGAAGCAGCAGCTTAAAAATAAAATCTAAAATTAATACCAATATTATATTTTTCGTTTCCGTAAACGCGTGGGAAACTAATTTTACTTTTGATATGCTTTCAGAATATGCATCGCGTTGTCAGCTGCAAAACACAATTTAGCCTTTCACATGCCTCTTCAGGGGTTATTAATTAAAAGTTAAACACAGATGTTAAATAGACATGATCTTTTCTGACGAGAAACTTTCTGACGATGTAGTTTAAATTCTCTTACACATGATGGTCATGTAAACTAAGTTATTAGGAAACAAAACTGAAACCAAAGTATAGTTCTGGTTTTCACTTGCTATTGTAGTAGCGTGCTCTTTTACTTCAATGGCCGATGTTTGGGACGATGTATTGACGACGCATGAAGCAGTGCTGCCAACCCTAGGGATTTTCCCCTAGATCTAGGGAATTTGAACTTTGTTTAGGGGGAAAGGGATTTTTGTTGTAATCTAGGGAAATTTTACTTTCCGCATGTGTCTTTTTTATTTTTCGATGTGAATCGGCTCCTTATTCACTGTTTCTTCACCACCTTGATTTTGAGAATCTGGCTATGCGCCATGTGCACGAGGGGAAAGCGTTGTTGGGATCGAGGTGGCGTGGTCAGGCCGGGAGGAGGTACGAGGATGACGGGACTCAGGGAGACTTTGGAGGGACAACAAGACATTCTATTTACATGGTGAAGGAAATGCACGGACTGTACAGAGATGATGAGGGAAGCGCTGGTAGAGACTCGATGGGTAAGGCGGACGGGCGCCCTGAAATAGGGTTTGCCTCCGGTTCCTGCCTTCTTTACCCGTTAAGAAACAAGTCTGGCCACCGCCCTTGAACAGAGTCGATGGCGCATCTGCCTAGGCAAAAGTTGGGACGCTTCCTTTGCTTCGAATTTCCTGGTCGGTTCCTGGAACAGTCTAGCTTTAGCAGTACCAGAAGCACGCTGTCCAAGAAGCACGATTCCTCAAAATCACGGCTGAAGGTAGTTGGGTGTGTTTAGAGGAAACTGACGCCAACCAATATTTTTAACTTTAGCCAAGGTTTCTGGACCAACGCGGTCTCTTCTTCAGGGGTGACTAAAGTGTGCCAGCAGCAGCGGGTTGCTGCCTTCGTTCTCCGTTTGTTAGCGCGTGGCGCACTCCATGCACTAACGTACGCGGAGGGGAGTGTTGCTGGAGTGCTATTCATCGACACCTTTGTCAGCCGGATGTGCCATGACTCCGCAGTCGCCTCTTGAACCGGTTTGGCTCCACGGCCAAGACGCTCACCTCCTCGAAGGCTATCCTGTGGTCGGCGCGCTCGCAGTGTTCGGCGAGGGAGTTAGATTCTGAATTCATTTGCCGGATGTCATTTTTGTGTTGCCTTATTCTTTGGTGGAGGTTTTTTGTTTTGCCAATGTATGGTGCCGGGCACTTTGATCATAAGATTTTGTAAACGACACCTGGTTGTTTTTCTCTGGGACACGGTTTTTCGGTCATGGCAAGAAGCGGTTTGTTGTCGAAACAGGTTCGTGAGCCTATGTCGATTTCATGTTTTCTCAGAATGCGTGCGAGTGCCTCGCTGGTTCCCCTCACATATAGAAGCACAACACGCGCGTTTCGTTGTCTCATTGTTAGCTGGTTGCCCTGTCCTCTGAGCTTGACTGGCGACCAACGCGCTGAATAAAGCCACATGTGTAGCCATTCTTCTGTAGGCCGGCGAGAACGGTGGATTCTGCTTTTTTCTCCGCTTCAGAGGAGCAGATTGACTTTGCTACTCCAGTCAATCTGCACCGCACATTCTTCGTCACCACGTCATCATCATCATCATCATTTATTTTTCCCTTAAGGCCCCGCCCCTTCACAGGGTATTACATAAGGAGGGCTTCGTACATAGGAAAATACAAGAACAAAGCCAAAGAGGTTTAAAAAAAGAGATTTAGTAAAACATATATAAACATACAAAGAGGGAAACTAGGACAACGATACAAGCAGTAACATCAAATGAGAACACAATTAGAACAGTTAAAAAAATTCAATCGAGCAGAGAGAGGAAATTACAAACGAATTGTTTCAGCACTTTAATCTAAGGGTGAGCTGCTTGTTGGAAGGGCTGATCTAGGTTGGACTCTCTTGGCTGGGTTCCGGTGAAATTCCGTAGAAAAATTCGTGACGAGTCTCCTTAGAACCAGACCCCGTGACTCGCCAGTTGAAGGTGAAGTGGTTAGTCTTTTAGAGGCCCAAGTCGACCCGGATGCAAGCAGAAATAGTCGTTGCTCTTTCACAACAGCTTAGGCGACTTCATATGAAGTCTCACAGGCGTGTGTCACCACTTCGCGCACTTTTGCGTGCACTGCCAGACACCCTTAGAGCGTGTGGGGGTAGCGGTCTCGGTCACAAAGGAGATGCCCTCGACTTAGCGTGACATAAAGCCGATCTGTTTGCGGGATGTACCGTTGGAGCGTGTACCGTACAGAGACCCAAAGAACTTCATACCTCTTGAGGAGATATACCTCGGCGGAAAAGTGATGTCGGCACTGTCGGAACCTCACGGCATAGACCGAACCATTACTCATAACTTCCGCCTCAGATGTTTGGAATTTTATATTGAAGCGGCAAGCCAGATATTAACCAGATTCCTATTGGACAACGTCCAGATCAAGAGACTGGAGGCAATCGACCCGCAAGTTGTCATCGAAAAGCGGATTTATTCAATAGCCCCACTTGCCACATCATTCCCTTCTGTGGTGCCAGAAAGAGAAATGAACAAAACTGAAGCAGAACGGAGACTGCTCCACAATAGAGAAATGGACCTGCCGGCAGATGCAAGCGTTCAACGCTTTTGGAAACGAGTGAAAGACGCCTGGCAAGGAGATGGGAGCCCAATGTTCCCTCTCTTGAGCGACTTCGTCTACAAGCTTCTCTGTTTGCCGCACTCCAGTGCAACAGTGGAGAGAGTTTTCTCTCAGATCAACCTGATGAAAACAAAGACCAGAAACAGCTTGATGACGCAAACCCTGGCAGCTACGCTTCACGCCAAGCGGGTTCTAAGAGGGGCCAACTTTTATGACTTTGCAGTGAAAGAACGCTTAATTGGCCTCATGAAAAAAGAAATGTGTATGCAGGAGTGAAACTCAGTCGGGATGCCACCCGAATGACGTGTCCTATGTTTTAGCGTTTGTTTGTTCACGCCAACATTTGGGCACAAAGTGGATTTTCCCTCGCTCTTTGACTGCAGCCGGTGAGCGTAAGTGTTCACTGCGAGATTTTCGTTAATTTCAGGGCTTAGGCCAGGATTTATTAGGCTTTGATATTAACTAATGTTTTCTTTACCCGTGATCACGTGGTACGCGAGTTTGCATGGGAAATCAATGTGTTATTTATATCAAAGTTGCTACCAAAGTGTGGTAAGAGGGTCTCTGCGAAATATAAGAGTTCACAATTCAACTACGCACGTTTTTTCCATGCCTGAATATTTTTTTTCGCATCTAGGGAAATCTAGGGAAGTTTGAGTGAAAATTTGGGGGAGAAGTGGCTTTCGAGGTTGGCAGCACTGGCATGAAGACACTCTGTAATCTTTGTTGTCAAATAGCGTTTTCGAAATGTACTGATGAGATTTTCAAAGCGTTGCATTTCAATGTATTCTATTGAATTTCTGCTTCCTGAGGCCTCAGATAAATCTGCGATAGGACACATTTTCGGTTTTTAAGGCGGTTTCGGTTCTGCATCTTTGGTGACGTCAAATGAAAGAGAATTGACGGTGGCTTCTCTACCCTGGCGCTACAGCGAACGCACTCAAAGCCTGGCGTCGTTGTGGTTGCTGTGGTGGTGACTCGGAGCTTGGAGATTTTCCGGTGTCTGCCGGATAACCGCATTTTCCCAGCTGGCTGCGCACCCCCTATCAGCGTGCGTGCGGGAGCGTTCGACATCGTCGCGAATTGTCATGGGAAGCACGGGCAGCTGAGAATGGATGCGATGTTGCTTCTAGACCTCTCGACGGCGCGAGCGCCTCTACTCGCGTAAGTTCATTCTTGGGATAAAAACAGCCCGTGAAGCCTTCCGCCTGACTTGGAGCTATCTGTGCTAACTGCACCACAAACAAGAGGAGAACGCGTTACCAGCGGGCATTCGCACACTTCGCATGCATGGTTGTTGTTCCTTTCCTGCTGCTGTGATCATTTCGACGGTGCTGTGCTTTGAGAAGTCTGTTTGCTAAAATGCCTAAACGTGCTTTTCGTTTCGTAGCTTCGCGCAGCTCGTATCGGAACAGAAACTCCCAACTGGAGGAACTCGGCGCCCTGTTCTCGTTTCGCCGTGTTTGTGCTCGTCGTTTCCTGCTCGCTACAAGATTTTTGAGGCATGTTGCTCAGTGCGATGAAATAGCGATCCTTTCCGTTGTAAACAGCGGTCTGGCGTCCCCCAACGGAGTGTTTTTATTTTGTAGGACCCGTGAAAATTTTTCGCATTGTAGGTTTTAGTTCAAGGACTGACGCGCTGCGCTGGAAAGGCGTCCGCGTTTAATATTCAACCGCCCCAGATAATCCCTCCTTCGGACCTCGGCGTCGGTTTGAAGGAAGAAAATAGACAACCCTGCGCGAAGCGAATGCAGCGTGCTCTGGACAGAAGGGTAACGTTCTTTTGTTGACAAGTTTTCGACTCGCAGTCCGCGCGTTATGATTGCGCTGCGTTCGCTTAATTTCCGTTCCGTTTTTGCCGCCCTTGCTTAGTTGTAGCGAGGCGCTGTTTGTTTCGCTACACTTCTGATCGCGGCCCTTGAAGCTGACGCGGTAAGCACTATGGTTTGGCATGTTGCCGCGGGAGTTGTAGGCGTGTGTTCTAAATACTGGGCAAAGGAGTAGCTTCTGCCGAGTGTTGTGAAATTTTTATGTCGTTGTCATGGTCATCCAGACTTGTAATATTGACAGCATAAACATATGCTGATGTGCTGGATGGTTTTTCATACTCAGATGAACCGGAGCAGAAGAATACAAAGTTCTGTTTTTTTTTGTCCATCTGCTGTCATTTTGGCTGGTACACAAAGCGTAAACATTGTTATTTTGACGTACTTGTGTAATGTAGTAATAGCAGCTTCTGAACATTTGCATGACTGATCATTTCAAAAAAAAAAAAAGATTTTGCTGCAAAAATCGATGTTTAACCTCTTCTGTTACAGCATGTTCGAATGCTTGTTTAACTTAGATACCGAACCCTCTGCTAGCAAGCTCTGTGGCTGGTGTGAGTAGCACCTGGTTTGGCTTTTGTTTGTTCTCAACAAAATTCAAACATTTTATTGCAGTACTTGCAAAGCTCGCCACTTGTGTCAGTTGTGCAACAAACAGGCGCAACAATACGTGTATAGCGCTGTGTATTGTGGACGCTGTCTGTCTTAGGGAGTGGCCAAGCCACTCTTTTAAGACCATCCATTAGTGAGAACACAGCTAGTTTATATTATGGCAGAGATTCTCTTGCATCATGCAAAGCTATAGGCCAGACTGTAGCATCTGTTTACAAGTTTGAATCTCGGTGCATAATATAGCTATCTATTTGTTTTTTCACATCTTTTGCTACACCCCATGTTAATGTTTCTACTCAACGTGGAAAGGTACTGGCACGTGTGTATGCAGGACATTACACAAAGGCACTTACTTTCCTTAGGTTCTTGAATTATATTGCAAACTCATTTGTTTGTTTTGATTTCGATCGGTCTAAATTTTTCATCCCTTCTCCAAGACAATTTTAGTTGTTTCTTGAGACCTCTCACAGGCCTTGTGTTCAGAAAACTTGGTGGACAACTATATAGTTTGTGCCAGCGCTGCATCTTGTTATTCATTTGTGGTGACCCTGACATCTTTCTTCCAAAAACTGGCCACGATAGGTGACCAGGTTTTTCAAGTAGAGTTTCAAGTACTGCTTTAAAGTTGATGGTCTTTCAAATTCACAATTATTTATTTTCCTTGTATAGCTCGGAAGCAGAGAGCGGAATTTTCTCCTTGATTTTGTGGCCGCATAAGTAGAAATTGTCACATTCCGGAGGCTTGAATAAAATGAATAAGGCATTCGGCTGCCTAGCCCTTGGATTTGGGACATTTTGTTTTCAGTGAAATGCAAAATATGCCAGTCTGCTCTGCAGTGTCACTGCGTGTTAAACCCCAGATGGTCTAAATTATCCAGTGCCCACAACTTCACCACCTTTTGCAGCCTATGCACGGTTTTAGGACACACCGTACCATCATTTTGTTCAGTTCTATTAGTGCGTGAGCATTCGAATGATCAGTGCAAGTAGAAAGCGCGAGCATTGCTGTCATTAGCCGGTGGCAAGTGGCCCACCTGTAACGCTGGGCCACCAGGCTACGAATAAACTTCGCATTTTACCTCGGCTATAACGAACCTTAGTATGCCACCTCATCTATAATTATCTTTCATGTATTAACCTATGATATAACAAACCTTTAGTGTTAACCTCAAATACAACAAACCTTATTGTGTTAACCTCAGATATAATGAACATTTATGTGTTACCCCAGATATAATGAACCTAAGTGCACCACATCGGATATAACAAAGGTTTGGCTGCTAACACATTGAAACGATGCCCTGAAGATTGCTTAAGAGTTTTTTTTTCCTAGGACCAGAGAAGCTACTGTTCTATTTTAGTTCGCTAGTAGTGAGTGCAACCTGCCAAGGTGTGCATACGTGCCCACACACACCCACGCACACAGACAGGCACAGAGAGAGAGCCTGGGCAGGGTGTAATGACTTTACAAGGTCATGTGACTTGGGTGGCAGGTAGGTGATAAACAATGCAGCGCTAGCACACGTAAATTGGATTTGGCATAACTGTGCAGATCGACTGTCATTTTGTTTTCGCTGACTTAGCACTCAACTGAAAAGAAGATTTTCCTCCTCTTCTTCTCTTCTGCAGGTGATACCACTTGTCAGCTAGAGTGACTTTGTGGCAGTGGAAATGGACGCCACATCCGCGGGGACTCAGTCGCTCAAAGAGCCCGCGCAGCCCCGTGTGCTGAGTGCAACGTGCCCCGACGAGGCTTGCTGCGCGCGTCTCTTCTTCCCGTCCTACGACCAGAGCGTCGAGTGTCCCCAGTGTGGTCAGCGCCATGATCGCACTGCTCTGCGCGACGTCAAGGAGGTGTCCAACCCCGGCATCGCCTTCCACTCGCTCATCCGCAACATCCTCATCAGTTAGTGAGCTCTACAGTTGACTTGTGTCATTATGGCTTGCAGACACCAAATTTGGGTTGCATGTTCTAATAGCTGTGACCTCAAAGGTGGGTTTAGTTCACGTGAGGCATGAAAAATTGCAATACGATTGCTGCTTCGTCATTTTAATTCACTGCAACATTAAAGGGGTACAGACACAAAGTTTTTCGGCATTCATTTTTTTTTGCCTTGAAAGAGTCCTGTGGGACTAGTAATCATGAAAACGAGCTCTAAACAAATGCGTGGCGTGACAAAACCATTCTGTGTCGCCAGTTTTTGTCTCAGTCGGCCTTGGCGCTGAATTGCACCTTGATGTCACGATCGACTGGCCAACCTGGCTACCACATTCCTAATGACCTGCCGTGGTGGCTTAGTGGTTATGGTGCTTGGCTGCTGGCCCAAAAGATGTGGGTTCGATTCCGGCTGCAGCGGTTGCATTTTGATGGAGGCGAATTGGTAGTGGCTTGTGTAGTGTGCATGTCAGTTCATGTCAAAGAACCCCAGGTGGTTGGATTTTCTGGGGACCTCGGCTACGGCATTCCTCAGGGCGTGAGCCGCTTATGGATGTTGAACCGTATAAACCATAAACATTCTTAATCACGTCAGCGTTACCGGCAAGCACTAGAGTCGAGCCCACTTATAATGGCCGCACTTTTAACGAATGCTCGCTTATTATTGACGAATGGGGTGCCGCAGTCAAAATATCCATTATGGCAATGGGGCTACATCGCATACAAAGAACAGCCTTGGCAGCGTAACTTAGAACGAACTTAGAAGGTGCCGTAAACTCGTCCCCACAGTCTAAAAACCTTTGCTTTGGGTAAGCGCTGAGATCGAAGATGTCTCCGGGTGACCTTGACACCCTCCCACGGTAAACATGAGAACCCAAAAGTGCAATAAAAAATGGGGACATATTGCCAATAAAACTGCGTAGGTTTACCAAGTGCTGCTATCGAAAATGTTTGCCTTGAAAGATGATGTGTGCACTGATGAAAGACATGGCAAGGCATGTTAACATCCTACTTTGCACGAGCTTGTATTGCAACGACCGGCAGTGACCCATTTGCAATTGGCAAGTCTTGCACACTGCATTGGTTCGGCAGCTGCGTTTCAGTATGCTACAGGTTGACCACAGAGCCCTCAATAATGCTTGAGTTTTTGATAGTATGTGATTAGAGTGCAGCCAGGCATAGGTTCCAATGCCGCGGTGGGTATCGCGTATGATTTCGTTGTCAAGTTGCTTGTTGCGTTCGACCATGACATAGCGAAGAAAATATGAGCTCCAACTCGTGCTTGACAACTTTGAAACGCACCTTGTGTTGCTTTTTATGGCTGTGGTAACAACGTTCCTCTCTCCACCAAATGCCAAATGAAAGATCCAACCACTGGACATCGGCGTTATTCACGTGCTCAAGGTGTCCTATATACATGATAGGCGCATCATCCAGCTCATGCTGAAAGCAATTGACAAGCCAGATGGAGACGTTTCCGGTTCGAATATCTTTGTTTGCTGCTGCAGAAATGATTAAGGCCATGTGCTTGGAATTGATTGCAGAGTGCACTGGGAATTGCTTATGTAAAACATGGTCTGTAGGCCAAGGTATGACTGAGAACACTGTTGAACATCTGTGTACTTCAATGCATATTGGTTTGTAGCAACGCGTTTTTTATGTGCAGATGGCCGGACAGGATTTCGCCAGTTAAGACTTAGTGCAGATCGTGATGCGAGCATTGTAAAGCCACACACCGATGAAACCGTTGTACGTGAAGTACGAATGCTGCCCAACTGCCGAGAATCTGATGACAATGAGTACAGGGCCGACCTGCCACCAGTTTCCGTGAACGCTTAAACCCACGATTAGTATATCGTGTTCTTAATTAAAGCTAGCCTAATTGTTGGCTCTTGGGGCCTCGACGAGGAACATAAAGTATGACCTCTCTTGAAGGCTTGAGCAGTGCCTTGATATAATCTTCTTTGAAGAAGCCAGCACGAATGACAATTCTTTGTACAAGATAAACTCTGTTGGGCTTTGTATTTATGGCTGTAAAATGAGAAGTTCACTTAATACGAACCTCAGATACAACGTACGCAATCCGTGTGACCGATAGGTTTGTCATAATTGGGCTCGACTGTAGTTGCTCCTGTGAACCACTGGGTTTGTCGACGTCCCAGTAACTGGAGCAAGTGCAGCTTGACGTAACTCAGTGTGGGGGGAAATGCCGAGTGGCTCCTCAGACAACATTCTAAACTGAACTACATCCCTCACTAAGCCTGTGACTGAAACTTGCTAGATTTTGCCTCCTTACGCTGCTAAAACAAATCATACCATTTGTTTGTGTTTGAAATTTTGTGTGTTTACCCTTTTTGAGCCGGCCTGCCTCAAGAACCCGAATCTCAGAGTGGCAGCATGGTCGTTTGCGTACTTCATTGTCCGAGTCATCTTTTGGCAGTTGAAACTGAAGCAGCATGAGAGAAGGAATAATGAATTCTGTAGCGCTCATAGGTAGATACCACATGGTAATCCATATATACCAGCGTCTTAGTGCATCATTGTAAGGAATAAAATATTGCGATGGAAATTTGCTGTCTGAACTCTTTTAATGCAGTACATGTACCAAATCATGAATTGCAGTTTCCAAATATCCCTCAAGAAAAAAGTATACAACAGCTGTATCTTATCAGTACTCATCTGTGGGGTGGAAACGTGGAGGCTAACAGAAAGGGTGCAGCTGAAGTTAGACAACGCAGCGGGATATGGAAGGAAAAATGGTAGGTGTAACGTTAAGAGACCGGAAGCGGGCAGAGTGGTTGAGGGAAATAACGAGGGTTAACGACATCCTAGTCGAAATCAAGAAGAAGAAAAGTGCTTGGGCAAGGCATGTAATGCGAAGGTGCATCTATGCGCCGGTGCATCTGGGTGTCCTGGGCACGTTGTGAACTAAGAAATGCTCCCGTGAGGTTGCGCTGCCTCATTGGAGGAGATGTGGAGAGGGAAAAATCGGCGTGTGATGTGTGAGGCCGGGTGAACATGATCACCAATAATAATAATAATCTCTCAATGTTAGCGGCAGCATGGCGGCGGCAACGAACTGCATGACCCCAGAGAATTGTACTCGGCTTGCTTGTAAGTTTTGGCCTCGAATGCTTCCGTAGCATGCTGTGGCTAGCTTTTGCTTTTGAGCGGTGGGTGATGCAACCAGCGATGACATAAAGCGAAACCGACGCGGCGCAGCATCTCCAGCACTCCGAATCCAAAGCCACGCTGTCGTGCACGAGACCGTGACATGCGCGAAAAAACGAATTGGAGCTTTGGCTTTTGTTTGCGGCGCATATTTTACACGGTTTTCCAGTGCCCTTTGCATTCGATTGGTTGCAAGCAAAGAAGGCAGGCAGATTACGGTGTAGTAATTTAGAAATGTCGTCAGTCTGCAGCAATTAAGGCTTAAAAACGCTTCACTGTAAGATTGAAACTCTGTGGGAAGTAGACGGCAGTATGTTATTGAAAGAGGATATCGCCAAAAAGCAGAGTACTCTCATTGGTTTGGCAGTATGTGCGACTCGGGCTCGGAAAGCAAAATCGGGCAGATGTATTTGTGTGGCCGTCCTGGCGTCTTCTGTGTTTTGACCTTAACAATCGCGCAACCTCGCGACTCACAAGTGTGAATTCGTTGCGAGTCGCGGAGGTTGCGCTGTCATTTTGCTAAAAGCGGCAGTCGCGGAATGGTAGCATGCTGCTCGATTTTCCAGCCTTGCGACCATGCTCACAGACTGTTGCTCGGCCTACACGACTCCGGTGCAGTCCTCTGCTGTGCAAGTTCGGATCCGCCTCTCGCCTCTTCTGTTTTGATGATGAAGAGGCTTTCCGAAAAGTCCGAGCTTTAGAACAGAAGGTGTTTGCCTTCCAGGAAAAAAAAAGCAGAAGGTGATGACGAAATACTTTAGAATAAAATAACACGGTAATTTCACTACCAGGCTGCTTCCAAAATGTGTGTACTGCATATTCTGATAACTTTCATTAGTTCGAAGTTCGGTTAATTTGAACTTCATCGGTGTTGTGATGACCCCCATAATGCGCAGGTCCACACGGGACGGAGAGGCAAAGAGACACCGTATGGCTCAGTTTAAACAAACAGGTATATTCAATAAATACACATGATTAAGATTATACATCAGAGGCTGGGGCGTCCGAGCTTACGTGCCGACGACTTCATGGGGGCGATGGAGTGGCTCCGGAGTTGGGCTCGAGCGGTTGCTGTCAGAAGCTGCACGCCGTCGGGCTTCGGCGCTGAAGGCCCTCTTGGCGAACGATGTCGTCCTGAGCGTGCTTGCAGTAGAATTTCAATAGTCGTCCGTTTCTTCGAGGATGGTTCACAAACCCTTCCTCTAGTGTCGTTCGGCTTGGAAGATGAACAGGAGGCGAGCTTGTAGATGATGACAGCAGAGCATAATTTTACAACATACATATACAGAGAGTTAAACTGGAAAAAGCAGAACTGAATTTACAAAAGAACAAACTTTGCACTACTTTACTCATCGACCGGGCAGGTTAGTGCCTAAGTAGCATCACATTACATGCTAAGCATGGAGCCCCAGCTCAGACTGGACTGCATCCGTTTACATGTGCTTTTAAGCACTTGATTAACAGAGGACTAAGGGCGGTCATTTCCAGTGGCCCGCCCAAAGCATCAATTCTCCAATCCAAAATAACATGCGAGATGGGGACCACCCCTTGGGTTGGGCTTAGCCTCGAACCCAGAGTCTGTTAACAATACAAACTAAATAAACAAAAACGCCACCACTCTCTCTCAAGTGAGAGTATACACAGGCTCTCTCTTCGGAGCTAATTCACTAGCGCCTGTCTTTCCACATTCTTGGCGAGTACTGCCTGTCCGCCATGACAGGTGTCCGTCACGGCCCTTCTGGGAATGCGCTTTTGTTCACGAGGCACGGCGGGAAGCTGTGGGTGCCTTCCCGGCGATAGCCCACGTCGAAAGGGGAAGGAGGGAAAGAATGTTGTCTTCGCGGTAGCGCATAGCGTCGGCTGTGGTACGGCGCGCTCTGGCCCGCTGACAGCTCCCTTGTCCTGGAATGTGCCCGGAAATTGGGGAGGATAAAGCCTGTTTCCCCGCGGCGGCGGCGGCGGGTCCGGTTGTTCTGGTCGTCAAAGAGCATGGCTGGGTAATTGATGATGCCGCTGTCACGGCGGCGGGTCCCTTCGTCTACGCCGCGCCGTCGAACGTGGATCCTCGTAGCACACACAAAGAAATACCTGGGTTTCCGTCTACGCCGCGCCGTCGAACAATGTACCTCGTAGCACACAAGGAATGTCACACTCGCTCACCCTCCAGAAGAATGTTCTCCGAACATTTGAGTCCCTGCAGCTCCCCTTGTCTTTCAGAATCGCCTCGCACAGTGCGTCCGACAAAACACTTTTCGCTGCACTCAACACCACTGCACAACACCAATGCCTCCGCTGTCATAACTGGCGTCTCCAGGGGCAGCACTGATCTTCTTTTACAGATAAACATGAAACTCAGCACCCAAGCCTCTCCTTTCTAGTCCAAACTGGACGAAATAAATTTACCACAGTTACAAAGGAGCTCCCACTTCTAGCACGATCACGGCACAGACAAAAAAATAGATGACGAAAGGAAGTAGGGCAGGTTCTGCATGCGCTCCGCATGCTCTCCTGTGAAGGCGTTACTTAATGACAGAAAGGTTTAACTACTAACTCCGATAACTTACACATACGCATATAGCAATGTTATGAGCTGCGGCATTACACAATTCTGACCAGTTCACAACTCCGCTCTGTTTACACCATTAGTCCGACTTAGCTTTCCGATTTCGCAGCGGATATCGGCCTTCATGAGTCATACTAAGTAAGTCTGTGACCCTTTGTCTGCTTTGGGACTCGCGAGGGCTCGTGGCAGGAGCCTCCCCTGGCGTTATCTGCGCGGCAACCTCGCGCGCTTCTTCTTCTAGCAATGCATGAAGTAAATCCGGTGGCATTCCGGCCGTCACCTCTGGCGCCTGCCGAACAAATGCAGGAGAGGGCGTTTCTTGCGAACTATCTGCGCGCTCCGCTTCACTTCTGTCCCCATCAAAATCCGCGCTCTCCCTTTCCTCATTTCGTGAATACTGAACTGGTGCCGACTTGAGGCGATTTGCGTGTATCCTTATCAAGCGCTGGTTCACGTCTCGGACTCTGAAGTTTACCGGAGAAAGCTTCTCGACAACCTCGCACGGTCCTCTCCACTTCGTCTGGAACTTACGAGCTAGCCCAATCTGCCTTTGGCAGTTTTCAATGTACACGCTGTCCCCCACATTAAACGGCGCGTCTCTAGCACTTCGATCGTGCACCTCCTTCCTGCGCTTCGCCGCTTTCTTTAAGGCCTCTTTTGCGATGTCCCTCGCCACTTGCAAGCGCGATTCTAGCTCAACCTTATAGTCGTCCAGTGAAGCGTATGGGACACGACGGGGGCCCTCTGGCACTTCACTAGGCTGGTCCGGGTCTCGGCCGTAGAGAAGAAAGAATGGCGATTCGCCCGTGCTCTCGTGTGCTGCGGAATTGTAGGCAAACATTGCATACGGGAGCCACAAGTCCCAGTCCCGC
The DNA here is from genome assembly GCF_052857255.1 of Amblyomma americanum. Classification (NCBI taxonomy): domain Eukaryota; kingdom Metazoa; phylum Arthropoda; class Arachnida; order Ixodida; family Ixodidae; genus Amblyomma; species Amblyomma americanum. Next base: position 95,003,159 of record NC_135507.1, read on the forward strand.
TGGTCGCGCGAAACAAAATGCGACAGGAACCCGGCCACGGTTTGGTTCAGTCGCTCCACCGCGCCGTTGCAAGCCGGATGGTACGGTGTTGTCTGCTTCTTAGCGATCTTAAGCAGCTCGCAAACTCTCCTCATTAGCTGCGACACGAAGTTCGTTCCCCGATCTGTCAAGAGTTGCCTCGGGGGTCCATGTCGGAGCACGATCTGTTCGACAAATGCTCTTGCAACCGTGTCTGCCTTCTGATCTGGGAGTGCTACCGCTTCCGCATATTTTGAAAGGTGATCGACAAATACTAAAATGTACTTGTTTCCGGAAGTGGTCGTGGGCAAGGGGCCCATTATGTCCATACCTGTCCGCTCGAAGGGAGCCGAAACCTCAGGGAACGGCTGAATTGGAGCTGGTCTTCGTCCCTTGGGTGTTTTTCTTTCGAGACAGGAATGACACTTCGCACAGTAGTCTCTAACATCCTGTCGCATGCCACTCCAAAAGTACAAACGCTCCACACGCCTGCGTGTCTTCGCTACGCCAAAATGACCGGCGCATGGCGCATCGTGAAACGCGCGAAGAACCCTTTCTGTCCACGACCGAGGTATGACGACTCTCTCCCAAGCGGTTTTCTCTGGTCTCCCTTTCCTGGTTGGCCTCGTGCGCCGACACAGGGTGCCGTCTTTGCCAATGAAATAACCTAGCTGTTCGGGGTGAGACGGTGCGCCCTCTAAGCTTTCGATTATTCGCTTCAGGTCAGGATCTTTGCACTGCTCTGTGCGTAATTCGGCGGGGTCGACTACGGGGACAAACTCATCTATAGCTGCCACGGCAGCTGTAGATGAGTTTGTCCCCGTAGTCGACCCCGCCGAATTACGCACAGAGCGCGGCAGCTGTGCGGCTGAGTGCATCAGCATTCAGATGCGTCTTTCCTGACTTGTGCTCCACTTCAAAGCAGTATTCCTGCAGGTGTAGATTCCATCTAGCGAGTCGCGAGCTAGGGTCTCTGACACTCATCACCCATTTCAGAGGATGGCAGTCTGTGACTAGCTTGAATTTGCGGCCGTAAAGGTAGCATCTGAAGTGCTTTACTGCCCAGACAACGGCGAGGCACTCCCTTTCCGTAGCTCCGTACTTTTGCTCTGTGGGGCTCAGCTGTCGGCTAGCAAATGCAACGGGATGTTCTTTGCCCTCGATAACCTGAGATGGCACGGCACCAACTGCGAACTTTGACGCATCTGTGGCCATAACGAAGGGCAAATTAAAATCCGGGTGGCGCAACAGCGGTGCACTCATTAGCTTCCTTTTCAGGGCCCCAAAAGCATTCTCCGCGTTTTCGTCCCAGCGAAAGGCGACATTTTTTGCTGTTAAGGCGGTGAGCGGCTTAGCGAGCTTGGCGAACTCCTTTATGTGCCTTCGGTAGTAACCGATCAGGCCGAGAAACTGCCGGACCTGGCGGACGCTAGTCGGGGATGGAAAATCCGAGACACACCTTAGTTTCTCAGGGTCCGGTCGCACGCCGTCAGCTGAAACAACGTGCCCGAGGTATTTCACCTCGTTTTTGAGGAATTGGCACTTAGAGGGCTTCAGCTTGAGACCCGCTCCTCTTAGTCGCACCAAAACCTGCTCAATATCGCGCAAATGGTTCTCAAAACTGTCACTGTATATGATAATGTCATCCATATACACGAAGCACAGCCTCCCCAGAAGACCTGCCAGGATAACATCAGCGGTTCTCTGCCAGACAGCAGGGCTGTTGGCCAGACCCATCGGCATTCTTTTCCATTCATAGTGCCCTGAGGGCGTGTTGAATGCCGTTTTCTCGGCATCTGCCGGATCCATTGCTATCTGCCAGAATCCCCCCGCCATGTCCACTACCGTGAAGTACCTGGCAGAGCCCAGCTGAGAAAGCGTCTCCTGTATATTGGGGATGGGGTATGGATCGATGCGAGTTACGGCATTTAGTTTGCGGTAGTCCACTACCAATCGATACGAGCCATCTGGCTTTTCCACCAATAGTGCTGGTGCTCCCCAGGGTGACTTTGAGTGTTCGACAATGCCGCGATCAATCAGGTCCTGCACCTGCCGCTCCATCTCCTCACGTTGGGAGTAAGGAATCCTGTACGCACGCTGGTAAACGGGCGATGAAGTGCCGGTTTCTATCCTGTGCTTTATAACGCCACAGCAGCCCAAATCCAGGTTGGACGTGGCGAATACTTCCGAGTAGTCGTTCAGCAAACCAGCCAGAGCCTCCCTCTCCCTGGATTTTACGTGAGAAAGATCGAACGACACCTTTGGAGCAGCCGAAGGACTAGCATGCTCTACAGTTGCGAGTACCGTATCGGTGGGCTCACGTTGCTCTATCGCAGAGGTGAAGAAAGCCAATGTTTTGTTCTTGGGAAGGCTCAGTGGCTGCTGGCTACAGTTAACCACCCGTAGGGGCACTCTGTGGGCGTCATTAACTGTCACGAGGCACGCGGCTGCCTTCAGGCCATTGCTGAGAGAGTCGACCGGCTCAAGCACTCCCACGGCGCCACTCTCTACATCTGAAGGCACAAACGCGTACAAAATGTGCTCCGACCAAGGAAGGACGACCGCCTCCTCGACCAGCCGGACGGCAACCCGCGAATATACCTTCTCCAATGATCCCACTGTTTGACGGGTGTCAATATCGGTAATGCGAATCTCAGCCCCTCTCCTGTTCAAAAACGGAACTTTTGAGCCGCCCGCATTAACCTCTTCCTCAGAGAATGAGACTACTACCTTCCCTTTTCTCAAAAAATCCTGCCCTAATATACCTGACACTCCGTTTGGCAGAGACACCGTGTCCAGGCATACGTAGCAGGGGTGCTCCAATGCAATTCCGCCGAGAGAGAAGTGTAACCGGTAGAGTCCACTTATGCCAAGAGGATCCCCCGTTATGCCTACAAATTTGGTTGCCATACCACCAGACGCTTTCAACACCTCGCGGTCCCCCTTCCTTCGAAGCGTGTTAAAACTGCTCTCCTTAAGCAATGTCACCTTTGACCCCGTATCTATCAACAATTCCATACAACAACCATTTAACTTGCAACGCACAACAGGGCATGCCTCGTCGGCCACACAAACTACCACCACCTCATCATCTACTGCTCCCTCCCCACGCTCCTCAGGCTGGGGAGGACTAACTAGTTTTTTGTCTCGGTATCTGGAGCCCCGCTGTAGGCTTGCTTAGGGCGTGTCTCGCCTGCTTCTCTTTGTGGCTCCCCACGGCGCACGTTTTGGCAGAACCTGGCGATGTGTCCGCGACCCTGGCAAGCGAAGCATACGATTTCTTCAAAATCTCGCATACCGCGCCTGTAGCTTTGTGGCGGTCTCCGGTTTCCAGCGAATGGGCGCTGTTGAGCGCGCGCTTCAACCTGGCATTCTACCTGCTGAGATAGCAGCTGTTCTAAGCGATCTAACCGCTCTGTCAAGAGAGCAACCTCAGGGTTGAGCACCGCTCTCTCTATGACGCGTACTCTCGCTGCGGCTGTCGTTAACGCCTCATTTCGTTCCTCATCCAATGCGGCCTCCACGGCTTGGTCGAAATTGCTCGGCTTGCGCGAGAGCACGAACCGGCGCACGGGGTCTTGCAGACCAGCCACGAACAAAGCGGTCATTTCCTCTTTAAGTATATCCTCCGCGTATTTCTTCCTTAGCTGGTCTCCTTCCTCCTCCCTGCTTAACGTATCGCGTGCTAGGCGCTGAAGCCGCGACGCAAATGTTCGCACGTCCTCCCCTACCATCTGTCCGGCGTCACGGAACCTCTGTACCCGCACGTGACGTGGTTCAGTGTCGAAATGCTCAAACGCGAGCTTCTTAAATTTCGCAAATGATTTTGTGGATTTTACTTTTTCGTCTCGCCAGGCAAAATCATGAGCAGCTCCTGCCATCTTACACCTCGCCATTCCCAGCATTTGAGCATCGGACCATCCCCCCATTTTCCCAATCTCTTCTAGCATGGAAAAGAAATCGCAGATTGGAACCCCTGTCTTATCTGCCGTAAACGTCGGAATGACGCTTCCTAATGCCAGCATGCTTGCTCCGAGCGACGGCTGTGGAGTGGGAGCTCCCTCAGATACAGTCATTTTTTTTTTTTTTTCAAGCCCTCCAGTGCCTCAAGCCTCTCAAATGGGGGTAAAAGTCCCACAAATCAGTCCCGTGATTCCCTTTTGATTACAATTTTGAAGTCATGAATGTCACAGCATTTAGAGGACATTTGCTTTTGACACCCCACTTCTGACACCAGTGTGATGACCCCCATAATGCGCAGGTCCACACGGGACGGAGAGGCAAAGAGACACCGTATGGCTCAGTTTAAACAAACAGGTATATTCAATAATTACACATGATTAAGATTATACATCAGAGGCTGGGGCGTCCGAGCTTACGTACCGACGACTTCATGGGGGCGATGGAGTGGCTCCGGAGTTGGGCTCGAGCGGTTGCTGTCAGAAGCTGCACGCCGTCGGGCTTCGGCGCTGAAGGCCCTCTTGGCGAACGATGTCGTCCTGAGCGTGCTTGCAGTAGAATTTCAATAGTCATCCGTTTCTTCGAGGATGGTTCACAAACCCTTCCTCTAGTGTCGTTCGGCTTGGAAGATGAACAGGAGGCGAGCTTGTAGATGATGACAGCAGAGCATAATTTTACAACATACATATACAGAGAGTTAAACTGGAAAAAGCAGAACTGAATTTACAAAAGAACAAACTTTGCACTACTTTACTCATCGACCGGGCAGGTTAGTGCCTAAGTAGCATCACATTACATGCTAAGCATGGAGCCCCAGCTCAGACTGGACTGCATCCGTTTACATGTGCTTTTAAGCACTTGATTAACAGAGGACTAAGGGCGGTCATTTCCAGTGGCCCGCCCAAAGCATCAATTCTCCAATCCAAAATAACATGCGAGATGGGGACCACCCCTTGGGTTGGGCTTAGCCTCGAACCCAGAGTCTGTTAACAATACAAACTAAATAAACAAAAACGCCACCACTCTCTCTCAAGTGAGAGTATACACAGGCTCTCTCTTCGGAGCTAATTCACTAGCGCCTGTCTTTCCACATTCTTGGCGAGTACTGCCTGTCCGCCATGACAGGTGTCCGTCACGGCCCTTCTGGGAATGCGCTTTTGTTCACGAGGCACGGCGGGAAGCTGTGGGTGCCTTCCCGGCGATAGCCCACGTCGAAAGGGGAAGGAGGGAAAGAATGTTGTCTTCGCGGTAGCGCATAGCGTCGGCTGTGGTACGGCGCGCTCTGGCCCGCTGACAGCTCCCTTGTCCTGGAATGTGCCCGGAAATTGGGGAGGATAAAGCCTGTTTCCCCGCGGCGGCGGCGGCGGGTCCGGTTGTTCTGGTCGTCACTCAAAGAGCATGGCTGGGTAATTGATGATGCCGCTGTCACGGCGGCGGGTCCCTTCGTCTACGCCGCGCCGTCGAACGTGGATCCTCGTAGCACACACAAAAAAATACCTGGGTTTCCGTCTACGCCGCGCCGTCGAACAATGTACCTCGTAGCACACAAGGAATGTCACAGTGTTCAATTCAATTCAATTCAAGGATTTTATTTGTTTCTTTCAAAATACAAAACAGTTGCTGGACCCATAGCCATTGGTTAGTAAAGGGTCCAGTGATGAAATGCGATACAAATACTAACACAGCAGAGGAGGAATGTAATTAACAAATACAAAATTTATCCTTGACGCACACATCATAGGAAGTGCAATAATATTGTGCCACAATTTGATTTAAACATTACAATAGGTTTCACAAAGGTATTTCTTTAGAGTTTGAAATAATGAGCTTTTACTGAGCAGCAGCAATTATATTGCAGTTTTTTTTAAGCCTCACATGACCTAAACTTATATTCGACGTTATAGCCAGCGCTTGGCTGCTGAAACCAACCGAAAGGACAAAAAAAAAAATGTGTATATAAATTTTTTACATGCATGGGTGCATCTGCACTAATATCTTACGCTAACTTAAAAGAAAAAAAAAGGAAACTGCAACCTAAATGCTTGGACGACCGTTATCGGGCTTCTGCCTTTTATTGTCAGCTGCTGTCGTCGGCAGCCGCGCGCCGGAAGGGAGGGAGGTAGGCCGTGGGGGGGGGGGGTTAGCCTTTGCCGCCAGTGCTTCTGGGATTTTTCATGAGGAACGACGCGCAACGGAGCCATGGCAGTTCAAGGTCAGAAGCGTTAGACTGGGCCTCTTCGACTATTCGCCTCTGGCTGTCCGGCAGCGGGCTGCCAGAGCGCGGAGCCAGGTGCTCGATTTTCTTGGGCTGCTCCGCGCACTTCCGGTGGCGGCCCAGAACGCATTCGTTTTTCTCTGGCTGAGCAGTTTTGGGCTGCCAGCGGGCAGCCAGACTCGCCAGGACGATTTTGTGCTGGCAGCGCTTGGGCAACCAGCAGACGACGGAGAGGTAATACGGTAGTGGGAAGCGCGTGCGGCAATTTCTATATGGAGTAGATGGACTGCGGTTCTTCATGCAATGTTTTGTTACGATCCCTAGCTTGATGCAGGCGTTCATTTCAACTTGACCATGGTGCACATTGAGTGTGTCGCCTGCAATAACGCCTTTTGCAGTAGTTCTCACTGTTTATTAATTTGTTTTGCATGCATGCGTAGGTATGTGTGCGTGATTGTATCGCTATTCTTGCCACCTCAGAAGCAAAAATGCTCAATTCATATTGTGATCGCATATTTCGGATTCACAGAATATTTCGGCTGTTAATTCCTTGTGGCCGGCCAATATTACGATGATATTCGAGTCCTTTCTCGAGAGCGGCCACAGGTTCTAGTTCTTAGTAGACGCTCATACACTCGCGTGCATGCCTTGTATTAAGCACATTCTTGTTTTCTTCACCGGGGTAAGGTGGATATGCTTTGAGAAATGCTTGACTGATTGAAAGAACGTCCTTTACTAAAAGCCCTCGCATGCACATAGCTCGAGGCATCTGTACAAGCATATGTTAACCCAAAGCTGTCACAGCGGCCATGGTCGGTGCTGATTTGGTCGTCGCTGACTGCCGTAAACCTTGGTGCTCGGCCCTTTCGCCACAAGTGGTTAAAATATCAGTTTACTGTATACGTACATCGCCTCGCATTTGTCTCATTAAAGATAAATTTTTCAGTGCGGAGCACCACGCATACACATGCAGTGAAGCACCGACATACAAGGCCGGATTGTAACGCGTTTCATTCGAGTGCGCACTGTCTGCAGTAAAGCGATAGCATACAGATGCGATATGCGGCTAAATTTGTAGTGTACGTGCGCTTCCTCGAGAAAAACGTTCGACCAGCAGAAAGGCGCGTTTGTCGAGATTATGCATACATTGCTTGCTGGCAGCAATTAACAGCCAGCAGACAACAGACTTCAATTGGGCAGGGCGTATCGTGATTATTTTCTGCTTACAGCCCACAGGAATCAGTTCAATGACCACAGCAGAGCCAGTAGGCAGGATCGATCGTCTGCGGTCATATACTTACTGGGCAGTTAACACGCGATAATCAGAGTGTACAGCGTGTCGTTCGATGACAAATGCACGCGAAGTTTTTCCTTTGATGTGATGTCGAATGAAAGGCGTTATAGTTCGAATGCCCGTCACATGCTTTTGAGGATTTCTCGAAGCTTACATGCAGACTTCGTCAGGGATGGCGTAGAGGTAGAGCATCCGTCTCGCTTGCACGAGGACCGGGGTTCGAATCCCGGTGCTGTGCAATTCTACACTGGGTCTAAAAAAAACACTCCACATTCAGTGCAATTGCATAACCAGGCCTATGGTGCGGCCTGATCTCTGTGACCAGAACCGGCAACGCACTGCCTCACCAGAGCAGGATTTGGCCACCCTGGTGTAGTACTTGGCCACAACCTCCTATGAACAAACCAATTAACCCTTGGCCCTCAGGCCACCATTGGAAACTGAACCTGGCAATGTTTAAAGCTAGAGCCTTATCCAGTGAGGCTAGGCTAGCAGTGCTGTTCGAGGAACTAGAGGGTAATAAATGGGATAATAAAGCTTGTTGCTAGGTTAGTTTATGACACATACTTGAATAAAAAAGTAGCACAAAAAGACGACCACATGAGGAAGACACCACAAACGCCGCCTTTTTATTCAAGTATTAAATGGCATGTCATAGAGCTTAGTGAGATTAGGACAGATGAGGTGCATACAGTACTAAGGGATGGGCATGTGCTGTGCTGTCGTGATTAGATTAGAGGACAGACAAGAACTAGATGTAGGATTCCTCAAAAGTGTCCCCAAAAATTAGATGTCTATACTCCTTGAACTAGAGAAAAATGTGTGAAAAAAATCAAATGTTGACAGTGATTTATAATGTCAGGCAGAAATTTTTTATCGTTCCAAGTTTTTGTGTTGTATTTTTCAACGTATAGTAAATGTGAAGCTGTTATTTATGGTCATCAAGATTCCAGTATCCATTCACAAGCCTTTATTACATTCCTCATGGAATGCAGGGGTCATTAAAAATCACAAGCAAAGTGGTCGCTCTATCTCTATGCCATCTTTGCTTTGCTGTGCAGATAAGCTATTCAGTTTGTAATGTTGGAGAAAGAATGAAGTTTGACTGTGTGTGCTGCTGTTTCCAAGTTGCGTAAAAAGCCTGAAAATGCTGCATTCACATTTGGCTTCATCTTTGCCCTACAGGCAACCTGGTCCCCAAGCATGGCGAGGACACCATAAAGGTGCGTGGCCTCTCCAATTACCACTGCAAGCTAGTATCGCCGCTGCTTACCACGTACGGCATGGACAAGCAGTCTGGTAAGGCGCGGCCCCTGTCGGAGATGGGCGCGGGCGCCCACTTCGACTGTAGTGTGCTGGGTGGCCGGGCCTTTCGCATCGACCCCGAGTTGGTGGATGTGGCAGGCTATGGCAGGGACGTGTCGGGCAGTCTGACCTACCTGCGCGGCACCTTGGCGCTGGTGCGTGCCCACAATGATGGCGAGGACCGGCTGCTGCCTGTGCATGTGGATGGTGACGGCCACTGCCTGGTACACGCTGTGTCGCGCGCCCTGGTGGGCCGTGAACTGTTCTGGCACCCTCTGCGGTGCCACCTGAAGCGGCACCTCGAAGAGCACCTTGCCAAATACAAGGTAGGAGTGCATGAAGTTGTAGAGTGGCAGCTGTCAATGGCACCACCGCCCTCTTCCGTGACAGCATAGATCCACACAGCGGAGAAATATGAGAGGGGTAGGAGAAGAGGGTTAAGAGCATTAGGAGACGAGGAAACAGGTGGGGGCAGGAGATTGATGGTTTCATTATCTCAATGATACCCTTCTATAGCTTCTGCAGCACCACCTAGCGGCAAATAAGCTCCTGCTGGTTTTATTCACAAAAAAATGCTGCAGTTTAACCCTGCTACAGAGAATGTTGTTACAGTGAAATTTCCGCAACACCAAAGCATTTCTGTTCTCCTTTTAGCAAAACGTGATATGTAATCCGAAGATTTCTCCCCAGTATAAACATTTTTCAGAGGGGTTCCACTTCAACGAAATGTAGCCAGCACAATGGCTCAGTGGTCATGGTGCTGGTCTGCTGACCCGAAAGATGCGGGTTCGATTCTGGTCGCGACAGTCGCATTTCGATGGGGGCAAAATGCCAATGGCTTGTGCATACTTTGTGATGTCAGTACATGTTAAAGAAACCCAGGGGGTCAAAACTATCCACAGCTCCTCTACACAGCATCCCTCATAGCCTGAGTTGCTTTGGGATGCTGAGCCCCACAAAACCTACTTCAACAAAGCACTGAAATTGTTCCGTTACAAAACATAGAAGAAACAAAGGATGAAAGGCGGAAGTTAAGATGTCACAAGTGCTTGCTTTGAGCGGAAGTTTCATTACAGGCACACGCAAGCCAATGTCATCTGTGCAATTTACGGCCTGCGGTTTCAGCAAACTTCAGTTATTAACAGACTGCAAGGGTTGAAGCCTATCAGAGGGCAGGGTAATTTTGCCTGCAAATTCAAACCTCACTTGAAATTCAGCACTAGCAGAGTCTTTCCATTCTCCTTCATCCTCCCTTTTTTCATGCTGTTTTATTACTGAACAGTGTTTATGAAGGGCAGAATGGTTTTGCGAGTTTATTTCTGTAGTAAGGGGAATCGGAGTTGCCATCCCTTGATAAAATTGTGCTGCTCTTGTGTGCGTTTCTGATGAAATTTTATATTACGAATTTCGGCTATACCAAACTATTTTACGATTTTTACTGTTTGTTATAATGAGTTCGACTCGATAACACTTCAGATGGTGGCATTGTGGCCGATTAAAGCTGCGATGGAGTTCAAGCTCCTCTGCACAATACAGCACTGTGTAGGGGCCGCGTCCAGAACAAGATAGAAAACACCAGCGAATGTAAAGCATAAGCCGCATTGCTTGGTGGCATTTGATGAGGCATGGCAGGACATGCATGGAAGTGGTGCAACAACCTTAGATGACATCACCACCAGGCTTCTCTGCTTGGCACAATGCTGTATGCGGTAGCCCGATCATTGTCATGGCTTTAATCGGCAATTGCGTCACCATTTTACATGCAGGTGCACAGAAACATGGCATGATCTGCCTACATGTTTCATAGGTTGGAACCCTTGAAGCTCATTTGAATTTTGAAAAAAAAAAAAGCGATTCAGCTTCTGTTTAAGAATCCTTGAGGTGGTTATTGCCTTGCCAATTATCAAACAAGTGGCTTTCCTTGCCTGCACGTGACCAGGAGCTGCTGAAGGACTTTGTGGACGAGGAGGAGTGGCCGGCGATCATAGCAGAGTGTGACCCAGACTTCCTGCCTCCGGAGGGGGAGCTTCTGGGGCTGCGTAACATCCATGTGTTCAGCCTTGCCAATGTGCTGCGGCGGCCCATCATCCTCTTGGACTCGCTGGCCGGCATGCAGAGTCCCGGGGACTATGCCGCCCTCTTCCTGCCCTCGCTGTGTGCCCCCGACCAGTGCCGGGGAGGGCCTACCAACCGGCGCAACCCGCCCCTGTGTCTTTCCTGGAGCTCCTCGGGACGGAACCACTACATTCCTCTGGTTGGAGTCCGCATGGGTAAGTAAGCGGAGACTTTGCCACTTGTTCGCGAATGGAAGCCAACAGTCATTGAAACAAATTAATGCATAGGGGGCATAACCGTTAGAGTTGTCATGCCAAAACCCCACTTTCCGGTCCCCTTCGAGTTCGAATTAACAATCTTTTGCTGTATTAACATCTAGGGACGTGCGAATATCAAATTCTTGGTCTCAAGACCAGTCGTGAACCAAACGAAATTTTTTAGGATACTCTCGAATATGAATATAGGTAATTCAAATAACAGTTATGACAGTTCCTATAACAGTATAAGTTCCTACAAAACTACGATTAGTGTCCAATGGTCAAATATACAAAGTATCCATGTGATGTGATTAATCTGCTATCCTTTGTCTGTATGTAACCGTACAGAGACTGTGCTGGTGATCTATTATGAAGATATTGTACATAATCGTTTTTGCTTGTTTGTTTTTACTGTTATCTGCCATTGCCGTGTTGAACTGCTATGGGAGATGGGAGCTTTGTTAAGCTGCATGTGCGGCTTTCTTTTTTTTCTCATCAGCTATTTTACATGACTGAAATAAACGGAACTGAATTTGAACTGAACTGAACGCAGAACTCTTTTTTTTTTTTCCCCACAAAGCACAGCCATGAAAAGAAACTGGTGTACTCTTGCACACCACTTTTATTTTGTTCATCATTGTCTGTAAAGCGCACTCTCTTTGAATGAAACCTTAGGAGGCGAGGAAAATATGTTCTGTTTTAGTTGAACCTAGATGTAACAAACCTTTATGTAGTGAATTCCGCATCATCAATAAGTTTCTCAATTTCTCAATACTGTCCCTATTGAAGTGTGTGTATATTTGAGAACTCATAATCAAGATGTTGCAGCGGTTGACATTGGTACAATGAACTCGCTATGCCATCTGTCTGTTAGCTAGTGGTGAGTTGCTTGAAACTTGGCCAAACCACGCGGAAGTTTCATGGCGGTAAAACATGAATTGACGTGAGAGAAACGTCTACGATCGCAATGAGTGATGGCAGTTGACACAATGCGCCGTGCTCCAGCATCGCCGACACATATACATGTCAAGCACAGCAGTCTCCACTGCTTCCACTTTTGGAGCGTCACACTGCATGGCACTAAAACAGTTCATGCTCAGGAGCATCAAAGAATAATAGGTCATAGCAAAAAAGCCATGCAATGAGCAGTGCACATCCATGTGGTTGCTCGAATGATTTGCGCTTTTGTGCGTTGGGAGAGGGGATGGCAGGGAGTGTTGGTGACACATGGCATAGAGTGCCTGTCCGGGGGCAATGCTGGCGGGCACAGCGAGAGTGGGAACATGCGGAAAGAAGCAGCTGCCTCCACGGCCGGTCTAGTAGTGATAGTGCAACCACATATGCTTTCCTGTAGCCCAGCCATGGTACCTCCAGCTACTCCCTTGTCACTCTCCCCACCCATCTTGTAGTGACATTGTGCGAGCTGCGGCGGAGGCGGCTGCCACCGCAGTTGCGCTATCAATACGGTCGCGAAATCTTTCTTCGTGGCTTCAAGTGATGGTATTTACTATGAGCGTTTTAAAGGTGATTTCTCCTGCATTTACAGTTGAACATTGATATAATGGAGTTTGTGATGCAACAAACTTTATTTCATTCCACTTTCTTGCTTCTATTGCAATGCATGTATTTTTTTTCTTGATTTAACAAAGTAGTTTCATGCTACAGGTTTGGTGCAATGAAGTTCTTGCGCGCACAAAAGGCAGATTTGGGCAAATTCTGAGTTAAAATATTTTTACTTGGAAAAACATAATTGCTACTGCTACCAACAAACAAGTGTTCGTAGTGGTAGCAAGGCAGCAGCCTATGAGCACCACGTACCACACACTCTTGAGCGTACATCTGGCAAAAAAATTGGATGGGACACTTAAGCTCTGCCTTAAGGTTATGACGCGATAGAATAATTGTTTAATTCTCATATATGCAGGATATCATTCTCTTTGTGTTCATAGATCCGCGGGAGTCTTCATAGCCCTCCTGGCTTAGTGGTGCTGCGGTTAAGCGATGCACCACTGCTCTGCGATGGCAGGCGCGGTGGGCCTTGTGCAAGGAGCAAGACAATACAGGAGGTGAAACTTCCGTCTGTGCGAGCAAGCGCAGGCGGCCAGATAAAGTCACAATTGTATGCGCCGACTGGGTCGCATGCAGTAGCGGCACCATGCGGCGCCTCGTAGAAGCAGCAGGAAAAAAAAAAATGCAGCGCCCGGGCAGGCGGCTCCGGTGCGCTCTCTGGCGGCGCGCGCTCAAAGCAGACGACAAGCAGACGACACTTGTGTTCGCTTCAGCAGGCACGCCGGGAAGTTGTATTTCTGCGCCCTTAAGTCAAACAGCAACAGTTTTTGTCGGTGTCTCTTCGAGGGCCGTAATACTAACAGCGCTCCTACGCGCAGTACGGCCTCCTTCGAAATTTGCTAGACTAAGATGGGGCGCAGGTGTTTTGTTCGAAATTGCAAAAGCAGTTACAAGTGTTGCAGGGAGAAGGTAAGGAGAAGGTGAGCATAGGCGCGTGCAGCCGAAAGGAAGCAACACACTTGACCGGTTGCCTTGGCAGCCGAAACGGCAGTAGTTTCTTTCCAGGCCGCCTTACGCCGCCAGCATGATAGTGGCGCCACGGGCTTGTGACCTTTTCTGGTCGCCGCAGACAGCGGAGTTTCCACTCCTAAATAGTCTTCCTCCGTGGCCTTGTGCGACCCAGGTTGCTCTTCCCGAGCAACCAATTATTAATTTAACTGCCATATGCCACGGTGGGCAGTTTGCTATCGGGTGGGCAGGTTGTGATGACTCCGCAAGGTCACATGACCTAGGTGGCTCACCAGCCTCCTAGGTTGCTCTCTTGGGGCCATGTGCCGGAGCCACGGCAGTTATTTTTTGCTCACAGTGCCGACAATGCCGACACAGGATTTGATGGAGAATGGGGCTTTTAATGCTATCGTGTTAAAAAACTGACTTCTTGGCTGACTAGCTTCATGGCTGAAGTGGATTGCCTTGTGCAAAGCTTGTACAGTCAAAGTTTCCCGTTTGTGAGCAGTGCTTGGTATAATTCGTGGCCATCTTGGCCTGTCGTGGTGGCTCAGTGATGTGGTTAGGGTGCTTGACTGCTGATCCTGAGTACGCGGTGGCCGCATTTCGATGGAGGTGAAACCCAAGGCACCATATCCTATTGCGCTCAGTATGAACTACACCACGCTAGCGCCTGTCAGAGTGCTTGCGCGGTGTAGCTGTGCGGAGCGCGATAGTACCATGCGATGTCAGTGCATATTTAAGAACCCCAAGTGGTCAAAATTTCCTGAGCCCTCCACTATGGCATCTCTCATAGCTGATGTCGCTTTGGGATGTTAAGCCCGTTAGACCAATCCACACCAATAACACCCAGTCCCGTGAATTGTGGACGCAGTCTACAGTTGGTAAATCGCCAGCAAGCGTGCACACATGGTCGGTGACATGGTGTACAAAGCAAGCCAAACTGCACCATTATGCCGGGACCTCCTGCTTGCACGTCCCATTTCCATCGGTGGCTTGGCTCTGCAAAAAAGTTTGACTGAATCGATATTGAGATATGTGATTTCGAGGTAAAGAAGCTTTACTGGAATACTCTCGCCGCTTGTTTTGCTTGGTGCTTCTTCTAAAATCGTTTGTAATATCATCATGAACACACATGGACAAAATAAAGCAGAATGTGAAGGTTTTAGGAATGTTCAAGATTATTTGCACCACTGAAAAACAAAAACCTCAATGTAACGCAATTCGCGACATAACGAAGTTCAGGCTTTGCTAACTGTGGTAAGGAGTTAGGCTTTGGTAACTACAAGTCACAAAAATGTGGTAGCATTTTGATAAATGGTGTCTGACGTAAAGTAGTGAAACTTTGAATGTAGTGATCATGAGTTGTAAAAGTTGAAGCCTTCTATGTGGTATTACTTCAAAGAGCAGACTCTATTAGTATGCAGACCGGGCACTTGATTATAACAAAAGGAACCCCTTGTAGTGGCACAGAAGCGGGCTAAACACGGCTGACAGTGAAGAACGTGCCTGCTTTGGGTATGTAATCGCATTGATTACGTATACGTGGCCACTACTGCCTAAAGAGAAAAGGAATTGAAACAGCTCGCATTGTATCTCACTGTGAGCTCGCTAAGGTCTCCGTATATTTGCCATGCTACTAAGACAGGAGTCGGGGCAATATGTGTCCGTTTTTATTACGACGTTGGAATTCTGTTTTGCAGAGCGCCGGCGAGGGTTGTGCATTGCGGTATGTTAGGAAGAGGTTGTTGGTTGTGGTATAACATGCAGGCTGTGCAAACTGCTGGTTAATGGTCTTTTTTTTCACAGCTGCTTGGTCGTAGGAGTGGCATGAGCAGGAAAGCCAACTGCGAGCTGCCGCTGTAGGCACAGTTTGTGAGCAGTGGCACTGCATTTATGTAGTTTAGGAGAACTTCTACTATTTAAGTCAGTATGTCTGTTCCTTGTAAGCAGTACTGTTGTTCAGTACTAAAGGGCCACAGAAAGGTGTTTGAGCTTGGCTTTAAAATGCTTGCACTATGTAGAGTACAGGCCACCGGGCGTCCATGCCGCATACGAGACCTCAGAAGCGAGCGGGAAATTTACAGTACATTTCTAAAAATACCCGCTTTCGCACCTCGCAGCGACGCGCGGTGCCGGGCTTTCGCACGAAAACCTGGCTGACGACGTCACGTCTTGCACATGACGTCAGCAGCTGGGGGTTATCATTGGTTCACAGCGCCAAATTCTTTCAGACGTCACGTGCCACCGTGGCCACAGCCACTCCGTGCGCGCCGCAGGCGGCGGAGATGGGGAAGGGGCCGAGTGAGTGGGGCCGGCGGAGGAGCGCCGCCGTTTTGGCGTGCTAGAGGAGAGGGAAAGGCGCGAAGGCACGGAAGTTCAAATTTTGTCTGCATATAACTCAGCTTCCACAAATTGCATTAAAATAGTTCTTGCTGGGGGATAATTATCAACCGTCGTCGTTTAAAATCACATACATATCACACCTTTATTGAGACCCCCTTTCTGGGTCCCTTTAAAAAACTAGTCCTTTATATCCAAGTCATCTATACATGCTGTCCATTAAGAAAGGTAATTTAAGATTAGAAAATGAAAGATGGGTGGTGGCCTGCCCAGTGGGCCAGAATTTTCTTATTCCCAATTGTCTCTTGCAGTCATGCCTCTTATAAACAGGGTTCAAATGTATTCAGACACCCTTCGTTTTTGTTCATTTGACTGGCTTTAAAGCGTCACATTGCCGGAATCACACTATGAATGGCTTTTAAGGAGTGAAGTATAAGTTCTTATTTCATCTATATGGCGACTGTAAATGTGGATCATGTGTTCACGCAAATGGCATATTAACTGTACGCACAATAGCAGCAAGAGTTGTCTGTCGCCCACGCCTCCTGCAGGAGACAAGCTGCCGAGGCTGCCACGGTCACTGTTGCCCAAGGCGTGGGGGGTGCCTCAGAGCCTGGTTGACTCGTACATGGACTTCGACACCAGTGGCTGCTGTGTAGTGGGAGGCGACTACCAGCTGTCTGAGGGCTACCTGCTGCGGCTAACGGCTGCCATGGACGACGTCTTCCAGCGCAAGTATGGTGTGCACCCGACGCTTGTTGCTGATGTCCACCACTGCGTCTACAAGCGAACCGGTGAGCGAAGGAGCCAGCTCAGTCTGCTTGTCTCATCATTTGGGCCTCGATCTGTCCTCAGTAGAAATTGGCAAAGTAACTGAGTTCAGCAGCATAACGAGGGTCTCTGTCATGGTGGTCTTGGTGGTACAGGTAGCGTAAGAGGGCTCTTTCACGACAGCCACCCTGCCTATTTGACCACAGTCTGCGTGGCCTCTCTTGCTTTGGTTGGTGGCGGAACTGGTGAAAACCGTTAGGCTCCACGTAAAATGAATGCATTTCAACATTGAAATTTAGACAGCCGCTGCCGCTGCTCAGTTGGTAGAGCAGTGCGCATAGTATCTGAAGGCTGGGGGTTTGGATCCTACTGGCAGCATGTGGTTGTCTTTTCCTCTGCTTGTGTAAAATTATAACTTGCCTAAAATACTGTATATACTCTTGTAAGAGCTGCACTTGTTTTCTATGATTTTGATGAGGTACGGCCCTTACACAGGACCAGCATTGTTCTGTAAAATTTTTCTGACTATAGCAGAGCCCCAATAATGCGTCCTTTTTTTAAGCTTCAACATGCATTTTTAAGACAAATTAGCACAGTTCCGTCAGATCCTTCAATTAGATATAACGAATTGAAAGAATGGATGATTGGAAGTGCTCCCGACAGCCAGAGCGCAGAGTAAAACAGGTTGCCAGATTAGTTTACTGGCAAATAGCACGTGATTTTAAGCTATGGTCAAGATCCTATGCTCGACTCACGGTAATGATCATTGGCCTGGCTGACTGTTTGGAGCGGCGCGCCACTTGTGCGACCCACAGCCATCGACATGAAGTGGCGTTCACCTGGCCTGCCTTTCCCGCGTGCTTTACTGTCGATGGCCTTGCGGAAATCAATTAGTATGTGTTCATTTTTATTGCGAGATTATTGTGCAATGGTGAATTCGTAGCAAGGGTTAGACCTTTTATGAGAAATCGTGATGATTTTTAAAGCACTTTTGCTGCGGCTTCGGTGCGGAGCACACTAGGCCAACCAAACTGGGCGATTGGCATGTTACTATGGCGTGTATTGTCCGAGTCTGATGGGTGCGACGTCGCTGCAAGGAAACGTGCGCTAGCGTGGATACTCCCCACTCTAGTTTTTTGCGCAGCACAACATTGTGTCCATTCTGGTGTAAACACCAAGCGCACAAGACCAGTTAGCAGCGCTGAGGCACTGCATGTTTGCAGCTCCAGGCGGAGTCTGGCATGCGGGACAGCACGTGCGCTGTTGTATTGAGTGTCGCAGGTAGTTATCTTCTATCAGCTCCCAGTGAAATATACCACGTGGAAGCCTGTGTGAATCGATTCTTTCAGGTGACCTTTCTTTTTTTTTTTTCAAATTACCAGCTGCCAAGTTAGAGGTGCGGCCCTTAAACGAGTACATACGGTAATTGGACAGCCAATTTCAGACTTGATGAGCACCACCACAAAAAAAAAAAATGTTCCCCTGTGTTTTGTTGGTTTCAATGATTGTTGGCTTCTTTCGTATTCTGAGCAGTAGAGTGACACCCGCCCCAAATGATACCTACTACAGCAGACTGTTAATAATTCAAACTGATGAATCGAACTTTTTGTTATTTCAAGTAGATTTCAAAATTTTGGTTGTGTGGCTGTATTTTCAATGCATTTGAAAGCTGCTTCAGACATGGTAGTTCGCGAAACAAACACACACACAAAGGCAGGGTACGGGATGAGTGTGTGTGTTTCGCGCAACTAGCATGTATGAATTATTGAGCCAACTAGCCCGACAAAACGTTCTTCTTAGTCACATTTGAAAGCTGCGTAATTCGTATCGTGGATTCTTTTATATTTGCTTCATTCAAACTTTTTGGCTTGCTCCAACGCAACCAGCACATGGAAGAGCGGCGGCCATGGTCAGATGCGTGAGCTGAAAATTCGGCTCCTCCATATGGTAATCTATGACGTGCTGCAAGTGGGTCACGTCAATCAGTCGCCTTGTAGCCGTATAGTTTCATTTTCTGAAAGGCCAGCTGTGCGCCGGTTTGGATGCTGATTGGTGCGTCACTGGTGTATTTTTTAGTCATCTTGCTGTTGTGGAGCAAATGTGCATTCTCCTCGCTTCCCTCTGCGTGGTTGTGTGTGCCAAAAATGCATAATCAGTAGAAGAAGGGAGCTGTGGATACATATTGCACTATAGACAAGCGTCATGTTTGTAAACAAAGGTGGCGCTGCGGTCGGCAGCGATGCAGGGTGTAGGCAAAAACGCAGCACACCTACACTGCGCCAAGCGGCGCTGCCTTCGTAACCAGCTGGTGTATGCGAATATTTCAAAGCGTGCACGCCGCTTGTGGCTAGAAAATTTTTTGTTGATACTCGGAGAGGAGTTGTGCACTTTTTCAGCCTGTTCGCCAGACGGAATTAGTAGGCGGAGCCCTACATCAAGTGCTTTTTCGCAACAATTGTATAAGCGCAGCACTATACAGCGGATAAAAGTGCGAGGTATGGGGAGGAACTAATCATCCACAGTTCTCAACTTATGGGCTGATAAAGCATATCTGATTGCTAGTGCAAGATAGGACGACGTGATGCACGACGCGAATCGGCTTTCTCACACGACGAACCTTGTAATGTGCTTCCTACTTTCACCGAGCCGCTTCACTCCAGAGACCTTGGAAATTAATGAGCACTATAGCTACTTTGAATAAGGCAAATGCGATCCAAGAGCTCCACAAGCGCATGCATAGACGTTTTCCTGAAAACAGAAAATGAAAACAGAAAAAACCGTCGTGATTTCTACTGCCCAAGTCCGGCAGCTTTTTGTCTTTTTTTTTTTGCTTAAAGGGATGCTCGGGACGTTGTACGGGTGATGAGCATCTAAAAATGGCCCCCTGCGTTCAACTTACGATCTCAAGCACACGGGATATCGCGCCTAAACTTATGCTGAGAGCCCAACAGAATGAGTTGCAGGCGTTACTTGATTTTAGCACTGTTCACCACGCACCCGAACAGCAATGATGCGAATTCAGAGGCACGAACCAACTTATTAGATTTGAATGCAGAAACGCAATATAATAACACAACGGGCGAAACGAGCTCAGCGTAATAACCCACGAGCTCGGCGGTAATAAATGGCCCGCAAAGCCGATCTGTCACTGAACTTAATTTTCTTGCTCCTCGACCCCTGTCCGTCGCATTCGCACCTATCTGACTGCATAAACTTGTAGAAACTTATGCCTCTTCCTTTCTTCTGCATTGTGGCTCAACCAACCGCACCACAATTTGTCGGCACACCGTGAATTGTGCCCAAAAACACGCGAGCGTGGCGCACCCAATGCGGAAGGTCCCGCTTTTTGCCTACACAACGAAAGTCACTGCTGAAGCCAGCACCGCCGCATCTCTGACGCCACGGCCTGACGCTTGTCTATACCGGGTAGAAAAGAATGGGTGACGATATGGAAAGTGAGAGGAAATGGAAAACATGCTTTTGGAGTGTGATTGCAAGTCTACCATGAGAGGTAGGACATCTATATTATTTACTGATGTTATCAAAGAATGTTATCCTGCGATTGGGAGGATTTACTGGTGATTTTCGGAAGTACTGCAGAACCTGTTTAGAAGGACCCTGAGGGCAAGTTGAGGTTTGCCTGTGTTGATAAATTACTCTGGATTAAATACAGTGAAGCCAGCTTAACTAAAGGCTAAGCTATAAGGTGGAAAAAGCCAGAAAGTAAAAAACGGGTATTGCAAACACCAGCTGCTTTCATAAGTAAAAAACCACGATGATGGGGGCACATCCTTTTTTATTGTCGACCTTAGAGTGCACTATTGTTCATTTCCAAATAGTAATGAGAAGCTCAAAAGCGTGGCTTTTTGGGCTTGTTGGTGCATGATCAAGCAAGAGACTATAGCGCAGAGTAGACAGGACACAGAAGAAACGAACAACACGAGCGCTAACTTCCAACAAATATCATTTCACACATGCAACATATATATACATCAAAGACACGTCATCACTTGTGCTGTTGCATGTGTGAAATAAAATTTGTTGGAAGTTAGCGCTCGTGTTGTTCGTTTCTTCTGTGTCCTGTCTACTCTGCACTATAGTCTCTTGCTTGAGTAATGAGAAGGTTGTTTTCGGTGCTAACAACATGAATTTGAATTGAGTCATGGGAAGAAAAAGATGTTCCATATGCAGTCTGCCAATCAGGCATTAACTTAACTAGAAAGAGCCTTGAAATCCGTTTTTGCTACCAACAAGAATTATAAGAAGCTGTCCTCAAGTGTCCCTTCACAAGCTGTTGGGGTGCAGTCTTGTGTGCAGCGGCGTCCGCTACGCTCTCAGTTGTTGGTCTGTTGTTCCAGGCGTGGTGGGCATCCACCCTCTGCTGGTGGTGCGGGCAACACAAAAAGCCGTGGCGGAGCGGCGCCTCTACCGCTGCCTGACATGCAACACTGTGTGCGAGCACCACGTGTCTCCCGAGTGGTTCCGGCCAGGCGGCCTCCTCTACGCACAGCTGCAAAGCAACGTCGGGACCCTGCTGCCGGACAAGCTGTACAACTTCCGGCAACATGGTATGTGCTCTGTGCGCTTTGCATGCCAAGCTTCTGTGGTGCGCGGTCCGCATGCCAACCCTATGTCGGCGTATTTTAGTGTGATAAGTCCTATTCACGAAAAAGCTGGCATCCGTCCATGTCGCGAAAACGACCCGTTGGTCGACAAGGTCACGACATCTGTGGTGTTTCGTTGGCCGAGAGGGTTGTGACATCATCCAACCACCATTGCGAAGTGTCTCGGAAAAAATAAAAGCACTTGCTGAAAAAGAAAAAGGTGGTCGGGTGGGAACCAAACTACTGCCCTTCTACCATGCGCAAAACACAGGGATAGATATGTCTGTGGCTGGAAGTTTAAAAAAGGGTGAAAACAGGTCTCACAAAAAAAAAAAATTTAATAAATGAAATTACAATTCCGACACCTTCGGGCTGCATGTATTTTTGTGTGGCAATTCTAAATATGTCATTTAATTTAACATAAAAACAAGTCCTTGTGGACTTATGCAATATGTCATACACGATCTCTGTCGACAGTTTTTAAGAAAGTTTGCTGTAGGGAACTTGCTGCAATGCAATAAGGGTAAAATTACCATCCGGCCTATCAACAGAAATTGAGTACCGTGTCTTGAAGTTGCCTCTTCAGAGATGAAAAGTTTGTATTTCTGTTTCTGGAGTGGAAACTTCAGAACCCTGTAACTCAACTTATATGATAAGCACCTCTACACCACTACCTCTACACCACTGAGGAGCGTTTGTTCAGTGCTGTAGTTTAGAGGCCTTGTGTAACCACCTCATACTGCTGAGTGGGCAACGAACAGTTAAGCAGAGAAGCTGGCCTTAAAAAAAAAATAGTATTATAGTCGTGGCACTAAAATTTTCAGGCATTATGTTTTTGTATGCAGATTCAAGATTGCTTTTTAATTTCATGCAAAACTAGTGCTTATGCACTTATTTAATATGTTATAAAACTTTTTACTGAGAAGCTTCTAAAAAATTTTGCACAAGGAACTTGCTAAAATGCATGCAATTGCTTTTTCTTGACATCATGGAATGTTATAAAGGTAAAATTAACATTGTGCTTGTCATATAAGTTGAGTTACAGGGTTCTAAAGTTGCCACTCCAGAAACAGAAAGACAAACTTTTTATCTCTGAAGAGGCAACTTCAAAACCCGGTACTCAATTTCTGTTGATAGGCAGGATGGTAATTTTACCCTTATTGCATTGCAGCAAGTTCCCTACAGCAAACGTTCTTAAAAACTGTCGGCAGAAATCATCTATGACATACTGCATAAGTCCACAAGGACTTGTTTTACATTAAATTAAATGACATATTTAGAATTGACACACAAAAATACATGCAGCCTGAAGGTGTCGGAATTGTAATTTCATTTATTACATTTTTTTTTGTGTAAGACCGGTTTTCACCCTTTTTTAAACTTGCATTCACAGACATTTCTATCCCTGTGGTAGTCTTAGCCGCTTACATATCATCATAGTAAACTGTGGCTGCTATTAATGGGGATCACTGGTTGTGACCATAGGATCGCTGGGTAGAGGGTTATGTGCCAAAACCTGCTGCTGTGGCTCAGCTGCTGAGCCCAAGGAGGGCGGGTTCGATCTCTCTTGGGGCGGCTGCCTTCCGGTGGAGGCATGAACCCCATGGGCTGTGGGATGTTAGCACATGTTGATGAACCCTAGGTGTATCCAATCCAAAGCCCCCCTTACAACAGCACCCCTCATCATTGCCCATGTGGCAGCCATGTTTGAAGTGGCCGCCCCGCTTAGCGGGAGTGATAGGCGGGCTGAAAGACCATGGTGTGGTGGTGCTATCTGTAGACAAACGTCAGCCGTGATGCCACGGAGATGTGATGGCAGTGGCATTGACTGTAACTTTCGTTGCATAGGCATAATGTGGGGCCGTCCGCATTCGGTTTGCCACTCTTGTGTGTTTTTGAACATAATTCGCGGCATGCCAATAAATTATGGTGCAGTTGGTTGAGCCAGAAGGCAGAAGAAAGGAAGTGGCTTTAGTTTCCACAAGTTTGTTGAGGTCAGATAGGCGGGAAAGCGAGGGGCTGCACAGGTGCACGCTAGCATTGCATTTCCGCATCGATATCAGTTAGTTTACGTCTATTAATCCGCATGGTCTCTTTGGTCATGCGGCGAGCAGTGCATGAATCGGTGTCTGTAACTCATTTGCACTCTGTCATGCTCTCTCCATGAGAAATTTAGACATGATACATGTTCTGTGTGCATGCAATCGTAAGTGGAATGCTGGGGGACTGCTTTCTGGTGCCAGTCACCTGGATTGTGACAAACAGCTCTTTGCGCAAAAAAAAACAAAACAGCTGCTGACAGTCCCCTTGAACGTTCATAGTGAGTAGTGTGACATTTGAAGCAGCACCGGGCTCGGGTAATAGTATATGCAACACATAGTTTTTTTCTCTATTCTCACTTCCAAAGCTTCAAGAAGCGTGTCATATTAGCATCGGTGCTATAAAGGGATTACGACAACTCTAGGATCTTGACAAAGTCACGCAGTGTTATTTCCCAGATTATCGGATTTCTCCCCTGGCAGGTCGATCAGAACCTGGCGAATGCAGCAAATGCTACACCAAAGCCACTTTTGTTTGCGAACCTGATGCTTATACAGTAAAACCTCGTTAATTCGAACTCGAGGGGGACCGGAAAACTGTTCGAATTAAGCGGAGTTTGAATTAACGAGCGGGCGCTAAAAAAAGCGGCCATCACGCCCGGCAGCACGGGCCGAAGCTAAAACAGGCATATCTGAGATCGTTATCTCTTACTACGCGCTACTACACATTTGCGGCGGGCGATTGCGCGAATTAAAATCATAGAGCCCGAATGTCGAAGGAAATAAAGTTAATTTGTTTATGCGGTTGGAGCGAACATCAAAATGCATTCGCGTAAGCAGCAAGCTTAATGATTAAATATGACACTATGCTTCAAAAACATGTTTATTAACAGCAGATTGGCAAAGCATATCAAAGAGAAAAATAATCGGTGATGCGCATTTGTTTTCGTTTTCTTTGCCGTGACTCGACAAGCATCGTCTGCAACTTGCCCAACAGCTCCAACGCAGCGTCCGAATTATCATCGGCGGAGAAGTAGCGCGCAGCCAGATCGAGTGCTGACGCTGTTTCACATGCACTCGGGGGTGGCAATGGATCGTCGCCTCTGTCGGACTCGTCGTCGCTGTCAGCTGTGCTCGCCGCGCCGGAGTTGTGCGGCATCTGGTCACCGCAGGCCGCTTCAATAATCTCGGCATCGCTTAACGGCCCCGATGTCTCCACGCCGCTGTCAACGTCTACGAAGCTCTGGAAGTCAACACCCTCCGATAAAGCAGCGTAGGCAGGGTGCAGCGCGACGGAGTCATCACACTGAGCATCCAGCTCTGCCGGGCTGCAGGCTTCTGGGCCTTCAATGAAGCCGCACTTTCGATAACAGTTCGCGACTGTGTCCGCCTTGACAGCATTCCACGATGTTGCCAGCATGTGGCAGGCTCCGAGGAGATTGACGTCGTACGATTTGCCGCTGTCCATACACACAAGAATCCGCTCTAGGAGGTGGCGCCTGTGCAGTGTTTTGAGGTTTTTAATAACCCCAAGGTCCATAGGCTGCAGCACATCCGTAGTGTTTTTCGGCAGAAATGCCAGACGGATCGCCTTCAGTCCGCTGATGTCGCAATGGGCTGAACAGTTGTCGACGAACAACAGAACATTCCTGTTCTGTGCCGCGAACTTCCTGTCGAGTGTGCGCAGCCAATCCGTGAAAATTGCTCGCGTCATCCACGACTTTCTGTTGAAAGTATAATCAACAGGGAGAGTTTTTAGCCCTTTAAAGCAGCGAGGCTTCGCTGCTTTGCCTATAACTAGCAAGCGGCACCGTTCCGTGACAGTCGCGTTTGCGCACACCAACACCGTCACTCTTTCCTTGCTTCTCTTCCCGCCCGAACACGTGTCGCCTTTGTAACTGACAGTCTTGTTCGGCAGCAGCTTAAAATAAAGCGCGGTTTCATCTGCATTGAACACATCGCTGAGCGAGTAATCGGCAAGGTAGTCCTTTAGTTGACCTGCTGCAACGGCTTGCGCCGGAGCCACCGTGGCCGGAGCATAGGCGGCGCCCGCGGTAGGGCGGCTACCCGCGTGACCTCGCGTCAGCCAAAAATAGACAAGCCAATGCTTCGACGCTCCGGCAGCGAAAACCTGCTACGGCATGCACCGGAGGGTTGGTTCGGGCAACGAAATTCACGTCTCACCTCGTGCGTGCTGACATGCGTGCTGGCTTATTTTTTTTCTCATCAATCTGCATTTTTTTAAATTTTCAGCGCATTGTATTTGCTACGAGGTGACTTCTATATGCGAGGAGCAATGCCAGCCATCGGCGCCTAGTTCGAATTAACCGACGTGGATACCGGCATATTCGAATTATCGGGAGTTTTGACCCATTCAAATACACAGGGCTTTGCCGGGACCCGGCTGTCAGTTCGAATTAACAGGAAGTTCGAATTAAGCGATTTCAAATTAACGAGGTTTTACTGTATTTAAGCAGGCATTATGACATTAGTTGGTGCAAGATGGGTGCAGTTAGACGTTGTTGGAAGCGACCTTTGTCATGCTGCGGACTCAGCTCGGCTTTTCAATGATAAAGATGGTCCAGTTTTTGGTGGCAGTTATTGGAGCCTCTTGCTTCTTTGGCTGCAGGAGTCACCTGCTGGTACAGCCGGGAGAAAGACGAGCTGGTGCCGGTGATAGCCAAGAACACCCTGGAGCATTGCACTTGTTGCAAGAGGTATGGAACGCCTTTTTCCTTGCTTAGTTCATTATTGTGTTGGTGCTCTCGTACAGTGAAAAATCGTGAATTCGCTCCTCATTAATTCAAATTTTTGGGTAATTCAAACTGGACGACATGGTCTGTTGGAGTCTAAAACATAGCCTGTTAATTTGAATCATACGCTGCCGCGCCGGGGGGGCCTGCACACGTGGCGAACGAAAAAACATTCCCACGAAGCTGCGTTGCCTCTTTGGACAAGATGTGGAGAGGGAAAATCGACACGCGAGGTGCGAGGCCTGGTAAACGAGGGAGGGGGCTCTCTTTCTGTGTTAGCGGCAACTTACTGCATAACCTCCAAGATTTGTACCCGGCTTGCTTGTAAGTGTTGAACTCGAAGGCTTCAGTAGCTTGCTGTGTTAGCTGTTGCTGTTGAGTGATGAACGACGAGATGAGCGATCATCATCATCATCATCAGCCTTACTACACCCACTGCAGGGCAAAGGCCTCTCCCATGTCTCTCCAATTAACCCTATCCTTTGCCAGCTGCATCCACCCTTTGCCTGCAAACTTCTTAATCTCATCCGCCCACCTAACCTTCTGCCGCCCCCTGCTACGCTTACTTTCTCTTGGAACCCACTCCGTTACCCTTAAGGACCAGCGGTTATCTTGCCTTCGCATTACATGCCCTGCCCAAGCCCATTTCTTTCTCTTGATTTCGACTAGGATGTCATTAACCCGTGTTTGTTCCCTCACCCACTCTGCCCGCTTCCGATCTCTTAACGTTACACCTATCATTTTTCTTTCCATGGCTCGCTGCGTTGTCCTTAACCTAAGCTGAACTCTTTTCGTTAGCCTCCACGTTTCTGCCCCGTAGGTGAGTACCGGTAAGATTATGCTGTTGTACACTTTCCTCTTGAGGGAAATTGGTAAACTGCCACTCATGATCTGCGAGAATTTGCCATATGCGCTCCAGCCCATTCTTATCCTTCTAGTTATCTCCCTCTCATGATCTGGATCAGCTGTCACTACCTGCCCTAAGTAGACGTATTCCGGCACAATTTCTAGGCTCTCGCTGCCAATTGTGAACTGCTGTTCCCTTGCTAGGCTGTTGAACATTACCTTGGTTTTCTGCATGTTAATTTTTAGACCCATCGATCTGCTCTGCCTGTCTAACTCATTGATCATGATTTGCAGTTCACCCCCTGAGTGACTCAGCAAGGCAATGTCATCAGCAAATCGCAGATTATTTAGGTATTCTCCATTTATTCTTATTCCCAACTGTTCCCAATTCAGGCTTCGAAATACCTCCTGTAAACATGCAGTGAACAGCATTGGCGAGATCGTGTCTCCTCGCCTGACGCCCTTCCTTATTGGAATTTTATTGCTGACTTTATGGAGGACTATAGTAGCTGCGCAGTTGCTATATATATCTTCCAGTATTTTGACATAAGGCTCTTCTACCCCCTGATTACGCAATGCCTGTATGACTGCTGAGGTTTCCACTGAGTCGAATGCTTTCTCGTAATCAATGAAAGCTATATGTAGAGGTTGGTTATATTCTGCGCATTTCTCTATCACCTGATTGATAGTGTGAATATGATCTATTGTGGAATATCCTTTACGAAAGCCTGCCTGATCATTTGGTTGATTAAAGTCTAACGTTGCCCTGACTCTATTAGCGATTACCTTAGTAAATACTTTGTAGGAAACGGATAGTAAGCTGATCGGCCTGTAATTTTTCAAGTCCTTGGCGTCTCCCTTCTTATGAATTAAGATAATGTTTGCATTCTTCCAAGCTTCTGGTACAGTCGAGGTCATAAGGCATTGCGTATACAGGGTGGCTAGTTTTTCTAGCACGACGTCCCCTCCATCCTTCAACAGATCTGCTGTTACCTGATCCTCCCCAGCTGCTTTCCCCCTTTTCATTGCTTCTAAGGCTTTCTTTACTTCATCTTTCGTTACTGGTGGGATGACGCATTGCTGTGCACTGCTGTCTTTCTCATTAGCGCTCTGATTACATTGGCTACTGTACAGGTCTGTGTAGAACTCTTCGGCTACGTTAGTTATCTTATCCATATTGCTAATGACATTGCCCTGCTTGTCTCTTAATGCATACATCTGGTTTTTACCTATGCCTAGTTTCCTCTTCACTGTTTTTAGGCTACCTCCGTTCTTTATAGCATGCTCGATTCTCTCCATATTAAACTTCCTTATGTCGGCTACCTTGCGCTTATTTATTAACTTTGATGGCTCCGTTAGTTCTATTCTATCGGTAGTGTTAGATGCCTTCATGTTTTGGCGCTTCTTAATCAGATCTTTCGTCACCTGAGATAGCTTCCCGGTATCTTTTCGAACTGTCCTACCGCCTACTTCTACTGCGCACTCCGTAATTATTGATGTCAGGTTATCGTGCATTGAATGAACATCAAGATCATCTTCTTCAGTTAAAGCCGAATATCTGTTTTGCTGCGCTATCCTAAACTCCTGTGCTTTCCCTCTTACGGCTAACTCGTTAATGGTCTTCTTCTTCGCTAGCTTCTTCCGTTCCCTCTTCAAGTCTAAGCTAATTCTAGACCTTACCATTCTATGGTCGCTGCAACGCACCCTTCCGAGGACGGCCACATCCTGAATTATGCCAGGTTTAGCGCATAGTATGAAGTCGATTTCATTTTTAATCTCACCATTGGGGCTCTTCCAGGTCCACTTCCTGTTTTCTCGTTTGCGGAAGAAGGTATTCATGATCCGTAAATTATTTCTATCCGCGAATTCGACTAATAACTCTCCCATGCTATTTCTAGAGCCTATCCCATAGTCACCTACTGCGTGGTCGTCAGCCTACTTCTTGCCCACCTTCGCATTGAAGTCGCCCATCAGTACAGTGTACTACGATTTTGCTTTATTCATTGCCGATTCTACGTCCTCATAGAAACCTTCAACGGTCTGGTCATCATGGCTGGATGTGGGTGCGTAGGCCTGCACCACTTTCAGCTTGTACCTCCTATTCAGCCTAATTACTATAGCTGCTACCCTCTCGTTACCTTCTATGAGATGAGCGATGAGATACACCAAATCGGGCGTGTCGCAGCATCTCCAGCAGTCCGAATCCAAAACTGCATGGTCGTGTGTGAAACAAATTGGAGCTTTGGCTGATGTGTGCTGCGCGTCTTTTTCTTGGTTTTCCAGTGCCCTTTGCATGCAATTGGTTGTAGCCGTTGCGGTCAGCCCACAACAGTGTGCCACAGTGTAGTAATTTAGAAATGTAGTCTATTTCTGACACTTCAAGGGAAGATTGAAATGATGCTGAAGTAGATGCTGGTATGTTATCAAAACAGGATACAGTAAAAGCTCGTTAATTCGAACTCGTGGGGGACTGAAAAATTGTTCGAATTAAGCGGAGTTTGAATTAACGAGCGGGCGGCAAAAAAAAAAAAAAAAGATGGCCATTGCATTTGGCTGCTAGGGCCGAAGCCAAAATAGCCATATCTGGGATCGTTATCGAGGAATACGCACTACTACTCTTTGAGGTCGGCGATTGCGGGTATTAAAATCATGCGAGTCCAAACACCAAAGGAAATAAAGATATCCAATCAATTATTGCGCCTGGAACTAATGATAAATGTACCCACGTGAGCGTCAGGCTTAATGATGAAATATGACACTATTTATGCTTCAAAAGCATGTTTATTAACATAAGAATAATGATCGAAGCATATCAACAAAAATAATCGGTGATTTGCATTTGTTTGCGCTTTCTTCGCCGCGACTCGAGAAGCATTGTCTGCAGCTTGCCCAACATCTCCAGCGCAGCATCCGAATTCTCATCGGTGGAGAAATAGCGCGCAGCCAGATCGAGTCCCGATGCTGCTTCACATGCGCTCGGAGGAGGCAACGGATCGTCCTCTTTGTCGGACTCGTCGCTGTCAGGCGTGCTCGCCGCGCGTGAGTCGTGCTGCTGACTGGACGCAGCCTCGATAATCTCGGCGTCAGTTAAAGGCCCCGTTGTCTCCACGCCGTTGTCTACGTCGACAAAGCTCTCGAAGTCCACACCCTCCGATAAAACAGCGTAGGCAGGGTCCAGCACGATGGAGCCATCATCTTGATCCACTTGAACATCAAAGTCGGCTGTGCAGCAGGCTTCTGTGGTTTCACTGAAGCCACACTTGCGGAAACAGTTAGCGATAGTGTCTGCCTTGACGGCGTTCCACGATGTTGCCAGCATGTGGCAAGCTCCGAGCAGGTTGACATCATACGGCTTCCCGCTTTCCATGCATACAAGAATCCGTTCTAGGAGGTGGCGCCTGTACAGAGTCTTTAGATTTTTAATAATCCCGAGGTCCATAGGCTGCAGCACAGCAGTAGTGTTTTTTGGCAAAAATGCCAGACGTATCGCCTTCAGTCCATTGATGTCACAATGCGCCGAACAGTTGTCGACGAACAGAAGAATATTTCTATTCTGTGCCGCGAACTTTCTGTCTAGTGTGCACAACCAGTCCGTGAAGATTAGTCGCGTCATCCACGACTTCTTGTTCGAAGTGTACTCAACAGGGAGAGTCTTCACGCCTTTATAACAACGAGGCTTCGCTGCTTTGCCTATCACGAGCAAGCGGCACCGTTCCGTGCCCGTCACATTCGCGCACACTAGCACGGTAACTCTTTCCTTGCTGCGCTTTCCGCCCGAGCACGTATCACCTTTATAGCTCACAGTCTTGTTTGGGAGCAACTTAAAATAAAGTGCGGTTTCATCAGCATTGAAAACATCGCTGAGTGGGTAATCGGCAAGATATTCCTTCAATTCACCTGAGACCCAATTTTCGCAGGTTTCTTTGTCGACTGCGGCTGCCTCTCCGCAGACGTTCTTAAACGTCAGCCCGTGGCGGGCCTTAAAACGTGATAACCAGCCTTCCGATGCATTGAAGTCGCTGATGCCCATTTGGTTGGCGAAGTCCGCTGCCTTCGCAGCAATTATGGGTCCACTTAATGGAATATTCTTGCTGCGAACATCCTTTATCCACGTAATGACAGCAGTCTCCATCTCGGGGTGAGCCGACGTCCGTAGTCTTTTCCGCGAGGGCTCAATCTCCTTCTGGTAAGCATCGATGATAGAGTCCTTGTTCTTGATGTAGGTAGACAACGTGCTTTTTTTGATGCCATACTTCTCGGCAATCGCTGTCTTCGTTAAGAGACCACGTTCAACCGCCTGCAATATTTCAACTTTAGTCTTTAAATCCTTTGCCGAGTACTTTCCACGGCTCGCCATGATCGGCACAGTCGATGAGACGTCAGCGGCGAGATACCACACAAACGAGCAAGCTCACGCAAAATGCAACAAGAAAAGACTACTCATGCATTCCACCGATCGCAGCCGCCGCAGCGCAACGAAAACCTGAAACGGCTTGCTCCGGAGCATCGGCGGCGGCGGCGCCCGCGCGTCAGAGAAAACCTGCTACGGCATGCGCCGGAGAGTGGTGTGCAGCGAGCGATGAGCGAGCGCGGCTTCGGCCGCTTAATCTGTTTTTTCAGCCAGCGTCCGCTGCGGCGTACGCGGTTGTTGGGACGCGCGTCTTTTCTTTTCTTTCTTTCCTCTTATCTTTGAACTCTCCTCTATCTGCACGCGGCAGCGGTGATGGCTCAGCCTGAGCCAATCGGCAGGCCCGTGCACTTTCCTTTTCATCCTTCCCTCAGTCGCAACAACAACAACGCCGGAGGCTCCAGCAAGGAAATTGGCGGCTCGCCTCGTGCGTGCAAAAATGCGCGCTGGCTTATTTATTCTCGTCGCTGTGCATATTAAAAAAAAATTTTCAATGCATTGTACTCGTTACGAGGCGACTTCTATTTACGAGAAGCAATGTCGGCTGCCGGCTCCTAGTTCGAATTAACCGACGTGAGTACCGGTACGTTCGAATTATCGGGCGTTCCGGCCCATTGATATACATAGGGCTTTGCAGGGACTCGGGCATCAGTTCGAATTAACCGGCGGTTCGAATTAAGCGATTTTGAATTAACGAGCTTTTACTGTATTGCCAAAAAGCACAGCATGCTCATTGGTTTGGCAATTTGTGACTCTGGCTTGGAATGGCTTGGAAGGCTGGAAAATCTGGTAATGTATGTGTTGCCATTCTGGTTAACGGTTGTGCGACCTTAGCTTCATTCAATTTAGAGCTGGTTCACGGCACCTATCCTGAAAAGGTGTCAATGGTGCCAGCGCAGTGCAGAACCAGTTCTGTGCTGCAGGTGCAGCGCGTCAGCAGCGTCGTACCTTATCTGCGACAATTTTCAATCGAGCGCGTGCAAGCAGGTCTTGTTGTCTGCTCGCTGTGGATGTGTTCAGTGGTTCAATTCTCGTGTGTATTTTTTGTGTGCGGTCGCTTTCGTGCATGACGAGACTTGCGTCGGCCATGGAGTTAGCCATGGTCGACGACAAGGACATCACATAGTTCCTTGTTATGGAGTAGTTCTACTCTTCTGACAGTGAATACGAGAAAACCGACTCCGTGCTGTCATTTGCTGCAACCCACTTGTTTGAACCGATCGCAGCTGAATTCTGAAGTACTGTAAAAGTGTGGTTGCAATTGCTACTTCAATTTCGAATTCCTGAGGCTCTTCAGACTGTCTAGAGAGTCGTTCGAAGAACTTTTGGTGCGCTTCAAGGCCCTGCTTATATTCCGACGCCTGTAGGGGGGGGATGCCCATATATTACCGTCGAGAGCCCACCTCGCTCATTTAGCCCTTTGTAAGCAGTTTAAAAGCTACCTCGCTGCTTAGCGTGAGCCCCGGCATCCCCGTAGCCGAAGCAGAATGACCAGGCAGCGGCGAACCAGTAGCATCAGCAGGCAGATGGTACCGGCGCCGGAAAAACACGCCCGGATTCGCCGTGCCCGTATTTTTTTCAACAGCCCACACATCATTGTTGCGCCGTCTGAAAAAAAAAATGTTTTGTGTGAACTCGCATGCACACGGACGGCTTAGCTAGCTGTTACAAGTACAGTAGCTGACGGGTAATTCGGACTTTTAGGATATTTCGGACCTCGATGAGGCACCGTCAGTCACCTCATAGAAGCGCATACATATTCGTGACGAATATTTCGGACTTCCAAAAGTTCGATTTTTTAGACTAACTTCAGTCGCCTATGGGCCAAAATCGTCCATATTATCGGCTTTTCACTGGTGCAGAAGGCGCCATCTTCGATTGAGGTGGATTTACGCTGCAGTTGGATTGGCGTGACATACATTCGGTACCCCATTGTTGCCAGTAGAAGCCCCTGCAATCTCTGACACTTCGAGGTGGCAGCCGAATTGTCATCGCCGTCAACTTGCTTTTGTCGCCGATGTTGTCGCGGGCAACTATCGCTTGTCTCATATGTTGAAAATTGGTTGTTGGGGGAAGGAAATGGCGCAGTAACCGCCTCACACCTCGGCGGACATCTGACACCGCGCGTTAAGGGAAGGAATAAAGGAGGGAGTGAAAGAAGAGAGAGGTGCCGTAGTGGAGGTCTCCGGAATAATTTCGACCACCTGGGGATCTTCAACGTTCACTGACATCGCACAGCACACGGGCGCCTTTGCGTTTCGCCTCCATCGAAATGCGGCCGCCACCGTTAGGTTCGAACCTGGGTACTGCGGATCAGTAGCCGAGCTCCCTAACCACTGAGCCATCGCGGTGGGTCACATACATTCGTCATTCGCAGTTTTATCACTTTGATTTCTCCGACCACGTTGACCGAGTGGCGCTCGGTCTTCACGAAGTTACATATATAATTTTATAAACCGAGGCCTTCGGATGAACCGGCCATTTCTTCCGGTCCCTTGAACTCCAAATGAATGAGGTTTTACTAGTCATCGTGTTATTTTTTGTTGCCAGTCTTTTCATTTTATGGATTTTGTTTTGCATGACCTCATTATAGTTTGGATACTGTTATGCTGTCTAATCAAGTACAGTGGAACCCCGTTCATACGTTCTTCACCGGACCGCGAAAAAAAAACGTAACAGCCGGGAAAACGCAACAGTGAGGAAAGTTCCGAAAATTAATGAAAACAGTGCAGCTTTGCCTTGAAACAATTTATTTCGACATCAAGTGAGCTTAGGTCTTAAAATAATCGAGAATGGTCGATTGCCGTTTTTTCCACTCGCTGGAAAACGCCACGCGTTTCTCGATGGCCTGGAAAGCCGCATTGCTCTCAGCGTCGCTTTAAGGTGCGACGTGCCTGCGGAGGAGGTCCAGAGCCGCGACGGCTTCTCCAAAGCTCGGGTCCGCCAACTCCCCGGAATCATGCGGCTCGTGCTCGTCGTCGTCATCACAGTCTGAGGCTTCACTCGCGATCGAGTCTGCAACGATCTCGGCGATACTCTGACACTCGGACGTCACGACAGCAGCATCCACGGCGACGTAGTCGTCATACGTGACTCCCGTGGCACCCAGCGCATTCAAAGCTTCACTCAGCTCTTGATCATGAGAGGCTGCTTCCGTCTCTTCAGCTTCCGTGGCAGTTTCCTCTCCGCTGTCCATGCGAAAGCCACACCGCGCGAAGCAGTGCTGTGCAGTTGATGCGCTCACTGCAGTCCACGCTGAAGCGACGTAGTGCATAGCGTAAAGTATTGAAACGATCGTAGGCTGCTGTCCGCGATCAATACGTGCCAGACAGCGCTTTACGATGGACTTCCTGTACGAGTGCTTTAAGTTCTTTATGACGCCGGCATCCAACGGCTGCAAGTGGCTTGTAGTGTTTGCAGGAAAAAAAACAAGCTTAACGTTCCGAAGAAACGACGGGTCTCTTGGGTGGGCAGCACAATTGTCCAGAAAAAGGGCAACACTCCTGCACTGGGAGCCCATCTTGTTGTCGAAGTAACGAAGAAATACTTCGAACAAAGAACCCGTCATTCATGCACGACTGTTGCTTCTATAGTGACATGGCAGCAGGCGAATGTTCTTTAAGCACCGTGGGTTTCGGTATTTTCCGATTACCCATGGCTTCAGCTTGTCCGAGCCATCCATGTTGCAGCAAAGGAGCACCGTCAATCGTTCTTTGCTGTATTTGCCTCCGTGGCATGCTTCGCCCTTCAGGCTTAACGACTTGGATGGCTGCACCTGAAAGAAAAGACCCGTTTCGTCGGCATTGTAAATGTCATGAGGCTCATACCCCTCAATTATGGCAGATAGTGTGGCCTTCCAATCGTCGACTGTTTCCAAGTTTACATTTGCTGCTTCCCCGGATACCATCTTATACGCAATGCCGTGCCTCTTCCGGAAACGGTCGATCCAGCCATTTGACGCCGCAAAGTCACTGATGCCCAGTCGGTCAGCTATTTCCATCGCCTTCTCGCGCAAAATGCTGCCGTCGAAGTTAACACCGGCTTGTTAACGCGAGCTTGTTTAAACCAAGTAAGAAGTGACTCGTCGAGGTTTCCATACTTGGCGCCACGAGCCTGCTTAGCTTTCGGGCCGAAGAGCGCGGCATTCCCTTGTATCTCGACACGCTTCGAGACGATGCTGTTAAGCGTCGAGGGTGGCAGACCAAGATCCTTGGCGATGTCGACTCATTTCTGCGCTGGCTGCCTGTCGACTGCATCCAGCTTTTTCTCGAGGGAAAGCGCCTTGCGCTTGCGCGACGCCATCAAAGGACGACAAGTCGCTCGCGGTGTTAGCGAGGCCCGACGAGGCAGAGACAGCGTAGGTGTTGACGGGAGGACACGGACGACTCGGATGGGTTGAACCGCACAAACAAGAAAGACTGGATTAGCGAGGCCTGACGAGAGGCGTAGGCAGCGTAGCTGTTGACGGAAGGACACGGACGACTCGGATGGGTTGAACCGCACGAACAAGAAAGACTGGATTGCTGCGGGCCCGCGGGTTTTACTCGCTTTGGCTGACGAGGCAGTGGCCATCTAGTGGCAATCTCTCCAACTCGTGTGCGGCTTTTTATGGCCTCCGAGATCACCCACGCGCGTGCAAGGGGGTGATCTCGGAGGCCATGGTCTTGTAGCCAATTCCGTAGCCAAGCCTGGCCAAGACTCGTCAAAATGGCGGTTGGCGCACGTTGCCCGGCCGGGTTCGGGGTGCCAGGTTGCGACGTATCATGCGGGAACGTTTTCACAGCTACAACGTAACAGCGGGGTACCCAATACATTGGATCCTATGGGAGCTATGCCGGGACCGGACGAAAACGACGTAACAGCTGGGAAAACGCAGCAGTGAGGAACGTAACAGCGGGGTTTACTGTAGTATATATTTCTGTGCACATCATGTTTTTTTATACAGTACTGAGGCAGTCTAGTTTTGTTTATTTTAGTTGCATAGACCATACGCTGCTTTGAAAAAAATAAGGGCAAAACAGTTGCTTGTTTACCATTTTCAGAAATTTTTTTTGTACTGAACAGATATTCGATATTCGAAGCCATTTTTTCTTCACATTCGTATTCAATTCGTATTAGAAAATTTTAATATTTGCACACCCCTAAAAATCAGTGACATTTTTAAGCCGATGTCATCTCAATAAAGTGATTTTTCGTACTTCACGGATTTTTCAGACAGTTCGATTATTCGAACCATTTATCGGGTCCCTTCGAGTCCGAAAAATCGGTCGGCGACTGTAGCAGGTACAACAAAAAACACAGAGTGTTACCAGCTGTCGCGTGTACTCGTATTTCAGTGCCATTTTCTTCCAAAATGACATAGGACCCGTTGACGACAGCGAAGGCCTACCTCAATTCACCTTCAAAACTTACGAGCATGTTCTTTGCTCCAAAGTGGCACCACGGCTTCACCCAAATCAATTACGGACGGCGGTGCAGAGGCCACTGGGAATCGAGGGCTTTGGTGCAGCACACCATGAACTGGTGCAGGCGGTGCAGTGAACCAGAGCTGAATCGAATGCAGCTCTTGTGACTCACAGGTGTGAATTTGCGAGTCTTGGAGGGTGCGTGTCGTTTTAGCCAAAAAGCGGCAGTCAAGGAATTGTAGCATGCTGCCTTCGTGACTCCGGTGCAGTCCTCCGCTGCACAAGTTGGACGTGCTAAACGCTGCTTGCCTCTGCAGTTCTGAGGACGAAGAGGCCTTATGATAAGTTCGGGCTTTAGAAAAGAAGGTGTTGGCCGTTGCCTTCCGGGAAAGAAGGTGATGCCGGAATACTTTAGAACAATAAAATAGGGTATCCTGCTTCCCAAACACAGATTATTGCATGTTCTGTTTATTCGCAGAGCATTTTTTTGCTTTTGTTGGGGGCTCACCATTTTGAAGTGTGTTTTATTAGTCGTCATGTAGATAACAGTGTGAGCACAGGCTTTGTGCCTCACCTCATCTTTTGTGTTATAATTTTGTCCTAGCACATTTTCTTGCCAACCATTGCATTTAACCATCCTCAGCGAATAACTTGACATGCTGAATGAGAGAGGACCTGTTTCTGCCTATTAATTTGTGTTATATTAATGTGTGTTTTGTTGCTCTGCTTGGCACCACAGCACCCAGGTCCGGCACCTCCGGGGCGACGGTACCCTGGAACTGCGCAATGGAGACCGCACGCGCACGCCGTCCAATTCCAAGTACTGCAGCTGCGGTTTCAAGCACTACTGGGATGGCAAGGAGTATGACACCATGCCCCAGCAGTGAGTATTCCAGGGCAACTATCTACCTGCAGTTGTTTTGTAGCGATAGCTACATTACGGTAGCATTTCGAGCCTTCAGCGGGGTGGCGCTGCCACCCTGTGGCATCATTCTTGGTGCTGGCCTTGAGCAGCTGCTATGTCAACGCGCAGAACTGGCATCCCCTCACCACGCGTCCGGGCGGAGGCCGAGGGCGGCTATTGATAAGCAGCAAACTGGCACCCCACACGTGGCTGCTAACTGTGTTAAGTGGCTGATAAGTGGCGGTGACCCGATTCCACAATCGCGTTCTAAGGGAAGCTCAAGCGTGCAACAAGTTTTCTTTTTTACTTTCAGATGTGCACTCAGTGTTCAAGGGAGCGTTGATAGTTGATTAAAGGGCCGCTGTTCCAATCAAGGCAGCCCCCACTCGGAACAGCAGCTGTGCCAGGGGGTGTCGGTACCTGACAGAAGAGCTGACGCCATTCACGAGTAGTTTCTTTTTGGCTCTGACGCATTTGACTACTTCCGGCCACATTTCACAAGTTTTTAAAGTAGTGCTTCGTCAGTCTTCATTTGTGCTCCAGGACCGGCGAGCGACCGGCGCTCCTTCATGGCTACATTCAAGATTGCTGCCATTTTTTACGCCAAAGAAACGAACAGCCGCGCGCCGGGCCGCAAGTTCGACGTTTGCAACGGGTGATACCAGCTGCAGCGAGGAAAATTTTCAGCTGTTCCACGCAATGTTGTGATGTGGCTGCTTGCGGGATGCAGGATTTTGCTGCACGACGATGTTAGAACGATGAGCTGTGGGACCGCAGCAGCGATCATGACGGCAGCGCTAGTGTGGACGAGTAGTCCAGTGACTAATACCGTATTACTCGAGTGTGGCACGAGTTCTTTCCCGGATTTTTTTTCCCCTTAAAGTCCACTCTCGCGTTACAATCAAATACCACACTTCAGTTGGCCTAAAGCAGTGCCGCGGTGTAGCCATTTCAAAGCAATCAGCTTGGTTTTGGGTTCTGCAGTTTTGTGATCTTACGCTGGCAACATGGGTACCATGGAAGCCAAATCCTCATCCATCTAAAGTCAAAGCGTTGTTCTCTGTGATTTTTCTGTGTTCGTTGCGGTCTCGCCCTGAATGCCTTGTCGCTCATTTTAAGAGAAAAGCGATCCTGTTAGCTGAAGAGGTCGCGAATTCTGCTGCAGCTCGAAGGCTTGACCTCAACGAGTCAACGATCCGCGGATGGCAGCTGGAGCGGGAGGGGCATTTTAAATGTGAGCCCGACCACAAAGGATTTCGTGGGCCTTGCCACAGCCATCACGTCGAGCTGGAGATAAAATGTGGCGGACTTTATTATCGAGCAGCGCAACCCTCTCATGGGGGTCAGCGTCAAGCTGATGCTTTGGAAAGTTAGAGACGTTGCTCGGGAGATGGGAACTTCAGAGCATCTCATGAGTGGGCCCAAACGTTCCTGAAGAGGAATGGATTTTCTCTGCGGCGAACAACATCTATATGGCAGAAGTTACTGGGAGACTTCGATAGCGAAAAGGAGGACTCCGTAAGCGGGGGAAGATGAATAAACATGTTGGCCATGATTTCTATTAAAGGTAGTTTGTTTTGCGTTCTTAAGGCTCGCGTTACATTCGTAGTCGCGTTACATTCGAGTAAATATGGGACATTTTCGTTTTGGAATGTGCCCATGGGCACGCCCGCGCGCAGCAGCCGATAGCGGCTGGCGATAAATAATCCGCTGCTGGATAATGCTATCGCGTTCAACTATTCAAAGCCAAGCTTAAACAACCTCGGAAGTTTCTTTTTATTTTTCGGAAATGTGATTTGGAAGGTCGACTTCCAATCATGTAAATACGGTAGGTAACCTGTAAATTTGATGCAGAAAACGCGATCAGGTTCCTGGACCTTAAGCTGACTTTATTACCCAGTCTTGCATGCTGGACATGTCAACCACGTGACAGTAAACCATTGCTTCCGTTTGTATCATCACATTCTAATCTAGTAAAACGAGCTGTAGCCAAGTCCTGTTATATTAATGCACTTAAAAAATCATGCTTCCATTCCATGAAAAGTAGTTTCAGTTATTAGACCCATCGCATAGTGAGGGCTGGTTACCCCAAGCAGCTGCTCACTGAAGTAGCAGAATCTCTTCTTTCAGGTTTAAAGTCACACAAAGCGAACAAGAATGAGGCACTATCCGCAACCATTCAGAAAAGGAACAGTGGTTACATACATTAATGGCCTCTCGCACAAATTAAAAAAGATATGGAATGTTAAAGTTGTCTTTTTGGCCCCTGACAAGCTGGGGAAGATTCGCAAGAAGGTCAATAATGCTCTGTTCGTTGCACAGCGATGCTCCATAAGACACCAAAATTAATTTGTACCTTGTCATGAAGGCGTCTATTCAATCGCGCTTGTGCTGTAAACAGTGGTAGGCAAATGGGACGATGCCTCAATGAGCGCCTCAGGGAGCATCAGAACAGTGTATAAGAAATGGTGAAAGGGCACCTGCGCATTCACTGCAGGGACTGTAAAGATTTCACACCGCACTTCGCACAAATGAGTGATAAGTAGACATAACAATCGGCTTAGCCGTGAAATTCTAGACGCCGCAGAAGTCTCGAGGATTGAGGACCCATGTGCGTCGGTAGTGCTTCGTTAACATTAACAGCGAGGGAAATAAGGTTTTTGGGTGCAAGATAATGATGCCACTGTTGTCACCTTCAACAGTTGTTAGCATCTATCCGTTCATGCGACTGCCGTAATATATTTTCTTTTGTTGGTTGTGCCTGTTGTACATATATTTTCACGGGCCAATCAATAAAGCTTCAATTGAAAGCCAGCCCTTGTCTTTGTGTTCTTCTCTGTGTGCCAGTCTCTTGTGCGCTACCTCTCAATAATTTGAACTCCACTTAATTCGAACAATCTCCGGTCCCCTTTGATTTCGAATTAATGAGCTTTTATTGTAATGTCTTGTGTGTTAATTGTCATTTACCACTTTGTGGGCTTTCTAAAACAGTTGAGCCCCCACCCTTGGGGAAGTAAATAAGAATAGGGTTGTTTCTTCCTAGGGTTGTTTAGTTTAGGTGGCTTTAAAGTACAGTAATCCCTCGTTATAACGAAGTCAGCGGGACGGCGAAAAAATTCGTTATAAGCGGTAATTCGATATAAGCGACCACCTGAGAAAATCTAAAGCAGCCAAGCTTTAATTGCGCCGCAACGGTGAGGAAGTCAAAATACAATGTATTCAGTGAAGCGAAACTTTATTCATGTGCAGAAAAGGCAGTGAGCTTTGGCTGTTTTAAGTTCTTACCGGGCGCGTGCAACCCCTGCTCTAATCTGACCAAGCATTGCACGAGGCCGCGGTCGCCGCCCATGCATTCAACCTTCGGGGTATATTGAATCGCGAAGGCAGTGGCCGCTTTCATGCAAAGGGGGGGGGGGTCACGGAAATGCCGTGGCTCGAGTCTGAGGTTGTGTTTGTTGTGCTCAAAAAACGATTAGTGCCGCTCATTGTAGGTACGCAGCGTGATCGTGAAAACTGAATGGTTTTGCAGTAGGGGCTTTGCATGATTACAGGCAGTTTTTTTTTCCCAAGGTGTACAGCTGTGAAATTTGCAATTGAGTTTTTCGGCTACAGTTTTTCGGCGCACCGTTGTGGACGACACTGCGCTAATTCTACGGTTCGAGTGTCAGTGTTCGCGCAGTGTCGCGTCCACGCCATTGACAGATGTCTAAGAACAAAATTCAATGACCCTACCATGCATTTAGACCGTTTGTCTAATCGGATGCCGCGAATCAAGCATGACCGGCTCGAGAAAAACGCTGGGGAAGAACCGTGGTTGCGTTGACCCGCCATGTTGACAGCCCGACTCACTGCTGGCGACGCTCAGATTTTTCGTGTTTTCGGCAAGTTATCGGTTGATTTGCACCGTCAAAAGTGCAACGAAGCTAGGGGATGTGTTTTATTGCGATGCAGGCCGATTATGACGAGCGGCAAGCAAATTTCTAGACCGGCTTCCCCAAAATCGTCTTCCCGATTTGTTAACGTAGCTCCTCGCGTCGAACACTGCAAAGGGCGTGCGACCAGCAGTCGCTTGCGACCAGGCAGCAGCTCGACAACACTGTTGTTCACGCTTGGAAGCGCAACCTGCGGGTCACCTTGTTTGAAGCGAAAAATCTCGGAAATGACTTTGTTCACGCACTTTCGAGAGTTTCGTCTGCTTTGGCCGATGTGAAATGGTTAGGCTTAGCGACGACTATGGCAGGCAAGGAGCAGCTCAGTTCGCTGCCGAAAGCTCACCTAGCTCGCGACTCGCAAGTGTGAATGGGCTCATAATCGGAGGGACACTTCTTTTGTGCTTTTTGGCATGTTTTAGCACCAGAAATGTTCTTTAGAGTGGTAAAATTTTGCTCACCGAGCGCACCCCTGGGAACGCTGCGGCGCAAGTCTGCCCGCGCTCTTTTGGCCACTTTTCGGCATCCACGAGACCACAGTTTTCTGGCATCGCAAAGTGTCTCGAAAATTTTATTTTCGTTTGGATTCTATCACTGGGGACACCAGTGATGAGGCTGCGACCGATTCGCGTGCGCTTCCGTTCGCATCAGCTGTAAACAGCTGGGGCACTCAGCACTCGCTTGGTACCCGTTATTAGGCAGGTCATCGGTCGTAGGTTTGGTACTTTTGTGGCCTGTTCTTCTCCTGCCCGAGACTAATTCGTTGGCGGTATTAGTTTGTCGCTGCATGTGTAAAAGGGCCGCCACCGCAGTGGCGATGCCTCCGCTCGCCACTTCGCTCTAAGTGGGTCAAGCTCTTCGTGCGCTTCGAGTAATGCGGCTTAAAATGCATGCGTTTGGGTCGGGACCGGAAGAAATTTCGAATAAAGCGATCTTTCGAGTAGAGCGATTTCGTTATATAATGAGGGATTACTGTAGGTGCTAATGGCAGGTTATGGTTCATGGTTCTTCCTAAAAACTTGTGTTTGTTTTGTTGTCTGATGCAGGCTTTCTTGTTGAGGAAATCTTCCAGTAGATCTAGTCAGTTCTCAGTTGCATTGTTTCTTTTTTGTTTCTGAATTCACTCTCTCCCTGTTCAGTGTGGCTGGGATAGGCTGTAATTGCTTTTGACTGTTTCCCCTCCGTTGCCACCGATATTGCGTATTTCTGTGCCTTTTTTAATCTCTTGCTTACATTTGCATGTAATGTTGCAGCTGAAGCCACATTTCTTTTTCTTGCGCTCCCTCCCTAGGATCACAGTGTCCCTAGAATGGAACTCCAAGGTGGTCAAGGACACGGTGTTTTGGTTCCAGCACGAGAGTGACACCTCACTCAACAGCAACGTGTACACTGTTGCCTCCGAGGTCGTCAACAAGCACTTCCCCGGTGCGTGCTGCCAGACTGCCACTTGCTTTCTTTTTTTATTGTAGAAGTCAAATGATTCGAACTGTTCCATGAACACCGTGGAAGTTGCCGTTGTCCGGCTGGAACTTCGATAGCTTCCAGACAGTTGTGGTCGTCTTAGCAGCTTGGCGCACGTTACATCCTCCTTGTTACTTGTCGCATCCAGAAGCCGGGCCAGGGAACAGCAAGACTTTGTTTCCGAGGTTTGCACTGGCAGTCTCAAACATGCCAACCATGCACATGACATCAGCATGAGATTACTGATGAACTGCTGGCACATGGGCACTCAGACATGATGAGCAGTGAGACAGTCGTAAAACAAACATTGATATTCTTTACTACGATAAAAGATGACACTATGACAAATTTATGAGTCAATATAGTATTGTAATTTTTCTCATTAGTTCCTATTTCATTGCTATCATCTGCCTTGCCAGCTGGCTGACCTTGGTGAAATGGAGGTGCGGTTTCGCCTCATTCAGGGATGAGTGGAGAAAAAGAGCAGAATTCCAAATTGAATGTTTATAATATGCTGGCTGTGGATGTTTTATCTGTCTGTGAAAAGTGAGTTCACCCATCCAGCTGGTGCAGTAAGGAAATTGAGGCTTTAGTTCTTTCAACAGGTGTGTACTAAAAACTCGTGAGTATATATTTACGCACTTAAATTGGAGTTATGTTCTAAGCATAGTCATGAATCCCACCCAGGCCCAGCGTTACTATCGGCTGCGCCGTCAGCCAGAGACTCCCAGTAGTACTTGCGAAAGCACGTGACTTCCGGCACACTTTCTGACGTGCAACTCGGATAGCGAGGGCCTCTCCTGAGCTTTCCTTCCTCCATAGGGAAAGCTATTAAAGTACAAATTCATGACAGATTATTTATCTGTTGATTGGAAGCATTGCATGTTGTTCATTTATGTGTTTGCTCAATTACCATGCACAGCAGAAGGTAGCCTTCCTTTGTGGCAAAAAAAAAAGCGCTCGTGTTAATAGATTTTTCTGCCTTTCTCCCTTAGCGGTGAGGTACAGTGTAGGAGAGACGACGTGGTCTCTCCCACGCTGTACCTCGTCACATTGCCATATCAACTAGCCCCCTCCCAGGCACCACCTTAGCCACTTTGTGCTTTTTTATCCGGGTCCGTCATTAAATTTTTTGTCTGTTTTATTCAGAAATTACTTACTAATCCAGATCACAAAATGAGTCATTCGGTTCCTATCCTGTTTGCTTCAACGTTGTCTTATCTGTTTGCCAACGCGGAGCCATAACTCAGCCCAGCATAAGGGGAAATCGGAGTGACCTGTGCATTGCGGTAGATACGAAGGCAGTTGTTCTCCACTCAACTGTGACACGCACGAACTGCAGGCGTGTTTGGCTCGGAGCGCCTGCTGCAGCAGGTTGTGGACCAGATCTTGGAGCAGACTCGGTTGCCCGAGGATTCCATGGAAGAAGACCGATCAGAGGCAGATGGCAGCGATGGAGAGGTGGGCAAGCAGCAGCGGTGCCGGCAGCCTGGACCACGTGCTCCATCAGACACCGCGGCTTCCAAGTTCATCATCAAAGGCTACAAGGTGGGTGGCAGTGCTGGATAGAGGCAGCTTGTGTAGCTACTATTAGGGCTTTCATTGCAGTCGAACAAGCTGCAGCAGTGTGCTG
This sequence comes from Amblyomma americanum, assembly GCF_052857255.1. Lineage (NCBI taxonomy): Eukaryota > Metazoa > Arthropoda > Arachnida > Ixodida > Ixodidae > Amblyomma > Amblyomma americanum. The sequence continues at coordinate 95,047,876 of NC_135507.1, forward strand.
GATTGTTCTTGCAAATAATTGGTAATGACGAGGTGTTACAAGGGAATGCACAAGAAAAGAACCATCCCTTTGTTTTGCATTATCTTTTGTTTTGATTGCTACATGAGAAGTACTTTGCACATGTCTACTTTGGGTTATACGGCACACATTAGTCTACTGTATTTAATCTCATAATGAATTTGATTTTTTTTTTTCAGAAATGTTTAGGGGAGGGTTTATTACATGCGGAAAAAGTTTGGACGGATTTTTTTTGCGAGAGTCAAAATTTGGTATCATGCATCCATTCATCCATTATCCACCCACCAGCCTGCTTGCTCATTTGTCCGCTTATCCATCCATCCATCATCAGAAAAAGCGTACGTCAACAAGTTGCACCCCCATGTCATTCGCTTTCATGTTCGGCCGGTGTTTAGCATCATTTGCTTGAAAAGCTATTTGCGGTATCGTGGCGCGATCCAGCAATTTTGTAATACCGTATAAACGCGTGTAAGGGCCGCACTTTTTTTTCCTGCTTTGAGGACAAATTTTCGAGATGTGGCCCATACACGGGACGTGCGAAAAAAATTATTTTTTAAAGTAAAAACACACCAATCAGGGAATGAGCGGCATTTATTCTGCGTTCAGTCGTCATTCGCAGAGTATTCCGACTCCGAGCTGGTGCTGTTCCCTGGTACATGCTCATGCCACAAGAAGTCGTGCAGCATGTCCGCTGTCAATGCGTAACCTAACCGTTGTTCCGTTCTTCCATCACTTGTGTTGCGCGAAAGCAAGCACGCGAAAAGCCGTCAGCAAAAAGAGATGCGCATGGAACAAGAAGAGCGCTACATCGTCGAGAACTACAGCTTCGGTGTTGCCGCAGGCTGCTGTGCCATTGGTGGATGCAGCCGTACTGAGCTCGCCAACAACAGCTTCGCCGGTGGATGCGGCTGGACAAAGCCCGTCGATGCCAGCTTCGCCGGTGGATGCACCTGGACTAAGCCCGTCGAAAACGTCAACTTTTGATATGCTGCAATTCGCTTCGAATACCGTGTTGTCGAAAGAGGCCGAGCCAGCTGACCTAAGCCTAACGTCGACTTCGGCGTTTCTGCACGTCGCTTTGGTGCCGACGGATGTGGCTGAACCGAGCTCGCGTGCTCAATGCTTGGATACTGTTTTTCACGGAGGCAGAGTGCCACGAGTGTCCGGGAATTCCAACATCACGCCCTTTGAGGTCAATTTGCAGGCAATGAAGTACAAAGTATAGGGAAGGGAGCGACTGCCCTAGCGGATTTTTGTGCCGCAATGAGCCTCTCTCACCGAGGACTTCACCACAAGACTTTCAGGGGGTACATGGAGACCATGGTAAAATCTTGCCATGCAGTAGCTACTGCTACACAAGCAGCAAGTGTCAAAGTGGGGAAGGACATGTACAAGAACTTCCCGAATCCACCAGGAAATGTAGGTGTTATATTTGATAGCACATGGAAAACACTGGTCACAATTCAAGTATTGCAGTTGGCTGCATCATAGAGCTGTACACTGGCCTAGTACTGGACTACGTTGTGCTCTCGAGGTACTGTCGTGGGTGCCAGGGGGCACCTGATCCCAGTGATGATGGGTACGGTGACTGGGCTGTGAACCACAAGTGTATGAGAAACTTTGACTGCAATGCCGGCCGGATGGAGACTGAAACAGCTATCATTTTGTTCAACAGGTCTCTGAAAAAAAAATGGGTTGCGGTATGCGGTACACAACTATAGTTTCTGACGGTGATAGCCGCACCTTTCATGTATTGACCTCGGAAGGCGCATGTGGATATATATCCATTGAAATGAAGGACTGCCTGAACCATGTTCACAAGCGGATGGGGACGGCTCTTCGCAACTTGGTTGAGAAGAAGAAGACACAAGGAGAATCTCTTTGCGGAGAGGGCAACCTCACCCAAGACAGCCATGACGTTGCAGGCATGAAAAAAGGCAGTGCATGCCGCGCTGTTGCACATGACCTCGACAGATGATGCCCCAGACCACAGTGGCAGTCCTCAAGGGGTTGATTCGTGGTGTGCCTTCAATCGTGCTTTGGCGAACCAAGTGGAGCCACCACCACACAAAAGTCCTCTGCCAGCCCACGTTCGCACTGCTCTTGAGGTAATCTTTGCAAGGCTGGGCGACGAGGCCCTCTTGGAGCGCTGAAAAGATGGCATGACACAGAACGCCATCGAGTGCCTACACTCTGTCATTAGGAGCCAGAGCTTCAAGAACACGCATGACTCTTTGCTGGCTGTTGGAAGAGCTGTTGCAGTAGCAGTTTCTCGCTTCAACCGAGGGATGGCAGCAACCAGCAGAGCTTGGTTACAGTCCTGGGAGGAGCCTTGCAAAAGATAAACAGGCTGTGCAGGTTTGATAAGGTCACACCAATGCTGAAAAGGTGAAGAGGATGGCCATGAAGCGCAAGCCTGACAGAACCCAGGGCTACTGCTCAGGACTTTTGTGAATGTATGGCAAATTCAAAGAAAATAGCAAGTGACTTTCTGAGATTTTTTTTTTTTTTTTTGTCAAGTGCCAATGCCATTACAGAGGTTTTCGCAATATTTACATGAAGAGATTTCTGTAAGTTTGGTGTTGTGTTCAGCAATAACTGGGCTGCATGCTAAAGCATTAAATTTTTCCGTATGATCAGTAAACAAAAGTGGCAGAGTAAGCAAAACTTTGAATGCAATTTTCCAGCTTTGTTTTTTCGATCAAATGCATTTGCCTGACGGAACTTTCCAGAATGTTTGCATGGACTGATTTTATTGAACTTGGCATCATTTTTTTTTTCAGTAAAACCTCAGCTACGTCCTAAAGCTTTCCATTTTTCATTAAACCCTATAGACTAGCAATTAGGTCAGATGTAGGCTGAAACTCCCACATTGTTTTTTTTTCTTTGTTATTCATTCATGACCTATATGATGGATGACTTTTTATAAATTTCTTTAGCTTTAGGATGTACAATAGGCCCTTGGAAATGACGGCATTTCTTTAAAACTAGTTTTTTAAATTAAGAAGTTACCATAAAGGCCCGTAAGAAAAGACCTATGTGGGATAAATTATTTCACCGTATCTTTATTTTTAGATGAGATATTTAAAATCTGAGTATATATTTGGGATCAGCATTCAAGGATGTATCAATTTTCAGGAAGATATGTTAATAAATAAAAAAGTTTTCAAAACCCTCATCCCCACTTAAGGTATTCATATGAGGCAAGTGCTTTCATCTTAACCCTTTAACAGCCAAACCCGAGCTTTACTCGTCATGGGAGCTTGTACTAAAATTGCCAATGACTAGTCACACTCGTCTGGCCTGATGTTGCTCTGATGCCTTCACCAAAGGCAAGTTACAGTCAGCAATTGTGTTGGTTGCAGTTTTCAACACTAGAGGGCAGTAGTTGCCCATGAAAAGTGTTTTGTTCCTTTAACGCGTTCTAAGCTTCATAAGTTGCTGTCATCAAAAATCGCGAAAAGATGTTTTCTTTTAATGTTTTTCAGTAATTGTTTTGGTGGTTAAAGGTTAATATGTGAAAAGGAAGTGGCGTAGAGCGAGGGAGGCCACCCTTACGCCAAGAATGTGAGCGCAAGAAAATGTTTGCTGCATTCAGCACCGACATCCTCTGCCTTCAGCACAGTCATCGTCCTTGTAAATCGGGGGCTTCTCTGGTAGCAGCCAATACATAGAAAAGTGCAGTCATATCCGCGTTAAAGTTGTCTTCCGGTTTGTATCCATTTAAGTGTTCGTGCAGCTTTTCTTCTTCCACGTTATGCATGGTTTTGCTGGTTTACCGATGCTTTTTCTCCACACACTCTTGAAAGCCAGGTCATGGCTCTCTTTAAAACATGTCAGCCATCCATCGGAAGAAGAACCAAATTTTCATTTTCATACTCTGTTCTAATGCACAATTTATTTTTAGGTGAGTTTTTCTGGAAAAAAGGTGCGTGTTTGAATCGAGTAAATATGGTACGACAGTCTTTGCAGTTCATGTAGAATAACTCTGATGGTACTCTGATGGATGCTCCAAAGGTTAAGAGTGGATGACTGAATGACCTTTGTTTGAAAACCTTATTTCAGTCTTAGCTGTGCTGTTTTTTTCTTTGTGAATCTTTCTCCAAGACCCTCCACAAGGAAGAGTTGGGCGTCAGTGAGACTGAGCGTCGGCTCCTCGAGCGCATACAGGCACATGGCGCCATGCAGAGGCGGAAGCACCCCAGCGGCTCGCCGGACCGGGACCGCCACTCTGCATTGTCCGGTGCGTCGGCCGCGTCGCCCATCTCTGTGGTCCCCAACTCCCCTTCCGGTCTGGCTCCCCAACCTTCGTTCGCTGAGCGGCCAAACTTTGTGCGGGTAGTCACCTCTGATGGCCGTCAGGTGAGTCACTTGTGCGTTAGTTTGACTTGAAACTATACTCTGCTGCTCAGAATGGGGTGCTGTCTCCGTGAAGCTACTCAAAATCGGCTAAACATGACTCCAGTGAGGAATTAGCCACAATGGGCACATCGATGTTCTAAAGTGACAAAGCGTTTGCTTGATCTCAAAATATGGTGTATTTGAAATAACTAGGGGTGTGCGAATATTCGAAATTTTGAATACGAATTGAATATGTTTGGTGTTCGGTTCATATTCGTATTTGAGAAATTGATGCTTGAAAATTTTCAAAATTTGCCACCGTTCGTATACCACGTCGATTTTCATAAATTTGACCTTGGCAAAACCATAATATCTGAGAAAATTATCCGTCAACTGAGTTTAAAGTGCCAGGAAAACAATACAAATGCGTCATCTACGCTTCGCTTTCTTCTCTGGAATTTGTCGCTTGTATTGGTGTCATTCATATGCTGCTAGGTTTGACCTCATGCGAAATTCCGCAAGTGGGCTTTCCCACATATCTCACTTAATGTGAACGAGATTGCCAACCACCCACTTTGAGCAATCACAACGTGAAAGCGCGCTATTTTTTCTTTGATCCTTCCATAATGTGATACATACTTAAGCCCACACCCATGGCATTCGTCCTGTCGCCTTCATAACTCTCCTAGCATGAACTCTGTCATCTCATTTTGATAAACTATGATATGCACTTCTGGAACTTAGTATGAGCCTTCCAAAGAGACGAGTCGAGCTGTCACAGCAGGGCAAGTGATCTTGTAAACGTCTTGCCTGTTGCATGATTCATTGTAACTAGGCCTCTGCAAATGTTCGATAATTTTAAATATTCGTTCAAATACTAAAGTACTCGATTCGGTCTGAATGTTTGGTATTCGAAATCTTGAAGCATTCGTCTTGAGCGAATAATGTTTCTGGAGAAGAACGGCAGATTGGGCGAGTTGGAAATGCTCCATAATATTAAAGCAGCGCTGTGTGTGTGTTCCTTTCTTTCTTCGTCCTTGTTGCTTAGCGCTGCTTTAATATTATGAATGTTTCTGGCTTGCTTTGGGTGGGCTCGGTTCAGTGCACCTCCTCCGGGATGGGTTGTTGCACGCGCACAACCAAAGCCCCAACTCCATGCCATGTGCCTGCGCTCCTGTGTGTACGCCAGAGGCGGACAACGCATGCTTGCAGCAACAGATGCGAGCAGGCGGAATGGCAAGGTGCCCAGATGTGTACCTACCAGGAGCTTGCAGCTGTGCTACCCGCACTGTGCACGCGCCGTAGCCAGCACGGCGGCTTTCATCAATAGAGAAATTTAGCATAATGTGATCTGCTTCCGCACTCTGCCAGCGCACATGCGCTGATTGGTCCCGATGGGGCAAGCTTGCTAACAGCTGGCTGGCGCCTGGTGCCTTGTGGCATCCTCAGGGTGATCTGCACATGTGCAGTAGCTCTCCACGGAAGCTTGTCACGATAGCAGCCATGGATCGCGCTATGCTATATTTCTCTAATCGGCTCCCTTTGCTTCTGCGGAATGAATGTGACCTGATTGCTCGGGCCGCAGCCGCACTTCTGTGTGTGAAATTCGAAAATGAAGCACACCGATGTGGGCTTAAGACGAAGTTAGTGCAAAACACATGGAAATGGGTGCCCCTTTCAGACGTGTGACGAAGTAGTCATAGTCGTCGTACAAAATCAATAGCTTTCAGCGGCGCATTTGCAAAGGGATATTGACCAAATCAGCACTCTTTTGAAACAGAAATGAGTGGATATTTTAATGACTAATTCTCAAACTACCACAACTAGTGGCCGCCTGTCAAAGCTTCAACAATATGGGATGTGACAACAACCCCACTGACGGCAAGGTATTGCCAGCATGGACCACACGGAAGTTGAAGTGTCTGACGTGCTTTTGCTTGTCGTCAAAAATTTAATTCATATGCCAATCCATTCCGTTAAAGAAAATTCAAATTATATGCTGTTTACCTGGCTCGTTCGCACTGGCTTCTTCAAATGAGCTATCGGTAGCGAGAGAGCAAACTTCTGATAATCTTCAAGACATACGTTGCACCAGAATCCGAAACCACAGGACTGTTTGCAGCTTGTATTTGGAGTCAACTTTTTTTTCTTTTTTTGGCCAGCAGGGATACAAGTTGGGGAGTAGACTTTTACATGATTGTTAATGGTAAATGGTTCACTATAGGGAGCGCGGTCCCGCAATGAAATTTTTTGCCTTCCAGTTTTTTTTTTGCCTTGCTCGGTTATTTTGAAAACCCAGTTAATTCACCCATTTTTCATGGTCCCAGTGACTTTGAATTAACAACGTGTTACTGTATTTTTTTTTTTTTGCATTGTGAATGCTAGTCTTTATTGTTTTGCGGCAGCATCGGTGTGTGAGGATTCACCTTGTTGATAGTGTTTTTGTTTTTCCATTTTTGGTTTGCTTATGTATGCTTGTGTGAGTAGGGTGCCAAATAAACGCCAGTTAGTGCTCAGCGCTTCTTTTCCATCTGCTCTCTTCTTCAGCATTGTGCCGTTGCTCTGTTTCATAACCATTTTTCAAAGTTAACTCGCCCATCAGCTCGTGCTTTCGTTTTGCATGACCACATTACAGGTTGCATACTGTTAAGCAGTGTAATCAAATAGTGCACATTGCTGTGCACATCATTTCTTTATGTGGTGCTGAGTCAGTCTAGTTTTTAGTTGTTTCTAAAGAGCATGCACTATTAAAAAAAAGGGCTGCAACATGATTTGCCTGTTTCTTTTACTGAAATACTTTTTCTCACTAAACAGATATTCGATATTCGAAGCAATTTTTTCTTCATATTCGTGTTCGATTCATATTCGAAAATTTCAGCATTCGTACACCCCTAGACATAACACATTTTCTTGATAACCTTTTGTGATCGAGAAATTTGTGCCCTGATAGTATTCTTAAGTTTCTGGTGTACAGCAAGACGTATTGTTGTAGCAAGAAAACTCCACATGGTATTACCTTCTTTTATGACTGACCGTGGTCTTAAAAAAAATTTATTAATGAAGTCACGATTATACAATCTACAGGGATCAGGTTCACTTGCAACATGCTATAGCTGAGGACAGCACAGCGAGCTATGGAAAGGAAGAAGACAGGTGTGTCTGAATCTGGAAGAGGGCAGAATCATTCAGGAAAGAAACAGGTATTAGTGATTTCATAGGAGAAATCAAGAAGAAATCATTGGTATGGACAGGGCATGTATTTAGAAGGCAAAATAACGAACTGGTAATGGAGTGAATTCCAAGAGAAAGAAGCACATCGGGGACATTACGGAGTCAGGGGGGTGGTTGAGGTTAGGAAGTCTGTGGGAGTAAGGTGGCCTCAGCTGGCACAGGACAGAGTTAATTGGAAGGTTATGGGAGAGGCCTTTGTCCTCCACTGTACGTAGTTAGGCTGACAATATTGATGACGACGAGACCTTTTTGCTGTGCCTTGCCATCGTCGAGGTTTAACCATGCCCTTCATCCACCGCTTGGCTGCAGGGCCAGCTGAGGCCCAGCCCCGCTGGTGTCACCCTGGCAGAGCTGCAGGCGTGGGTGACCTCCGAGTTTGGCATCCCCGCTGAGCGCCAGCTGCTCAAGAGCGGCATCCCACCGCGGGTCTTGGTGGCGCCTCCTGACGGCGGCGCGCTTCCCCTTGCCCACGGGGACCGGGTCATCGTCGAGGTGGTTGGTGGTGGGGACCAGTCTCCTGGTGCACAGGGTATGCCCCCACTTTTAAACTTGGCGTGCAGTCAAGCCCATTTACCGTATTTACACAATTGTAAGTCGACCTATCTTTCAAAATTTGAAAATCCGAAGTGGAGGGGGGGGGGGGTCGACTTAAAATCGAAACCAAAGTATTGCATCATAAATAAAGGCGAGACAAATGAGATATCAGGCATGCTACAGCGTGGTTGCATTTTTGCTACGTGGCTCCGTTGTATCGCTCTTGGTCCTGACCTTGAGCAGTTGCTATGTCAACGCGCAGAACCGGCATCCCCACCCTGCGTGAGGCGGCCGATGGTGGCTGTTAATAGGCAGCACCAGCCCACTCCCTACATGAGGCCACAGATTGCATCTGCTGACAAGTGGCGGTGGTGGCCTGATAACGCATTCGCGTTCTACTCTTAATATTTGTCGTCCAAGTTTTTTTTGTTGATGTGTACTTTCAACTGCGCACTTCGGCACTCAAGGGAGTGCCGATAGTTGATGGAAGGGCTGCTGTTCCAATCATAGCGGCACGCCCGCTCGGAACCAAAGCGGCCGAGGTGTGTCGGTAGTCGACGGAAGAGCCGACGCTGTCACGTGTAGTTTCTCTTTGGCTCTGATGCATTCAACTACTGCCGGCCACGTTCCGCAAGTTTTTAATGTACTGCTTGGTCATTTGTGCTCCGGGTCCAGTAAGCGACCGGCGCTTGTTAGCGGCTGCTTTCCAGATGGCTGTCATTCTTTACGCCGAAGAAACGAACTGCGAGCCGGCCGCAAGTTTGACGTTCGCGACGGGTGATACAGGTGTGGCAGCTGCAGCGAGGCAAAATTTTCACCTGTTCCACGCGATGTCATGATGTGGCTGTTAGCAAAGTGCGGGATTTCACTGGACGGCAATGTTAGAACAACGAGCTTTGCGGTGTCACAAGTGTGGACGAGTAGTCCAGTGACTAATACATTTTCGTTCTGGAATGTGCCCACGGACGCTGATAGTGGCTGGCAGTAAGCGGAGGTGGCAGGATAGTGCTATCGCGTTCTATTATTAAAGGCCAGATATAAACAACCTCCAAGTTTTTTTGTTTTTTGTTTTTCAAGAAATGTGATCTGGGGGGGGGGGGGGGGGTCGACGCATATTCGAGTCGACTTACAATTGTGGAAATACGGTATAACGAACTTGACAGTTGCGCATATCTTGTTTGTTTTGTTTCGAGTTTGCAATAATTGGAGTTATACTACAGTAGAATCTCGACGATACGAACCCGGCTGATACGAATTTCGGTGTGACACGAATTCGTAAAATTCCCCCGCCGAAATGCATTGTGTACAACGGGCCAAAATTCGAATGGTCCGAACACTTTTTCGCGTCGTGCCAGATGATACGAACTTCGGTACCGTGACCGTCGAGCCGCCACCGGCGCAGCTTCCGCCAGTGCCAGTTTGGGATTCCGCGGCAGCAGGGAGGCTGACGAGGCAAGCGAACCTTTCTCTCTCTCTAGTTTTTGGGGGCGGCCTCTTCGCCTTTTTCTTTTTACTCTTTTGTTGCCCGAGGCTAGTGCCGCTGCTTATTGGTCCGTTCGGCCTACAAACCAGCTAACCCAACCGGTCGGGCACGATTTGTCCTCTCCACATTTCTCGCGGCCCTGCGCACCCGTTCCACCGGTCTTTCCGTTAGAGCCAGCGCGCAGATCGTCACACCAGCAGCAGCTCCCGCTTCTTTGTTCCCCCGTGCGCGACGACTACGGAAGTACAGCGTGTTGTTTACGTGCGTCTTTTTACGAGCATTGATCGCGTCAGCTCAAATGGTACTGCAATCAGTACGGTGTCGCGAAAGCGGAAGGCGCGGTCCTTGAAGGACAAACTGGATATTTTAAAGAAGGTGGACGAAGAGCCCAAGAAAAGGCGCATTGACATGGCCAAGGAATTACGCCTCCAAATTTCTACGCTGTCTACGATCGTCGGTCAGCACGACCAAATTATGCAGAATGTGCAGCACTTTGGCGTAAACTGCAAAGTAGCGAAGACTGCTCACCATGTAAAGTTAGAAGTTCTCCTAACATGGTTTAAGGAGGTCACCGCGGCCGGTGTCAATGTTGACGGAAAAATTCTGCGTGAGAAGGCTGCGGATATCGCACTCACGCTTGGAATTGAAAATTTTCAGGCCTCTGGTGGCTGGATTCACCGATTTAAGGCATGGCATGACCTCTCCTACAAACCTGTTTGCGGCGAAGGGTAAAAGGTTGACGCCTCCGTCGTTGAAGATTGGATGGCAACCACGCTGCAGTCTTTCATCGCAGGATATGATGCTTGCGATGTTTTTAACATTGACGAGGCAGGGCTGTTTTACAATCTTCAGCCCGGAAGGAGTCCCTGCTTCAAGGGCAAAGCCTGCCAGGGAGGACAAAAAAAGTAAGCAGCGTGTGACGGTTTTGTTTTGCTGCAACGCTGACGGGTCAGAGAAATGAAACTGACCGTCATTGGAAAATACGAAAAGCCCCGATGCTTCAAGGCAGCCAGTCGTTTGCCCTGCACATATAGAGCCAATTAAAAGGCGTGAATGACGTCGGCTCTGTTCGTGGAGTTCAATCACATTCTTGAGCCATGCGATGTCATGCAAGAACAGAGAGATTGTTTTGCTGCTGGATCAGTGTGCGGCGCATCCAAAGCACATGACGCTACAGAGCATCAAAGTGGTATTCCTGCCCCTGAACGCTACTAGTCATTTGCAGCCACTGGATGCTGGCATTATCAGAAACGTAAAGCACCACTTCAAAGGTTTGTTGGTGCGCCACCTCCTTGCGAAGATTGACCGTAAGGACGCAAATATGCAGATTAGTCTTTTGGACGCTATGCATTTTATTGCAGTGACCCGGGAGTGCGTCTCCCCTGCAACCATCGCGAATTGTTTCGCAAAGTGTGGGATTTTTAAATCTACAGTGGCCACCACCTCACAAATGACACATCCAATTCTGGTTGATGTCTGGAACCAGCTTGGCGTTGACTGCAGTGCCTACGATTTCGTCACCGCGGACGACGATCTCGTCACCTCTGGTCTGCGCACAGTGGAAGACATCGTGGAGGATGTATCGTCGCAACTTGGAATTTCGACCAGTGACGAAGAAGACGAGTGCCAAAATGGTGATGACCAACCACCGTCAGCAGCCGAAACTATGCACGCTCTCGATATTGTGCGGCGTGCTGTGACATCCGAGACTGTGCTTGAGAACACTACAGCCCAGTTCTTCAGCTTCAAAAATTCTCTGCTGGCCGATTTCGCAGCGAAAAGGCTCAGAAGGACATATGTGACTTCTTTGCACGTAAATAAATGTTTTTTTTTTGTGCGTGCCTCATGGTTTCACTACGGATTTCACTCGTTTTTTGGTGATAACGAAATTTTCGGGTAATACGAATATTTTCGCCTCCCCTCGAGATCCGTATTACCAAGATTCTACTGTAATGCAGGAGCCAAAAATTCAGTCAAAGGAGTGTGCATTTCTGTGAGACCCGTTGTGAAAGTCCCGTATCAAGGTGGTTTCCAAGCTCTGCGGTGCAGTTATGTGCTCGCCGGCATTAGCTTTGGTATTGACTAGCTGTTTTAGGGGTTTACTGTCTTGTATATAGCAAAAATAAAACGTGGGCGCAAGCAGTGTGCACCATTTGCCACCGCTCGATTGCCACCAGTAGCTGTCGTTTGTTAGGAGTGGGCATGGCGGACAGTGCTGGCCATGGGAGGCGCAGAGTTGGTTTCCTAGGGCAGTGATCACGGACAGGCCAAGAGCTGAAACGTGGGAACGGGCAGGCGCATCCATGGCTGACCTAACGGTGGTGGCGCAACCACGCGCCCTCCGACTCCCTGCTTGCCCATCGCACTCGTAGCGTCATTGTGCGAGCTGTAACGGTGACAGCTGCTGTCGCAGTCCGACTTAGAGTAACAGGGGTTTGCTGTGAACATTTTCAAGGTGATTTCACCAGCACTCATTTCTTATTTTAGTTTCGGTTCTCCTTTGTCCTTTCAAGTCTTCACTCTTCACAGGAAAACATTGTGCAACGAGATGTAACGAAAAATCTCACTTTTCTTAGTTCTGTTTTATCCAGGTTTAAACTGACCATGAAATGATTTTGATAGTCGTATTGTAAAGCAACAGATCTGGTGAGGGGGCATTTGTGAGTATTCGAGTCAAATTTGAAAGCTCTGCGTGGACCCTATAGTAATTTGCAAATCGTTTTGAAAAACTGTTGCTTGCAACTGCAGGAAAACGCGGTTAATTCAGTCACGGGGACTGTGAAAGATACAGTAGAATCTCGGTGATACGAACACAGATAAGAATTTCGTGGTGATACAAATCCGTAAAAATTCCCCAGCCGGAGTGCATTGTGCACAATGTACGAAATTCCAGATGTTCCGAACTCTCTTCCATGCCACATCTGATGATATGAACATGCGAGCCGCAATCGCACCCTCGAGCACTAAGCGCGGCCCTCACATCGCCGAAATCACGATCGCTAATCGCACGGTACGCACTGCGAGCAGTGAGCGACGGTGCGCGACCCTCAGATCTCCAAAATCGCGATCGCTAATTGTGTGGTACGCACCTCGAGTAGTGTGGCCGCACGGCTGTGAATAAATTCCGTCAGATGTAAGCAGATCTTTGTTCATGCGTTTTCTATCCTTCTGCATATGAATTTTGTTCATTTGGATGATACAAAATTTTGGATGGTACGAATTCTTTCACGACCCCGTGAGATTCATATCACCGAGATTCTACTGTATTCAGTTTTTAACCGAGCGCAGCAAAAGAAAAAGGGACTCTACAAGTTACAAGAGCACCCGTTTTCGATCTCCGAGAAGAATTAGTTTTGGGACTGCGCGCAGCCAGGGTTTTCGGCCTTGAAGAAGCAGCTTTAGACGAGGTTTGCGAGCTCTCCCATCCCTGCGTGTTAAGTAGACATCACATGCACCTTGAAAACAATGGTTTGGACGATGTGCCAGAAGTGTGGCTGCTCTGGCCTTTCGAAGATGTTTTGCGGCATGCAGTACGACCATGCCAGCGACATGTCTCTGTTCAGATTTCCTCTAGCATGCGGTCACTGTGTGGCAGCAGTGTCTGTGCTATGAATTCGTGTCATAAAGGAAAAAAGAACAAAACATTATGTTCGCATGCAACGTGAATGCACCGGTGGCACGGCACTTTCTGCGGTGATGTGCGGCCTGCCGGGTGACAGTGCAGCGCTTGCCCCTGGCCATAGCCTCCTGACGTGCTCTTCACTGAAGCTGCAGCGGAAAGTGCTTTCGAACAAGAAGCATAATCATAGAAATGTATAATCCTGTTACAACCTTTAGAATAACTTCATGCTGGTTTGAATGTACATTTGATTTTCCTAATGGCCTTCCTCAGCGTAGCACGCAGAAAAACACCCCAGGCGAGCTGCCTCTCGCCAACGGCTGCAGGTTTCATGCACAGATCCAGTTCAAGCCATCAACAGAACTGTCATTGCAAGCCGTGGTGCTCTTGATTTCATTGTTCCACGCACATCTCAGTCTTGTTTCCAATCTGGAACCAACTTGGTTGACATCACGTCTTCCAGTAAAGGGCCCTGCTAGCATCCTTCATTCCAGGTGGTTCCCATTCGCCATCGTACGAACTAGGGCGTGCATATTTTTCTCTCATATAATAGAGGCTTTTAATGCATTATCCGGGCCCACACCAGTTCGTCGTTAAGTGTGGGTAGTTGCATGAACGGGGGATGCATAATCAGGGTTGCACTGTATATTGGACAAACTGTGAGATTATGATATGCTGCCGCGTAAAAGTCTAACCCCGACTCATAGCCTCTGGTGGCAAAAAAAAAAAAAAAGTTGACTCCAAATACAAGTTGGCGCATGCATCGCCCAACCTCTCCCTTCCCCCGCATCGTTCCGCCGTCATAGGCATGGTTATGTTACATTCGGGTTAATACAGTAGTTCTAATTTTCACTAATTTGTCTGTAAGCACAGCATTGTCAGATTGAAAGCTCCTTGCTTTTAGCAAAATTGCAGATATGTACGTATCACCCCATTTGTTTGCATTTTTTTTATATCAGGAGGCCCATCCAATGCAGCCAGTACAAGTGCAGGGAGCATAGAAGGCGAGATTGCAAGGCACCTGTATGGTAAGTGCGGGCTATACCACGCATGTTTTTGTGTGAATGTGAAGTGGCCTTAGACCTCGCTGCCAGTGGTTTCTGCAGAGAAAATCATTGACAAGCAAACATTGAGCATAAGGCACCTAAGAACAGCGTTGTGGAAGCTTTTAAAAAGTGAACTTGAATTGAGGCGAAAATTAGATCGAAGTTGAGGGTGTCTGTTAGGCTCTAACCGCTCTTCGCTCTTTGCGAGACATTGACTAGGCCCATAAAACGCTGGTGGGAATAATTTTTACTGCCTCATTCTGAGTTTGTCACCCTTTCTTCCACTGATATCTGGCAGTTGTAATTGGTAGCCGTCTCTGCCTGCACATTGGGGCATGAAACAATGAAAAATTAGACTAAGCGAGTGCACCTTAATGAGGTTTCACTGTAGAGTAGTCAGCATAGTGGAATAAAAGATGGAAGGCTTGCATACAAAAGTAGAAATAGCCATTTCTACACTGGCAATGGCACTTTGGCGGTGTACATCATTGGGTGCTCATTACAGAGTGGCATCTAATGGGGCAGGTTAGAACAATTCCATTTTAACAACAAGCATCTAGCATATTCAACCATGACTGGCCACATGCAAGGACGCTGTTCTATTGCCTGTTATCTCCATTTGCCTTTGACTGCTAGCTTTGTGATTGTACTGTTGCCTGTTATTGGTTTGAGCTGCACACGTGCCATCATGATAACTCGTGGAGAACTGCATAACGTAGAGTAAACCGCAATGGGGTGTGGGTCTTATATTTGGAGTCAGCTTTTTTTTTTTTTTTTGGCCGGCGAAGGTTGCGAGTTGGGGGGTCGACGCTTAGCCAGTAATATACAATATATGTTGCACATTATGACCTTTGTAGAGGTTTTCACAACGTGTTCACAAAATGTTTGCACAGCTTGTGCGTGAGCTTTATTTTAAAATAAAGAGTGTGAAAATTATGCAATTAGATGTGGCAACTTCCTTTGAATGGTTTGCTACTTTGCAGTCTTACAGACCCTATTCAAGCTATCATGGTGGCTCATGGTTATGGTGCTCAGCTGCTGACCCGAAAGACCCCAGCGGTGGTGGTTGCATTTCAATGGAGCCAAAATGTCAGTGCATGCTAAAGAACCTCAGATAGTTGAAATTATTCAGAGCCCTCCACTACGTCGTCCCTCATAGCCTGACTACCGTATTTACACGATTGTAGGTCGACTCGAATGTAAGTCGACCCCCCGCATCACATTTCTGAAAAATAAAAAAAAAGCTCGGAGGTTGTTTACAGTTGGCCTTTAATAATAGAACGCAATAGCACTATCCTGCGGCCTCTACTTATCGCCAGCCGCTATCTGCTGCCGCGCACGGAAGCGCCCATGGGCACATTCCAGAACGAAAACAGAACGTCCACACTTGCGCCATCGTCCTCACTAGCGCTGCCGTCGTGGTCGCTGCTGCGGTACCACAGCTCTTTATTCTAACATCGTCGTGCAGCGAAATCCCGCACTTCGCAAACAGCCACATCTTGACATCGTGTGGAACAGCTGAAAATTTTGCCTCGCTGCAGCTGCCACAACACCTGTATCACCTGTTGCAAACGTCAAACTTGCGGCCCGGCACACAGTTCGTTTCTTCAGCGTAAACAATGACGGCCATCTTGAATGTAGCCGAGCGCCGGTTGCTTACCGGACCCGGAGCACAAATGACGATGAAAGATTAAAAACTTGTGAAACGTATCCGGCAGTAGTCAAATGCGTCAGAGCCAAAGCGAAACTACGCAAGAGCGACATCAGCTCTTCTGTCGGCTACCGACACTCCCCGGCGCCGCTGCAGTTCTGAGTGGGGGTGCCGCCACGGTTGGAACAGCAGCCCTTCCATCAATTATCGATGCTTCCTTGAGTGCTGAGTGTGCGTTTGAAACTAAACAACAAAAAAAAAACTTTTTTTGACGGCTATTAAGAGTAGAATGCGAATGCGTTATCGGGCCGCCGCCGCTTAACAGCAGCCATAATCTGTGGCCACGTGTGTGGAGTGGGCTGGTTCTAGTTTGCTGCTTATCGACGGCCACCATTGGCCTCCTCGCGCGGGGTGGGGATGCCGGTGCTGCGCATTGACATAGCAACCGCTCAAGGCCAGCACCAAGAGCGATGAGACAAAGCTGCGCAGGAAAAATGCAACCACGCTGTAATATGCCTGATATCTCGTTTGTCTCGCCTTTATTTATGGTGCGATGCTTTGGGTTCGATTTTAAGTCAACCCCCTCACTTCAAATTTTCAAATGTCGAAAATGGGTCGACTTACAATCGTGTAAATACGGTAGCTTTGGGATGTTAAACCTGATAAATGAAACCAAACGAGACTCTTTTCATTCTCAGATTTGATGGGCGGCAGGATGCTCCTTCATGGCAACCCTTTATCCCAACAGGCGTCTTCGTTGTTGGGAGGGTTGAAACTAACCGTTGAAAGTGAGGAGCAGGTTTCCGAACAAAATAAATACAGTGAAAGCTCGTTAATTCGAACCTCGATAATTCGAATTTTCTGATAATTCGAACTACACTACTTGTCCAGCCAAGCTCCATACAGATCTGTGTATAAAAAAGCCCGTTAATTCAAAAGTGAGTCTGTTCCGCTACTGATAATTCGAACTACGTGCCGCCGCGTCTGGGCGGCACCGGAGGGTACGGGTTGGCAGCCGCCACCGCGGCCACCAACCCTCATTTTCGAGCAGCCTCCGAAACTCGCATCTAAATACTCGTTAATTCAAGCCCTGTTAATTCGAAAATACTAATAAGTACTGTTGGTGCGGTCCCAGCCAAGGCCCATGAAAGGCTATGACTTCGGATGGGTGTTACAATTTACGTGCGAAAAACTTTTTTTTTTCTTTGAAAGTGTCGTCCATCCTTCCACCCATCAGTCGCCAACGAAAGCACGCGGTCAGCCACGATCATGACGCCGGCTTTTAGCTTTTAGCTTAAATGGACAGTGAGGAGAACTCTATCAATTTTTTTTCGTTAGCAAAATCTGATAGTTCGGCATTTCATGGCTTTGTTGTCGCTTGTCCGGGAGCGAAAGATGCATCTATTTCAAAGAAATTTGGATTCGAAGTTGAAAAAGTTTTTCCCGCCTCTCCGATTCAAACTCGGGGCGCTTTTATGATGTCACGGCGTCCTCTTATGACATCATAGAACAGAGTGATGTGAAACGTGACATAAACGCAGACTCTGTGATTTCTGCCGGCTAGCGGTGTGGTCTAGCAGCAGCCGAAATGAAAGCTACCGCCGCCACACATTGAAGGCATCTATGGGGGGTCGCTACCGTTGCTGCGTTTGTTTGCACCAGTGTCTTGCCAGCGTTACGATAGATCCCGTTCCCGAATCCGACGACGAAGTTCTCGCAAAAACTTCGGCCTGCATTTCAGCGACCTCAGCCCCACAGCGTGTGCGATGCTTTTGAGGGAGCACGGTTAGGCTAGGCGCCGCCGGGTCGTTTCCGCTTTCACCGTGAGCAGCCGTTGCTAAATAAATATCGTAAACTCAGTGCGAGAAGTCGCGAGGGGCAAGGTCGGCGCATCGCGCCCATCGGAGGCTGGTAGGGGTTTGGGGCCAATGGATTGTGATTCCTTGAACGGCGCTGCTGTACGGTGCGGCAGGCGGCGTCGAGGAGGTTTCCCACGGTTGCAAGGGCCAGGCTATTTATTAATTTTTTTTGCGACGAAAAACGGATGGGTGCACTCGTGTTTAAAGTTGGCGCCTTGAAAGTAAAGCCGACGCACGATGCTTCAATGTGTTCCGCACATTTCCGGAGGTACGGGGTCCACTGGATCGGCTGTCTCGCCCACTTGCATGTACCTTCAGATGTGTGCTGTGAATGGATTAAATTAGCCGAGAGCTAGAATAGAACAGCTCCACCCAACTGGCGAAGCTATTGAATGGAGCCGCAAACAAACGAGTTGGAGGAGAGCAGAGTCACGGCCTCTGCAGGTTCCAGATCTCTTTTTCTTAACTGCCTTGTATCTTGTCTCCCGTTCCTAATAAGCGATTTCCGTTAAGTAGTTTGAAGTTGACTGGCAGTTTGAAGTTGACTGGCACAGTCGGGAACGTTTCGCCGGGCAAGCGTACGAAGACACAAGTGCTCTTTATACTGCTAACTGCCCTGTACGATCACCGACCATCCTGCCATCAGTTTTTCATCGACCGTGGCGATCATCTGACCAGCCTTGACAGGCTCCTTCAAAGGTTAACTAGCACTTGAAGCGGCACTTGGAGTTCCTGTGCTGTTTAGTGCTTGTAAATCGAGGCGCGTCAAAAACAAAACTACGGTCACGCAAAGCTCACAGACGTGAAGCGCCATAAAAAAATCGAAACTCTCCTGGCCGGCTGTGGCGCCGCCAAGCATCGGTTTTCTTTGCTTCCAACATTCAGGTTGTCTTTTGTCTGCCTTCCTTGTGTGATAAAAGTGCACTGTCGGTTTCAAAACAAAACTTACTTCAATTTTGAACCGTGCAACCTTTCTTTGTCAGCCTCAGAGATTCGTGGCATCCATGGAGTAAGGAAAATTCCTCCAAGGTGGCGTCTCTTGTCCTATGACGTCAACACAGCGATACCTGTATTTTGGTTTTTGCTATTTTCTACCTTACAAGAGCTTTGTTTTCAGTAAGAGTGGCGTTTTTGTGATCAGGAGCTGGTATTCTATCGATACAAGCCAACTTCAACTTCTACCCAATGACCCACATGGAGCGTTTTTCTTGCGGAAAACTGGTGTCTGGCCGCCGGCGGGCCGCCGGGCGGCCGTTTGCCGCTGATCAAGCCTGGCTAGATATGTCCGCGTGGCGGTCAGCCGCTGGCCGGAAGCAGCCAACATGGGCTATCAGCGCGGACCAATCAGGGCGCTTCCACGTCTGACTTCCGCCCGCTTCTACAACATGGCCGCGTCTGCCGATGTAGCCTCTCGCTTCTCCATGCACTCGTCGTTGCCGCTACACTGTGCCTCTCTTTCATGGCAACCAGAAGTCGCTTTGTCTGAAGATGCCCGCACCACAAAATTTTAGCGATGAAACGCGCCCCACGCACTCGTCGTTGCCGCTACACTGTGCCTCTTTTTCATGGCAACCAGAAGTCGCTTTGTCTGAAGATGCCCGCACCACAAAATTTTAGCGATGAAACGCGCCAGATTTTCAGAATGCTTCTGGATTTTCAAAGCTGCTTGGGTTAGCCACTACGCGTCGGTTGATGTCAGGAAGTGTGGGAGGTTCAAACAGGCTAACTATTTTGGTTCATAAAGGCGTCACAAAGAATAATTCTTCCTCTTGGTCGTCATTAAACAAATAATAGCTTAATTGTTAATGCGCAGCTGTTCTTTTCAGCATTTTACTAAGCATATGGAATCATGCCATTTCTAAATTCTGGTGGCTGCCACCCGTTTTCTGCCACTGTGGTGCTGCACGGTGGCGGTGTGGCGGCATTCCGCCGCGCCGCTCAAGATCCGTAGCGCAGGTTCGCTCCGTGTGGGTCGCCCTTAAGGGGGAACACTGGTCTTTGGGACCAAAAACTGACCCAAAATCAATTTTTTAAAAATAACATTCTTGGAGCGTGCAGCTAATATTCTTCAACTCTAC
Organism: Amblyomma americanum; assembly: GCF_052857255.1. Lineage (NCBI taxonomy): Eukaryota > Metazoa > Arthropoda > Arachnida > Ixodida > Ixodidae > Amblyomma > Amblyomma americanum. The sequence continues at coordinate 95,067,736 of NC_135507.1, forward strand.
CAGTTTTCTCCTGCAGGAAATCGGTATTTGGCCATAATATTAAATTTAGACCACTATGTGGGCTCAATTTTTGCAGGAGCAGGCGATTTAACACCATGAAAATTTTAGACACCTGGCTGTCTTAGTACGTCAATATCTCAACATCTAGGACAGATAAACATGTCATATTGTCACCGATAAACGGTGGAAGTACTCAAAACCAGGTTTAATAAGACGTGCTAGGCGTGCAAGACAGCAGGGAACTCGTGCGAGGAAGAAGACGAAAAACCTCTAGCCCCGCGAGTGCGCAAGGCATGGCAAGTCCCATTTAAAACAGTTTGGTCGCGGTATGGCGCCACGGGATTGATTGGGACTGTGGCATTACTCCCCCTCTCTGAAGGGCAATGACTCGATGCCGCAACAATGAGAAGCACAAAGACAAGAGACGGCACATGTGTCCGGCAGCTGGTGTGTGTATACGCCTGAAGCGCTAGCGGGCGTGGTACGGCTTCATCCGTGCACATGAACGACTTCGGGGATCGGCCGTCTAGAGAAGCGAACTGTACACTGGGGAAGAACTTCATAGTTTACCTCACTGACTTGGCGGAGTACCTCGTAGGGGCCAAAATATCGGCGCAGAAGCTTTTCGGAGCGCCCACGCATGCGTATTGGGCTCCAATCCCAGACTTATTCGCCGGGCTGGTAACTAACAGCTCGGTGGCGGAGGTTATAGCAGCGAGCATCGTGGGCTTGCTGCTGCCGGATGCGCTGCCAGGCGAGTTGGCGGGCGGCCTCGGCATGACGAACGAATTAGGCAGCACCCATAACAGATAAGGTACTACTAGTCGGGAGCAGCATGGCGTCCAGCATGGTTGTGGCTTCGCAACCATGCACTAAACAAAATGGAGTGAAGCGTACCGTTTCTTGTAGAGCAGTGTTATAGGCAAATGTGACGTAAGGAAGTATGGTGTCCCAGTTGCGGTGGTCTGCGTCAACATACATGGAAATCATGTCGGCGATCGTCTTGTTGAGCCGTTCAGTGAGGCCGTTCGTTTGAGGGTGGTAAGCGGTTGTCTTGCGGTGAGTGGTGCCACTCAGGCGCATAACCTCCTGCGTAAGGGCCGAGGTGAACGCCGTTTCCCTGTCAGTTAAAACGATGGTGGGTGCACCGTGACGAAGAACAATATTTTGAACGAAAAAGTTCGCAATTTCGTCAGCGGTACCACGAGGGAGAGCTTTTGTTTCACAGTACCGGCTGAGGTAGTCGGTGGCGACCACAATGTAGCGGTTACCCAGTGAGGACTCCGGAAATGGGTCGAGTAAGTCCATGCCGACTTGGTGGAAGGGGACTTGTGGCGGATTAATAGGCTGCAGTAGTCCGGCTGGCTTAGTCGGCGGCGTCTTGCGACGTTGGCACTCGCGGCAAGTTCTGACGTAACGCTGGACAATTGAAGCAACCCTGGGCCAGTAGTACTTTTGGCGTATCCGCGCCAAAGTGCGGGAAAAACCGATGTGACCAGAAGATGGGTCATCATGGCACGCCTGCAGAGCTTAGTCGCGCAAGGCCACAGGTACGACGAGCAGATAGGCAGTTTTTGTCGGGTTGTAGTTTTTCTTATACAGAACGCCATCGCGCAAACAGAATGACGACAGTCCACGTGATAAGATTCATGGGGGCGACGCAGCACTTCCTTCAAGATACTCAATGAGAGGCCGTAGTTCACTGTCATCCCCTTTGGTGTTGAGTGAGGACGGACGTGGAGATGGCGCCGAGAAAAATAGAATCGTCGTCGGGATCAGCTCTGTTATCCTCGATAGGAGCACGAGACAGACAGTCGGCATCACTGTGCTTCCTACTGGACTTATAAACGATGGTGACATCGAACTCTTGAAGGCAAAGGCTCCAGCGTGCAAGCCGTTCCGAGGGATCTTTGAGGTTCGCCAGCCAACACAGCGAGTGGTGGTCACTGACGACCTTGAAAGGGCGGCCATATAAGCACGGGCGAAATTTGGTCACTACCCACACAATGGCCAGGCATTCTTTTTCGGTGGTGGAATAGTTTGCCTCAGATTGTGACAAGGTGCGGCTCGCGTATGCGATTACGCGTTCGAGACCCTCCTGCCACTGCACAAGGACCGCACCGAGGCCGATGTTGCTGGCGTCTGTGTGCAGTTCAGTGGCGGCTGACTCGTCGAAGTGTCCAAGGATGGGCGTACTTTGGAGACGAGTTCGGAGGTCTTCAAAGGCCTTCTGTTGTTCCAGGCCCCAGGAAAACGGTTCGTAATCTTTCGTGAAGTGGGTGAGGGGCTCAGCGATCTGGGAGAAGTTCTGCACAAAACGCCGATAATAGGCGCAGAGACCCAGAAAGCGGCGCACGCTTCGCTTATCGGTGGGCACAGGAAAAGCAGCCACGGCAGCCGTCTTATCTGGGTCGGGGCTAACCCCTTCAGCACTCACGATGGGGTCCAAAAACTTCAACTCTTCGAAAGCGAAGTGACACTTTTAGGACTTCAGGGAAAGACCGGTCGACCGAATTGCTTCGAACACAGCGCGCAGGCGTCTCAGGTGCTCTTCAAACGTATCGGAGAAGATGACAACATCATCCAAGTACAAGAGACAGGACTGCCATTTCAGATCGGCAAGAACAGTATCCATCATCCGCTGGAAGGTTGCAGGAGCCGAGCACAGGCCGAAAGGGAGCACCCGGAATTCGTACAGACCGTCCGGTGTAATAAAGGCGGTCTTTTCCTGGTCGCGTTCGTCCACCTCGATTTGCCAATAGCCGCTGCGTAAAACTAGCGATGAGAAGTACTTGGCGTGGCGCAGCCGATTCAGGGAGTCATCAATGCGCGGCAGAGAATAAACATCTTTTTTTTGTGACTTTGTTTAAACGTCGGTAATCAACGCAAAATCGTAGGGTTTCATCTTTCTTTGCTACTAGAACAACAGGTGACGCCCACGGGCTCGTCGACGGTTGTATCACGTCGTCCTGGAGCATTTCTTGAACTTGGCGGCGAATGGCATCACGCTCCTTTGAAGAGATCCGGTAAGGGGGCTGACATAACGGCTGCTGGTTGGCGTCGACTATAATTCGGTGCTTTGTGAGCGGCGTCTGCCTAACCTTAGAGGTCGAGGCGAAGCAGTCACAGAAAGACTAGATAACGCTTTCGAGGCAGCGTTTCTGATTAGACGGGAGGTTTGGGTTCACGTCAGCTTTTATGGAAGTGGTCGGTGCCTCCACTGATCCTTAGGCTTCGGACAAAGCGTGCTGTCCTGCGAATTGGCCGAGTTCTTCGAAATACGCAATAACTGTTCTGCCAGGCAAACAATGAGGTTCACAGCCAAAATTGGTTACCAAGAGCTCGGTTCGGCCATTGTTCAGCTCGACAATTCCACGAGCAACACAGACTTGCCGACCAAGGAGCAGCGACATGTTGGTTTCAGCGATGCCACGAGTACCAGTGATGTTGTCGCAATCTACGGTAACAAACATGTTAGCTCTTGACGGGATTAATACGTGGTCGTCAAAGACGCGTTACTTTGTCCCGCGTGGCTCGTGATCGCCGTCAACAGGGGGTTGAGTGGAAAATGACACGACCAGCTCCTGAAGGTTGATGACAGCACCGTACTCCCGAAGGAAATCCAAACCAAGTATCAGGTCTTTGAGCACTTGGGTAGCACAGCAAAGCAACCAGGGAAAGTAGCACCGCGGATCTGGATTCGTGACGTGCAGACGCCTATGGGCGTAACCACATGGCCGCCGGCGGTGCGGATCTGGGGTCCAGACCAAGGGGTCAGAATCTTTCTGACGGCTGTAGCTAGCTGACTGCTCATTACAGAAAAATCAGCGCTGGTATCCACAAGTGCGGTCACATTGCGATTATCAGCGATTACTGGGATTTCGGCAGACACCAGTCGGTAACTGCCCGTCGTTGTCGTTGGGGTCGTCGGGTGAGGTCGTCGTCGGTCGGATCGTAGCCGCGAATCGTCGGGTGGAGGCTCTTGACTTGATCCAATAGCGGCGGCCCTACCCCCGGAGGACGCCGTCTTCAGTTTTCCCAATGTGGGGACGCGCCTCTGAACAGGCTAGGAAAAGATGGGCGGCTTGGCGAAGAAAACCGCCTTGGGGATGGCGACCGGGACTGGCGTCGCCGTGAGGTCGTTGGCTGCACATTATCGGACAGATACTGCTCGATGTCTCGCGGCTGTTCTCTGTAGCGTGGTCAAGGTGCGTCAGGTGGAAACCCCCTTAAGCCCATTCTGCGGTAGGGGCAGTGGCGGAGGATGTGGCCGGGCTCCCCACAATGGTAGCAGAGTGGCCTGTTGTTTGGTGTACGCCAAACACGCGCTGTGCTCGTGGTGGACAGGGCTCCTGCGGTACGACAGGTACAGCTGCAGTTGGGTACGGCAGTGATGGCACAGGAGCGACGGGAGAAAAGGCTTGTGTCACTGGACCAGGACGGCTTTGTAGTGCTTGACTGTATGTCATAACATAGGGCGCTGGCTGCGGAGCTGGTGGCGACTGAACAGCTCGCCGGACTTCCTCTCGGACCACGTCTGGTATAGCGACACTTGCCTGTGGAGCTTCGAAGCGAAGTTTCTCGAGTTCTTCGCGCACCAGGCTCCTCACAAGCTCTCGAAGCTCCTCAGTGGGTAACGACGTGGGCGTGCAGTGGTGAGCGGCTGCTACACTAGCCGGACAGCCGTAGTGCGCGCCCCGTTCTTGCAGAGAACGCTCCATGCTTGTTGCCTCCTTGGCAAAGTCGGCCACCGTTCTTGGCGGGTCACGTACCAGTCCGGCAAACAATTGCTCTTTGATGCCGCGCATTAGGTGGCGTACCTTCTTGTCCTCAGGCATAGCAGGGTTGGCGCGATTGAAGAGCCGGGCCATGTCCTCGATGAACATGGCGACGCTCTCGTTCGGCTGCTGCGACCTCGATTGCAAGGCAATTTCAGCCATCTCCTTTCGTTCGCTGGTGTTGAACGTGGCTAAGAGCTCTCGGCGAAAGATCTCCCAGTTATTGAAGGAAGCTTCGTGGTTCTCATACCACGTCTTGGCCGAGTCCTGTAGTGCGAAGTACACGTTCCGCAATTTGCGCTCGCCGTCCCACTCGTTGAAGCCCGCCACACGGTCAAAGCTGGCCAACCAGTCTTCGACGTCTTCAAACCTCTCGCCGTGGAATGATGGGGGCGACCGAGGCGTGTGAAGGACGAACGGCGGGGCTGACTCGTCTGGCTAGCTGTAGCGGACGTCATGGCCCTTGCTGGTCTTGCGAGTTGGCCGAACTCTGGCTGTAGGCCTCGCAGGCGGCGGCGGCTCGCCTTGTGTACTGGTGTTGTAGCCACGCATTGAGAACTGGCGTCAAGAGTGTCCTCGAGGTCAGCGTACATGGACTGTTACCCAGCATCTCCACCAAATGTCACCGATAAACTGTCGAAGTACTCAAAACCAGGTTTAATAAGACGTGCTAGGCGTGCAAGACAACAGGGAGCTCGTGCGAGGAAGAAGACGAAAAACCTCTAGCCCCGCGAGTGCGCAAGGCATGGCAAGTCCCATCTAAAACAGTTTGGCCGTGGTATGGCGCCACAGGATTGATTGGGACTGTGGCAATACTGTTTGCTAAGGGAAGCTGAAGGCACAATGTATGCAATAATCAAAGACAATTGTTCAATCACGCTTCAAGAATTTATGATTTTGCAAAGTTTATCTATACATGATATTCACAATAACAGAGGACGGAGACTGGCCAGAGCTAGACACCTCTCTAAGCGCTGGGATGGAAACAAGGACACGATCTACGTCGATGCGGCTGGACCCGTTAACGGAGTCGCGGCAATCGCAGCAGTTTCACCCCGGGGGGACATCATTGCAAGCAGCCTTATCCAAGCGGTGGATACCACATCGGCTGAAGAAGCAGCTATCGCACTAGCGATATCAAAGAACAGCGAGGCAACGGTTATGTCCGACTCACAAGCAGCGGTACGCAATTACCTCAGAGGCCGCGTTGGCGCTCCGTGTTGGGAAATTTTGGAAAGGTCTAATCCTTCCAACATCCAGATCTTCTGGACGCCAGGGCACCTCTCAACGACGGGCAATGAGGCGGCCAACACAGCTGCTCGAGCTCTCCTCCTCCGAGCATCTGGCACGCAGCCTCTCTCTGACATAGTTGACAACCCCTCTCCCTTACTAAGCTACGCAGAAATTACGGAGTACTATAAGATCATAAGAAGGAAATATCCTCTTCCTCACAAAACCCTAAGTAAATGTGAAGAGCACATAATCAGGCGACTACAAACTAATACTCTGCCCAATCCTTACCTAATGAGTAAATGGTACCCAGAAACCTACAATTCGTCCTGCCCCTTCTGTGGAGCAGTTGGCACACTCTTTCACGCGGTTTGGGAATGTCAAGAAAACCCAGACTTGGACAGCAATCCCGATCCGACTCATGAGCGCTGGGAGGCAACCCTTCATAGCCACAACCCACTGGACCAGAAATTGCTGGTTGAGAGGGGCCGGATTATGATGACGACCAATGGGTTCTCGTACTGAACCCACCCAGTTTTTGTGCTCTGAATAAATGTTTTCCTCCTCCTCCTGAATGCAATTTGAAAACTGCTTTGATTATTGCACTCTTTACTCACGATACTATGTAGCAATGGGTTGAAAATAATTTTTTATTCAGGATTTTTTTTTGTGCAGGGTAGTAATAGATGGCTAATTAAAATTAATTATCTTTAAATGACTAATTAAAATCAATTATTTAATTAAAATTAATTAACAGAATTAATAAAAGCAAACTCATATTTGCAATTAGTGTAAAAACTGAGCAAGGTGATACGGTTTCATTAGGATTGGACTAAAAATAAGGAAAATAGGTCTAAAACCAGTGTCCCCCATAAGGCAAACGTACTGAAAATGAGGCTTGCACAACCGGACAAATGCTGGTGCTCTGCAAGGTTTGCTTCTCCCCCTTGCTAGAGCTAACATCAAGTAAGCACACCGTGATGTTATCGCTGTGCAACATCTTGGTGCACTGCCAAGAAATGTGTTGTGGACCGTGACAGTGCGAAACGGAGGGAAGCGTTAATGACTGACACTTTTTTTTTTTTTTTCAAATTCTTAGACAAAAATTGGGGGTGGGTGGGTTCATTACGTGAGTGGGGGCGTTACGCGAGTAAATACGGTACATACACTGGTAATGCAAATTGTTCCTCTCAGTTCTTTCGAGGCCATCTGATAATTCGAACCTCGGATAATTCGAGCTTTTTTCCCGGTCCCGTGAAGTTCGAATTAATGAGAGGCACGACCTGGATAGTGTTAATATAAATTTGCCCTCCCCTCTACCGAGGGTGTGTGGGGTCATTGTCTGAGTTCCTGGAGAACGGGATTATGTTGCTCATGTGGCCGCGACACAGACCGCCACGCTGTTGAGCCGCTATGGTTGCCTGCATAGGTGCGCTGCACAGCTGATGTGAATATCGTATTTACTCGTATAATGACACCCCCAGCTTTTATCGTTGAAAATTTACTTTCTTTCTTTAAAGCTCTAGCTTTTCTTAGCGCTTTCCTCACTTGCGCACCGTCCGCAATGTAGACCTTGCTGCACACTGCTGCACAGAAGTCCAGTGGAGAGAAGCATTTAGAAAATGGTGATGGTAACAATGTACAGCTCCAGCCTACTTTCGTCTTTGCCATCGTTGCATGCTTTGCAAAGTTATTTTCGTGCCAAGGGCAATACAAATGCCGATACGGCTGCACAGGCACTAGACAAGCTCTTCAGTCATTGCACCAACGTGCTCAGACGGGTCATGGAGTGGCTTTAAATGTTTTTGTATTTCATTCTTGAGTCTTATTTTTCAGAATATTAGTACTTTAGAGGATGTTTGCCAGGGTGATAAGCATTTCCTCCACATCTCAAAAGCTACAACTGACTGTCCACTGTAAATGAAATTCCTTCACGTGCATTTTGTTGGCACGTTTTGTGTACAGACCAGTATCTGTTCTCCCTGACCCTCTGTCCTGGGCGTTTTGTCGCCGCCTTTCTCTCATCCGGGGCCGCCGCGGTGGCTGAGTGGCTATGGCGCTCGGCTGCTGGCCCGAAAGCTGCGGCGGTCGAATTTCGCGGTCGAATTTCGATGGAGGCAAAATTTGATGGAGGCGAAATTCTAGAGGCCCGTGTGCGGTGCGATGTCAGTGCACGTTAAAGAACCCCAGGTGGCCGAAATTCCCAGAGGCCTTCATTACGGCGTCTTTCATAGCCTGAGTCGCTTTGGACGTTAAACACCCATAAACCATAAACCAAACCTTTCTCTCATCCTGCACACAGAGAGCCAGCAGAGCCTCTCACTGGACGCCGGCCTGCGGGCGATGCTGGGCCACCTGAAGCACACGGGTGCATCGGTGTGGGCATACGCGCAGGAGAACGAGTGGCTCTTCAGCCGCGGAGGCCTGTTCTACGCGCAGATGCAGCGCGACGTGGGCCTCGTCGACGGCAAGCACTGCCACCTGCCACTCATCCCTGACAAGGCAGGAGACCTTTTCCTCTTCTCAGCCTGTAGCCGCGCTGTTAGGAGCATGCATGTCCAGTGTTGCCTTTCCTTTCTTACAAGGAAGAACATATGTTTTCGTCACACTCTTCTGTTTTTATAGTGTTACGGAATGAGCACGTGTGTCTCTTACAGTGATGCAGCTTGTGGCGGATTTTTTTTTTTTTTTCCGGAAAAACTGTTGTTTGCAAGGGGGTGTGAGCATATAGACCGGAAAATATGGTAGTTACGGATTCTGGCACTATGCGCATTTTGAAGGCTACTGGGAGTTTGTTTTTGCACAATCTACCACTGACTGCATCACCTTCATATATCGGCTGCATGTATATGTCGAGCCATCAATTTTGGATGGTCATTACTGCAAAAAAACAAAAATGGTCGGCCTGTACGTAGCAATATACGGTATTTTTTTTTTCCTGTTGACGTCAAGGCTGAAGCTCCCACTTCTCGTTAAGCTTATTTTTGCTTTATTCATGCAAGTATGGTAATAATTAATGCACTAGCATTAGAGTTGCTCTCGCTCCAAAATTCTGTTGATGTCAGCGATGAAATTCCCTGATTGGTCAAGAGAGGTCAGGTGACTGTGATTTCATCACAACGTGCCCGCAGTGGCAGGGAGCAGCCTGCCCACCGGATTGAGAAGTCACATGACCTTATCACCTCATCTGTTGGTTCAGCTGTGTAATCGAAGTGGGGCTTCTCTTCAGGTGTCTAAAGAAGCGCCCCGAAACTTGTGAAAAATGACACAGAAATGCCAAAGTAGGAATAGTGGGGATCTTTAATGCTATTGTGTTCCACTTTTAAGGTGCATTAAATGTCCCCCTTGTTTTAACCGTATTTACATGATTGTAAGTCTACCTATCTTTTGATTTGAAAATTCGAAGTTAAGGGGTCGACTTACAGTAGAAGCCAAAGCATGGCATCATCAATAAAGGTAGAGACAAGTGTGATATTAGCAACGCTATGGTGTGGTTATAATTTTGTTTCCTCTACAGCTGTACCCAGTAGCATTTGGTTACTCCGTGTGCTTGTTCGGAAGAAGTATTTTTTTTTTTTAACTTTTGCATTTGGTTACTCCGTGTGCTTGTTCGGAAGAAGTATTTTTTTTTAAACTTTTTTATTGTGCACTTTGTGCTCATGGGAATGTCGATAGTTGATGAGAGGGCCGCTGTTCCAATCATGGCAGCACCGCCACTCGGGATGGCAGTGCTTTTGGACAGTTTCAGTAGCTGACGTAAGAGCAGACACCGCTCATGCATGGCTTCTCTTCAGCGCTGCTTGACACATTTGACTTGACTGCCGGTTACGTTTTGCCAGTATTTACCAGTCATAAATGCTCTGGGACAGGTAAGCGTTCAATGCTCATTAGAGCTACATTCAAGAGCGCCGCCATTCTTTACGCCGAAGAAATGAACAACTGTGCTCCTGGCCACAAGTTCGACGTTTCGGAACAGGTGACGAAGGGGCCGTCTCCTGTCTATGCCATTATTTCTTGCAATGTTTTTTGCTTTTGCTTTATGTTAGAGTACCTGTTACCAAGAAAATTTAGTGAGGTTGTTGCGAGTGAAAAATAGGGTGGCAAAGAGCGGCCACCCGCTGGAGAAGCAACCTAAGTGGGCCACCTATGTCATGTGACTTGGCGTCATGCCCCACTGGATTGTGAGCAAACTGGCCACTGTGACAGGTGGCGGTTAAATTAATGATTGATCATGAAAGGTTGCACAGGAAAAGCAACCTGGGTCGCACAAGCCCTACCTACCAGTGGCAGCACCTGCCATCGCAGGGCAGTGGTGCATCCCTTAACCGGTTAGCTGCACCATTGCAGAAGGAGTGGTGTGAGTACTGCCAGGGACCTATGAATGTAGCGTTGACAATGACCGGCTTCACATTAAAGGGAGGAGCCTGGTCTTTAAAAAATAAAATTTATTAATGAAGTTACAGTTAAGAAATTTTCAGGGAACATGTATTTTTGTGTGCGGATTCTAGATATGTCATTTAATTTCATGTAAAACAGTTTCTTGAGCACTTGTGTAATATTTATGCATGTATTTTATGAAGAGCTTTGGAAACAATTTGCTAGGGAAGCTTATGAAATGTATGCCATTGGGTTCTATTGACACCAAGGAACACAATAAGGGTAAAATTGCCTTCCTGCTAATCGTACAACTAAAGTTATAGGGTTTTGAAGTTGTCGCTTCAGAAATGCGAAGAAAAGTGTGTATTCATATCTCTGAAGTGGCAGCTTCAGTACCCTATAACTCAAGTTCTATGATAGCCGGGATAATTTTGCCTATATTGTATTCCTTGGTATCAAGAGTTTACCGCAAAAAATTTTCTTCAAAGTTGCTCACAAAATACTTGCATTAAAATTACATAAGTGCTCAAGAAATTGCAAATCTGTCAAAATGTTTAGTTTTCAAGAAATTGTTTTACTCGAAATTAAATGACATATTTAGAATCAGCACGCAAAAATACATGTTCCCTGAAGATTTCACAATTATGACTACATGAAAAAAAATTTTTTTTTCATGTCCCCCATTAAGCACATTAACTCATTAACGCTATCGCATCGTATCCTTAAGAGAGAGCGTAAGTGTCCCCTTCAATTTTTATCGTACTGTGCAACCCGTGGCCAGTTATTAAGGCTGGCAGTATCCCATATATCAATACAGCATAGACCACTTATGACGCATACCGTGGGAGTTCGGAAAACCGCGTCGTAAGTGGTACTGCACTGTAACCAAAACGTAGCTCTTCCATGCATTCGCGTTTTCAGAGTGGCCAGCCTACCTTTCAAAGTGCACCTGACAATGCATCAGACGCACAACACTGCAATCACTGGAAACAAAGCAGTTTATTTTATCTTTTTGTCGAAGCGTCGTAGTGAATGAAAGAACGATGTTACCGTATTTACTCGAATCTAGGCCGACCTCGATTCTAAGCCAACCGCCTAAAATCCTATGCCAACAAAAAAATATATATATTGCCTCGATTGTAGACTGAACAAAAAAGTGAGGACAGCGTTCACAAAATACAAACAGCATTTATTGAATCTGAACGTGCAGAGCTCATTCAACGTCGTCGTCGCTGCTAGACTCGTCGCCGCTGTGTTCCTTGTCACTGTTACCTTCAAACAGTGCACTATCTTCGGTACTGTTAAGCGCATTAGATATGCTGCACTTTTTAAAGGCGCGCATGATCAAAGTACCAGGGATGTCGTCCCACGCTGCAGCTACCCAGCCCGCCAACTGCAATAGCGATGCACGTTTGATGTGGCCCGTTGCAGTTAGCTTGTGGTCTTCGTCAGTCAACCAGTCCGTGTAATATTTCCGCAGACGATCCTTGAAAGGTTTGTTGATGCAGACTTCAAGTGGCTGCAACTGGCCCGTCATGCCGCCCGGTATGACAGTGAGATCTGTTCGCTTGGGCGAGCACAGCCTTCACATTGTCGGTCAAGTGCCCACGATAAGAGTCGATGACAAGAAGAGAGTTCTTTGTCAAAAGGGCTCCTGGACGCCGTCGCCACACAATCTTAACACACTCTTCCACCATCACACCCGTTATCCACCCGTTCTTATTTGCCCGCAAGTGACATTTCTTGGGGAAGTTTCTCGAGCAAGCAGTGTCTTCCTTTAATTATCATATAAGGAGGGAGTTTATGTCCGTCAGCTATGCAGCACAGCATCACAATTGCACGCTGCTTCTCGTAGCCAACAAAGCGCACCATCACCTCCTTGGCACCCTTTTCATTCACGGTGTACGCCACTGGCATATCAAAATACACAGCCGTCTGGTACGCGTTGCTGATTTGCCCAAGGTTGTAGCCTGCCGCTTCTCTCTTTCGCAGCATGTAGCGCTGAAAAGCTATCAGCTTTTCTTCGAAATCGTTTGGCAGCTTCTGGGTGATTGAATTGTGACGTCAGAGGCTGAAGCCGAAGCGCTTCATGAAAGCAGCCCCGGCTGTCTGAAATCCTTTGGCATTAGGCCTCGCTCCCTCGAAAGTTCCCTAGCTTTTGCTTCGAGCACTTCTGTTTTCACTGGAAGGGCAGCTGCTCTCTGCGTCCGAACACAGTCGGCCAAAACTGTCTCCACTTTGTCATGACGGCCTTTCTTTGGCCCACTAAATGCCATCCTCTTTGCGCCACACGCAAAAAGCTGCTGTCGTTGTCCCCTCTAATGACGGACGTTTTTCTCGTCGACGCCGAAGTCACGCCCAGCTTGAAGGTTCGACGATGCCTCTGTGGCTATCACAACTTTTCGCTTGAAAGGGGCACTGTAGTGGCATCTCCTACTTGGTGCCATCGCGATAACACCACGCCGCACACCGATACAGCCGAAACGACACAGGTCAAAACGGCGACCTCGCTTGTGTATGGTGGCTGCTATACTGACTTTTCTAGATGGCGCTAGCAGTGCACCATATTTAGTAGTTTCAATGAAAAACTGGTGCGTTTTTTAAAATCCTCGAATCTAAGCCGACCTTAGAGTTTGGAATAGGATTACAGTAAAAGCTCGTTAATTCGACACTGACGGGACCGCGAAAAATTGTCGAATTAACCGAATGTCGAAATATAGAATGAACCACAAAAAACATGAAATTTGCCCCAGCATGACATACCTTTATTTGGCAAAGAAGTTTGTTATCGTCGTCTGCTTTTTCGGGCGAATTTGAGCGGCTACAATAGCTCTAACAGCTGCCAGATGCTCCGCGGCACGCGAACCATCCGGAATTTGTTCACAGAAGTCTTCCAGCACGGACAAGGCTTCTGCGGCTTCTTTCACCGTGCGCTTCGGCGTTTGGGGCAGGTGCTGACAATCGTCATCTTCCGACGAATCGTCGTCGGCGCCTGTCACTTATTGGATGATTTCGTCCTCGGTCAGCAAAGTCAGATTGTGACGGCTTCTGAAGCGAGCAAGCCAACCTTCAGAAGCTTTGAACTCTTCAAGGTTCATTTTTGTGGCGAACCTTTCAGCCTGGGCACAAATTAATGGCCCACTCACAGGGAGGTAGGCCTCACGTGCGTTTCTAATCCATCGCATTACGGCTTCTTCGAGTTCCGGGTGGGCTGCAGTCCGCAGTCGTTTCCTTTTGTCACCGTAGGCTTCACTGTCAAACGCCTCCATAATGCTGTTTTCATTCTTCATGTAAGTGGCCAAGGTGGTTCTTTTAACATCATACTTGACTATCACGTCAGAGCGTGAAACACCATCCTTCAGCACCTTCAATATTTCCACTTTCGTGGCTAGGTCCTTCGCCTGGTTGTACTTCGGCCGCTTTGCAGGTGTCGCCATCGGAGCAGGACGCGATGGCGAGGCGCGCAGGCACGGCGCGCTGCGCACTCGAAAACAGCACAGTAAACACGCTGGCAAAGCACGCAATATCCAGAAAAGGCGTGTTGGGGTTCAATAACCGCGATCGTAGCAGCAAGAAACACGGGGCAACGACGACACATGCCAAAACGAGACTTGCTGAAGATAGGGTTAACACGACGACTGAGCACTAACCTTGCTTCCCTCGCCCTCTCTCGCACTGCTGATGACGATGACCGTACGGATGGCCTACGCTACATTCTTTTTTTCCAACTTTACAGTAGCGCCGCTCTTGGCGGGCCGTGGAACTAGGTCGAATTAACCGATGGGCGGTAAAATTTGTCCGAATTAACGAGAGTTTTGCCCCATAGACTCCTATATATAATTGTAGGGACCATGCGTGCAGGTCGAATTATCCGATTGTCCGAATTAACGGGGGTCGAATTAACGAGCTTTCACTGTATTTGAAAAAAACTATCGGCCTAGATTCAAATAAATGCGGTATTTTAGTCTGGCGCTGCGACTGAACTGCATTGCTAATGACTTCAGTTTCGAAAACAGCGCAGCCTTTATTTCTGAGCACAGTAGAGGTGCAGTTTGTTGCAACAGTCGAGTGCGTCTTTGCACGAAACTTCTACTGCACTTTCACTCACTTTGTCGGACTCATCCTCGGTTAGAGGCTCATTGCGTCCGCGCACCGCTGCCACGATGTCTTCATTTGTGGCGGCTACTTCACACACAACGCCGTCGGGCTTATCTCGTGCCGGTCGTTGAAGCGTTACATGGAACCATTCAGTGGGTTGAAACGATCATGCCGGAAAATGTTTATCAAGCCACTCACAGGAACGCTCTGGGCCCACACCTCAAAAAACCATTCAAACAAAGCGGCGACATCTTCGTACTTAAACGCACGAATCCCGTTCCTTGCAAGTGAATTCGTCTTCCTGCAGCTGTTTTTGCAACTTGTCGCTGTTTTCCAAATGGCGGACACAGTAGCATCGGCAACACCATACTTTTTTGTCACCATAGCCTTCTTTAACCACTCTCGACGTCCCTCACAATGCTCTGCTTGGTTTCGAGAGCTTGCCGTTTCCTGCCTTTCGGCGGAGCAGACACGATCGGAACTGAAGACAGCTGCCGAGGCTGGTAGCCTTGCTTATGTTGTCAGCTGACTCGCCTACGTTGTGAACTTTTCGCTACTTGTGACGACACATATCTCGCTCATGGGCTCAGGCATGACAAGATGCTGCCGCACGCGCACGTGGTACAGGCAGCGCTTGCAGCGTCATGCCATGCGCTTGCCATCGCCGCCGCTCCACCATGCTCCAGTAAGGCCTTGCCATGTGCTTTCAATTTTTGTGCAATTGGTGTGCCCAACGGAGGTGCATCTGAGAGTGAAAGGAAAAACACCTGCTTTGCGACTTCTATTTTTGAAGCGAAAGCTTCACTACGCTATGTTTTCAAGAGGGCGGCGTCAATGCAGTCACGTGACTGGTGTCACGTGGCAGGTCATCTGACGTCATCACAATCTGCCCACTGTGGCAGGTTGCAACTGCCCCATCGGACTGTGAGCAACCTCCCCATCGTGGCAGGTGGAGATTAAATAGATGATTGGCCGAGAGGCCACGTGACCTTTTAACTTCATCTGCTGATTGAGCCATGTGATCTCGAAGCGTCCCGTCTAACCAGCGACGCTTCAACTTGGTCACTGGACGCGGAGATGGTTTCCAGTGAGACGGAACACCGGAAGACTGACTTTGAGATCAGACTCAGCGAGTGTGACTCGGCTACACATGCATTTCATCGGCGCTTTGCAGACAATCTGTTCGCCACTGTCCCATGCAAAGTAAGCTTTCGCTTCTCGGCAGGGTTAACCAAAGTTTAAACCACAGCAATTTTTTTTTTTTTCATCCTCTCCTGCCTTCAGCGTTGCCTTAAACCACGATGACAATGTTCCCCCGCCTCGCCTGTTGCCCCCTTCTTGCGCAATGTGGGAAGCACGCTCGTTGCACCTGCCAGTACTCACGGGCCCGTACTGGTACGCGGGCCGCCAGGCTTTCCAGAAACCGCACTATACGTGGTCTCTGGTTACATGCTGCCGCGTATTAAGTGGTACGCCAATACATTGAACTCTGTGGGGAGCGAAGCGGTTGTCACAAAAAGCTGCATATAATCCGGTCCTGCATTATAAGCGATTACGTTATAAATGGTCTGAGCTGTAAATATTAGTTAGTTCAAAGTACGGGTGTCTGACTGCATAGGCATTGATTCAGACTTGAAACGCATATATTCGTGCACCTCTAAAGCTGCAGGGCTCTTGTGCCACTCATTCATCGCAGGTGTTCACATACAATGGCACTCACGACCGCCTCGAGCTTTGCTTCGAGCCACATGGCCACTTTGCCATCGGCCCAGACGTAGAGGCCAAGATAGCCACTGGCCAGGTCGGCAGCACGGGCCAGCATCACCACCCGAGCCCGACATCGCCGCTCGCTGCCGCCACTGCGGTCGCCATGCCGGCTGTGGTGGACTCTGCGTCGGAGGCATCCGCGTCAAGCACCGCGAACATCGTGCCAGCGGACGCCAAGAGCAGCTCAGCAAGCACGGCCAAAGCAAGCCGGACGGCCATGCGCAAGGGGCCTGGCTTCACAGTGCTGGCCCCACCATCACCAGAGGCCAAGCCAGAGACCACACCACAGGTTAGGCCGGCAGTGTTGGTTCAGGACAAGGGCGAGGAGGAGCGAGCACTGGAGCAGCTCCGAATGGTTGCCGCGATGCTTCTGGATGAGAACAGGGTGAGTGGGATTGCACTGCTGTGCCTGTGCTCAGAGATTACGCAGAATCAGAGCCATTTGGCGGTACAGTTGATCACGGACGTATCGGACTTGGATTTATGCATTACTGTTGGTAGCAAACTGTCGAAACGTTTTCTAGAAAATGCCATGCAAGGGTATAGTACTCTGCTGGGTATGTCGATTGGCACGCCGTGCACGCTACCTGCGGCACTTCTGACGGTCCGCCCACAACCACTTTTCACACACCGAGCCACCACAACCACTTTTCACACACCGAGCCAGGTAAGCTGTGCAGTCTTTCACACACCTGCTGGGAAGATGCTATGAAATTGCATAATGAGAATATGGGATGTGGTTGGGCATAGCCACGTCCAGTTGTACTTATTGGAGCATTAGCTGCACTAGCGAAGGTTCCCTGGAGGGGGTTCCCGTGCCATGCTTAGTACAGTCGCCGACCGATTTTTTTAATTCAGTGGGACCTGAAAAATGATCCGAATAATAGAGCAGTTGGATAAATGTGTGGATTTCAAAAAAATCACTTTGCTAGGAAGAACTGGTTTCAAAATCACGAACTTCGCCATTCCCATGTTCCATTTGGGAAGTAGTAACATGAGATTGGTAATTGAGCCAAAGTCGTGCTTTCGTCACGGGCCACCTCATGCCACCATACCGCGTGACACGTCCTTGGGCCATGCTGCGAAAGCGCCACAATGCACGCCCCACGCTACTGTACATGATGGTACACTGTTAAAGGGAACTTGGGGTCGCGTGAAGTTGACTTTCCGCGAGGCGCTGCTGTGGAAAGCTGGAAAGAATGCCGTGCTGATTATGGTCCGGAGATTTTTCGGCATTCTGTCCCTTTGCATGGATCACATTTTTCACACCCACAACGTATCGATTACTTCTTCTCGCTGCTGAATTGGCTTTTTCCATTCTGTGGTCGCGTTTCGTGCGAAATAAGCAACATTTCCTCTGGCCTAGATTATCCACGTGTCAGTGCCTTGATTCATATGCCACTCAATGTGTACTGTCACGTCCAAGACACTGCAGAAAACAACTATACCAAAATATGAACGACAGGTTACAGTAGCCGACGGGTAATTCGGACTCCAATAATTCGGACTTGTAGGATATTTCGGACTTCAGTGAGGCACCGTCAGTCACCCCATAGAAGTGCATACATATTTGCGACGGATATTTCGAACTTTAATAGTCCGAAAGTTCGATTTTTCGGTCTAATTTCAGTCGCCTGTGGGCTAAGATCGACCATCTTATTGGCTTTTCGCCGGCGCAAAAGGCGCCATCTGGGATTGAGGTGGATTTACTCTGCAGTTGGATTGGCTTGACATACTTTCGGTACCTCATTTTTGCCAGTAGAGAGAGGTCCCTGCGATCCCTGACACTTCGAGGTGGCAGTCGGATCGTCATCGCCGTCAGCTTGCTTTTGTCGCTAACGTTGCCGCGGGCAATTATCGCTTGTCTCATACGTTGAAAATTGGAAAATTGGTTGTTGGGGGAAGGAAATGCCGCATTAACTGCCTCGCATCTCGCCGATCAGATTAAGGGAAGGAGTAAAGGAGAGAGTGACAGAAGAGAGAGGTGCCGTAGTGTAGTGGAGGTCTCCGGACTAATTTCGACCACCTGGGGATCTTTAACGTGCACTGGCATGTGCACTGGCATCGCACAGCACACGGGCGCCTTTGCGTTTCGCCTCCATCGAAACGCGGCCGCCACTGTCAGGTTCGAACCCGGGTACTGCGGATCAGTAGTCGAGCTCCCTAATGACTGAGCCACCGCGGCGGGTCACATACGTTGGTCATTCGCCGTTTCATCACTTTGATTTCTCCGACCATGTCGACCGAGTGGCGCTCCGTCTTCACGAAGTTACATCCATTTGCCGTTTTGTGATTGCGTCAGGATGTTCCACTACTTTGAACGAAAAGTGCCTTGTCTTTGCGTGTGTTCGATGAGCGGTGTGGTGCACACTCGGGTTGTAGACAACATGGCTCCGCCTGTGCCGCTGGGTCTGTCAAAGAAGCATGGGAAGTAATCAGCTAAACGCCGTGACCTTGCTGTCTAGCGTGTGCAGTAAAAGCACAACTTTGGCGCAAATACAGGTGCATATCGTCGCCTGCAAGAGAAATTTTCCGCAAGGTAAAATCGGTGACTTTTTGAAGCCGATTTCATCTCTATAAAGTGATTTTTTGTACTTCACGGATTTTTCGGACCATTTTTCGGGTCCCTTGTGGTCCGAAATATCAGTCAGCGACTGTATTGGGTTTATATGTACTGGTAACAGAATTACCTAGGCCTTTTTTGATACACTAAGGCTAAAGCACCATCTGTTGCGACTTCAATGCAAACTGGGCTAGGCCTGGCTACACACAGCAGTGTAATGCCAGTATGCCAGCAGGTGACAGACCACTGCACAAAGTGCACCACTAGTACGGATGCACTGTATTCATGCTCATAGGTTACAGGTGAGATTGTGCCGCTGTGGTGGCTCAGTGGTTATGGCGCTTGGCTGCTGACCCAAAAGATGCGGGTTCGATCCCAGCCGTGGCGGGTGAATTTCGATGGAGGCGAAATGCTAGATGCCCATGTGCTGTGTGATGTCAGTGCACATTAAAGAACCCCAGGTGGTCAAAATCTCTGAAGGCCTTCACTACGGTGTCCCTCATAGCCTGAGTCGCTTTGGGACGTTAAACCCCCGTAAACCATAAACCAGATTATGCGTTGTAATTTGCCCACCAGGGTGGCTTTTGCAAATTCGACCGCTGATCCCAAAGTCGCAGGCTTGATCTTGACCGTGGTGGCCATAATTCTATGAAAGTCAAATGCCAAAAACTCCTGTGCTTTGCGATGTCGGTGCATGTTAACCCCACATCTTCCGCTACGCCATCCCTCATAGCCCATGTGGTGCTTCAAGGCATTAAACCCTTCAAGTTACAATAATTTACTTGTTGCAGTGTTTCGTAAATCAAATTATCGATACTATATCAAAGATTTGCCCAGTCCTTCTCGATTTGGGTATATCTGATATATCTAAACTCTACTGTATCTAAAATGAGCTTTGGTAGGCATTACTGATTTATGGTACAGCTTTCTATTTACTTCATTTTTGCAACTGCGTAGGAGCACAGAATAGAGGACTGTCATTTTGTCATTTCGTAGTAGTTATATTAAAAATAAAACAGAAGATGGGTGCTGGCTGTGTAAGCTGTATCTAGTATTATAAACACCTATTCATACTTCAAATTTTTACCTTAGTGAAGAATTACCTGAAGCATGTGTGGTAGTCCTTGTGAAAATGCGTTCGGCACTTAACTTTTTGAACACCTTGTTTCTTGCAGGTCTTAACCGAGAGAAGCTACGATCACAGCCACAGGAAAGAGGGCAATGAAGATCCTGATAGCATGGACACAAATTGACCCGGCCTCCTTTCCATCTCTTCTCTCATCCAGTGGTCTTGGGTGAAAAAGAGAAAGGAAACGTGCTGCGTTGTGATAGACTTTTGTTTTGTACACAGGATGTGTATGTATACATTGTACGCTGTTGATAAGGAAAATGCTTGTAGTTCTAAATCTCACAAGGGATAAATAGACCATGCGATAATTGCCGTTGGTGGAGTGTGTGCAGCATTTTTGATGAGTAAAAAAAAAAAAGAGGGTGTGTTGAGAATGGGTAGGGTGTGTTTATATGACCATGGTCAACTATTTATGATGTCTAGTCTGTGTCACCGTTACCACCTTGCGGTGAGTATGATGGGCATAGCCTGCCAGGCTTTTTAGGAACCAGGGGAAGCTTCGGTGGTGAATTTCCTAACTGTTCATAATTGTATGTATTATACCGCGCTTATAAAGCTCTAGTTTTTTCATCTGTATTATAATGTTGGAAGTTGTGTGCGAGTTTGAGGTTTGCAGTGTGATTTGAGGCTGAATAAAATTTGATTTTGGGCTTTTTCCCTCTTCTTTGAGTTCTTTGTTAATATGGTACGGTGACCGCAGAAACCAGTGGATTAAGGCGTCCTGCGTGAGTACTTCGTTAGCGGTCACTAATTAGATTGTAATGCTTTATTGCCAATGTGTGGTCATGGGCATTGATGCGAGCTTTGCATCAATTTTAGACAATTTCAGACACAAGGAGTAGCTGAGTACTGTTGGTGTATCCCGCCATGCAACCACATGTACATAACCTAGCTGTAGCGCTCTGTGTAGGGTCTTAAGTTGTCAAGTTTGCTTGGAAGTGGCCTTGCATTTGCCTAGATTGCAACATTGCCAAGCCTTTGCAGCATGGTGGTATACATCAGTGGCTTTTGTGTGCATTCATGCATTAGCTCGTACAAGCGTGTGTATGTTAGCACAGAAATTCAAGTCCTGGAAGCATGTTCCAGACTGCAGTCTCATTCAGTGCAAAGTTGTTTTCTTGTGGCTGACTCTGCATTTGTTTGGTTCCTCGGTTTTACCAGCGTCTTATTGCCACTGTGCACATTTATCAACAGTGAGATGCATAAAATATATCTGTCCACTGAGTGAAAAATTCTCAAGAATGCTTTCTGGTGTTCCAAATTTTAACCACTGTGTAATTGTTTGGGGCCACTAAGGAATTGAGGAATGAGGAAGTTGAAAGATGACGTGTACCTCAGTAGAGGGTTTTGCATAAATTTCGATAACCAGGGGTAATGGATGACCTGGGATTCTTTAGAGTTACTGTATACAGTAACCATACAGTAAGTCTAGGGGGTTCTTTAATGTGCACAGATATCGTACAGCACATGGGCGCCTTACATTTCGCCTCCACTGAAACAACCAGAAGAGGAAGCCAAAGAGCCACAAGTGATCAGTTCTAGCTGGTTTCAGAATTGAGCAATGCAGTCATAGCGCCTGCATAACTGTACGACAATTGCATATGTTATGGGAGAGTTGCAGTGAGTGCCTTATGAACTGAGAGAAATGTCTAGGAGCGAACTGACGAATTTTGTCACACAGCATGTTTAGGGGCTACTTGGGTGCAGCACAGTGAGCACAATGCTCGACCCGAATGATGCGGTTCAATCCTGGCAGCCGCAGTCTAATTTTGATGGAGACAAAATGCTAGAGGCCTGTGTACTGTACGATGTCTGTGCCAGTTAAAGAACCGAAGTGGATCCTCTACGCCGTCCCTCGTACTAATAAAACTATAAAAACAATGCTCTAGTTTTTATAAAGGCATTCATAAGCCGCCTCGCAGCACAACTGACTTGCCACATCGGCGCTTGCAGTTTTATTGGAGTATGGCACTGCTACAAAAGCGCACACAAAGTTGCTGGTGGCTTGATCATGGCGCTACCTAACCTAAGCTTTGTTCGATTCAGTGCTGGTTCACGGCACCAATTCTGAAAAAGTGCCGCTGGTGCCAGTGCAGTGCAGAACCAGTTCTGTTGTGCTGGTGCAGCGCGTCAGCACCGCCACACCTCATATGTGAGACAATTTTCAATCGAGCGCGTGCAGGCAGGTTTTTGTCTGCTCGCCGAGGAGCTGTTGAGTTCTCGCGTGTATTTTTTTTTGTGTGCGATCGCTTCCGTGCCTAACGAGACTTCAGTCGGGCATGGAGTTGGCCATGGTCGACGACGGCGACATCCCATAGTTCTTGTTATGGAGTAGTTCTACTTTTCCCATAGTGAATACAAGGAAACCAGCTCTGTGCTGTCATGCCCCAGCTCACTTGTTTGAGCCAACGGCAATCGAATTCTGAAGTGCTATAGAAGCGTGGTCTCAAGCTGTTTCAATTACAAATTCACAAGGCTTTTCAGACACTTGGAGAGACGTTCGAAGAACTTTCGGCGGGCAGCATTGAATCAGCAGTATCTGCCTGCGTGTTTTACACAGCAGGCACAGGTACCGGCGCCGGGTGTAGCAAAACACACTCGGATTCGCCCTGCCCGCAGTTTGCCAACAGCCCACACACTGTCGTTGCGCTGTAAGTTTCGTGTGAACTCGCACGCACACAGATGGCCTGTCACAATTAGCATGGCAGCTACAGCACAAAACAGAAATTTGTTGCCTGTCGCGTCGGTTTCAGCGCCATTTTCTTGCAGAATGACATCGAACCCGTCGACGACAGCGAAAACGTCCCTCAATTCATCAATATTTACGACCTAACGTGCGTCGTCTGCTGAAAGCTGCCTGAATCTGCACTTCTTTTTTACACCTCCTTGGAGGCTGGTGCCGTGGTTCTTTGCACCAAAGCACACCAAGGCTGCACCCACCCAGATCAATCGCGGACGGCGGTGCAGAGGTCGCTGGGAATCGAGGGCTTTGGTGCAGTGCACTATGAATCTGTGCTGGCAGTGCTGTGAACCACAGCTGAATCGAATGCAGCTTTCACCCTTTCTCCTACCTTTCTACAGTAGGTGAAGTTCTAGCTAATATAACACACATGGTCTTGGATTGAGTTATGCCCATGAACTGCCCGAAGTTTCGGTTTTTTTACAATTTTTAGATCTTAGGCTAATGTTGTCTGGAGGACACAGTTGCTTGGACTATTCCCACGTGATAACCGCTAAAGAAAGCGGCTGTGGCTCAACTCACTCGGAAGTGGCTGTTGCGAAAGCTCTGCTGACCATGTATTACACACGGTTTAGCTTTGGTTCACCTTTATTTTTTCAAGACTTCAGCGAGAGCAAATCACCACGCGCCATAGGTGCAAGAGCTAGCGTCTAGAGTGGCGGTCGGCGCAGCGGCGGACGTGACACTGACGTGCCTCAACTGGCGGGGAGGAGCGGCCGTGCAGCAGCCAGCGCAGCGGCGGACGCGGCTGCAAAGTGCGCAACTGTGGCGTCCATGAAGAAATTCGAGGCACCTGCGACGCGCGATTTTGCACATGCGGCGCGCCTCCCCGTTAGAGGTCAAACCCAAGAGCCAGATGACCCTCAGGCTCAGCAGGAAGGGTAGAGCTCTTCGCTCCAAAAGAAGTTTTTGCCGTAAGACTATGCAGTCAAAGACTATTTAAAGAGGAATAGCGTCGCTCTGAATGAAATCCGCTGTGCAGATATGCCCTCGCCAAATGTTCCGACGTTTTATTAGCAATCAGGTGTTTTGGCTGTAGGGTTCCGCTATGCAGTCCTGACTGCAGTTTCTGAAACCCTCCTCCAAGCATTCAAACGTGGCACAGAGAAAAACGGCCGAAGATCATCGGAAGGCCCCTACGCCGGTGGTGGTGACCTATATCCTTTAGAAGTTTCGCCCAGTCTAAAAAAATAAAATGTGGATATACAAAGCGAGATTGAGGTCTCCACGGAGCCGGTTGTGCGCCTTTCGTTTCGTGAAAATGAACGGCCTTTGCAAAGTTGTCAACGCCAATGAACTCTATGAACGCTGTCGGCTCACTTGTTTATTTTGGTTTTTGAGGAAAGGAATCTCGGTTTCAGGAAGGATCTCGGTTGACACCCGAACCGCGCCGTAAAGGAGGGGTAAAGGAGCGAGGGAAAGAAGAAAACAAAGTTGGATTTTCGAGGAAAGGCGCGGCGCTGCGCAGCGGCGGAACACCAGAGGGCCGGTGCTACGAGTGACGCATGCGCAGTTATGGCTAGGGAGCAAGAGAGAGAGAAACGAAAGGTCAGGCGACGGAGTCGGCTGCGGCCACCTGCGCCGTGCGTGACATCACTCGTGCTCCGACATACACAGGCTCGCGCGAAGCGCGGTGTTGACTAGCGTAGTGAAGCTTTTCGCTGTGGTTTTCCGGTTCCCAATAAACAGAAATTCGTCCCCACATACTTGCAATGTCAGAAAACATGGTCGTCAGAAAAATCATGAAAACGCCGTTTGTCAAGTGTACGTTCCACTGGAGGGGTGTATTTATTCTCGTGTCATGGGGGAAGTGAAACATCGGCCAAATTGGACATTGTACCTACGACCGTTTACAACACGAACGAAAATGAGAAAACCTAAAAGGTAAGTGTGCACATTTAGTTGCGCACGTTTAGTATGGCCCGATTCGAAGGGACGAAACTTATTCTTGGTGAGAGCACAGATAAGGCGGGACGGATTAGTCTAGAATCCCGTCACAAGGAAATTTGGCAGTGAGTGCTTTAATTCTCCGGTTTTTTTTTTGTTTGCGGCTGAAATTACCTTTTTAGAAGCGGCCGAACTGCTGGTCAAATGAAATGCGAAACTACAGAAAATTGATTTACTCCGTTACACCCTTACACCCCTCTTTGCATGCGAATGCATTCTGCTATCTTGGTTATATGTCATCAACACTTGTTACCCCATTATGCCATCTTTCTCGAGCAACTCTTTGGCCTATACAAGGTGCGACCTTCCACCTATAAAACCATTTGTCAATAAGCGCTTGTGTGTGTGTGCGTGCGTGTGGTTTTTAATGCACTAACATTACTGGCTTGGGTGAGCGTCATACAAACAAAAAGAAAATCCCAGAAAAAAAATTTAGGGGAGCACTTTGTTGACCTAAAGTGCAGTGAGGCGAAAGCATTTTGTGCGGTGTTCCTGCTTGTGTCACTGATGTGTGGTTAAGATGTTAAGTACACAATTGTTTGTGAATCTTAAATGCTGGAGACACAGGAGGGTGTTTGGGAGGCATCCGTCTGATTCGACGCCTTTCCGCAAACACTCTCCAGCGTCCTTACGCTAGAGTTTATTATTGAGGGAAAGTTATCGTGGGACTGTAAAAAAGAACGAAAAATAAAGTGTCCCTGAAGGAGAACTAAACATACTTTCGCAGGAAGTAGCGTAGTCGTTAGCACGCTAGGCTGCGGAACGGAAGGATGGGTGTTCGAATCCCGCTGTGCACAAGGACTTCTTGCGAAAGCAATACTGCTCGAGGTCGTAGTCCTGGAGAATCCACCATTGACCTTTAGAGTGACCTATGTGTGACGTCATACCAGCTGTGGAAAAGCGGGGCCCCAACTCGGCTCGTCGCGATCGTCCCAGCGAATCCTCCATGCTGCAGCTGCGCGCCGCTGCCGCGAGGGGCGCTCGCTGTACGTGACGTCATGCCAGCTGTGGAAAAGCGGTCCCCCCAACTCGGCCCGTCGCGATCGTCCCAGCGAATCCTCCACGCGCCGCTGCCGTGGGGGAGGCGCTCGCTCTACGTGACGACATCATGCCAGCTGTGGAAAAGCGGCCCCCAACTCGGCTTGTCGCAGTCGTCCCAGCGAATCCTCCACGGTATGTCGGATGATGGGTATAAGGTGAAGCTGCAACGATGTGCTGCAGCTAAGAAGCGGCGGCGTGCGGAAGAAACGAATGAAGAGCGGGAACAACGTTTAGCTAAACGGCGTGCATATTATGCAGCCAGGCGGATGCGTTCAACATCTCTTGATCTGAGTGCATCTACAAGTATCATGCATGCTCTCAATGCTGACGCGACTTTGGCGACACCTGATCTGGAACGACAGAACGAAGCGAGGAAGAGACAACGCGCTGAAGAGACGCCAGAAGAACGCTCCGCACGACTCGAGAAACGTTGTAACAGAGATGCGGCTAGAAGTCGTGCCACGTCCCGGAATGACTCGAACTGCGGAAGAGACCGCTTTGAGTTTAGGAGAGCGTCAGAATGAGACGAAACGAAGCTTTCGCAATTCACTTGGGTTAACCAGAGCTAAACCACATCCAATTTTTTCTTATGAAGTTAATTTAGTCATTGGCGTGACGTGACCTGAGACTGGACAAGGTCATGGCCGCGTGTATGAGACATTCAAGGCATATCGCCTTAAAAACCGCATGGGTCGGATTGGAACCCAGGAATTTCTCGGGGGAATCGAGTACGGAACCTCATAGCCCCGACGAGCTTAATGTATAATGGTGAACGTCTGTTCTAGTGAGTGAAAGGTAATTTAACGTGATATAATAGAAAGGAGCGGGACGGATGATCAGAAGGTGATTGAAAGTGATTACGTGGAGGTGATGAGATATGACGAGGCGGTGATAGAACAGCAATGGCGGCGGAACTTTCCATGACGTCCTCCTAAGCGGCGTGAGCAAATACAAGGTGGATGGCGCATACAAACCGCCTCAGCTGATGTCATGGAAAGCTATTACACGTCGCCCAGCCGCACCGGCCTTGCGCCAAACGGACCAGGCAGAACCATCGCAACATTTGCTACAGCTTGCTAGTGTATTAAACCTTGCTCTTGCAGAGCATGACCTGTCATTTTTCGTTATGGTCTGTGCCTGTTTGCGCTACAGCTTTTTCAAAATCGATATATGCATCAAAACCCGAAAAGAAGTTTCAATAACTAAGATAAAGTAGCGTGACAGAGATGTTAAGGCGGGCAGTGTGAAGAAAAGGCGAATGAGGGTACATCGCGCAGTGCTCCTATGATGGTGATCTTACCGAAAGTGGCTGTAATTTTAATGTTGCTAAAAATGGTCTGTGCTCTTTGTGCATGCATCATCACTGCGAGCTGGTTGGAAAACTTTCGGGAAAGTATCCTTCCGGAAATGAATAAGAGTGCACAACTTCTGCAAAATTGCGAATAAATAGCAACTTGCAATTTCTCATCCGCCTTGAATGCGGGAGGTGCTGGGTTCGATCCGCAGTGCCGCTGGGTACTCGCCGGTGATTCAACGGGTACAAGCGTTCCCCTGGCCTGGCGCTCGTCTGGTTTGTTTAGGGTGGATTGCTTTGGAAATGGGTCTTCGACCCCACCTTGCGTAGTGAAAACACAAAGAGCACCATGGCGCTCTTCGGCCGTAGATGCCCTTGCACCATAAAAATTCATCATCATCAACTTACAATTTCTGCAAAACGATGGTAAAGTTGTTATTTTAAGGACTGTGCACTTGACGTCATTCAATAGATGCTGCCAGTTGAAAAAAAGCTACAGTTCGTCTAATCGCTACAGTGCTGAGCCATTCAAATACATCATGCATATTTGTGCGGCATATTAAGCAGTGTCCTATTATCATACCACTTCCATCGAAACAAAAATTGAACTGTTAGCACGAAACGAGAGAGGCGAATTCCGCTAAGGCGCCGGCGTGCTGTGCGATGTCAGTGCATGTTAAAGATCCCTATGCGGTCGAAATTATTCCGGAGCCGTCCACTACGGCACCTCTTCCTTTCTTCTGTCACTCCCTCCTTTATCTCTCCTTACTGCGCGGTTCAGGTGTCCACCGATATGTGAGACATATACTGCGCCATTTCCTTTCCCCTAAAACCAATTTTGAATTTTAAACTGTTAGCACTAAGAAGTTAGCTTGTGGTGGTGGTAGGTGGTAGTGGTTATTAAAATAATAGCAAAAATTAAGGAAAAGATTTTTGCTAGCCCCGGCATCTGCCTTCGATACTGAAGCACCTGGGCTGGGGCAGCGGAAATAAAGGATAGCAGGCAGAATGGAGAAATGAAGTGAAAGAGGTGAGAGGATAGGAGGAGAAGTAATATATACAAACTACTGCTTGTGGAAGTGCGTTTTACCCGCTGTTACAAAAATTTGTTCAGACAGTCTGCACACTGTGCATAGACGTTTGTGCATAAATTATATGGACAAACCCTGTAGAGTAGTTTATAGGCACGAAAAATTCTATTGAAAGACCATACAGAATCTTTTGATATATGGCTGTACACGTTAGTAAACTTTTCTTCTATAGAATATGAATAGACAAATATGAGGCCGTGTCTTCCACGTCACGCATCATGGGATGCTACTGCATAAACAGCCGTGCTCTCTCCATCTGTCTGAAGTTGCTGTTTAAACCATTGGTACCACAACGCTAGCTTTAGTCCTGTGAAAATGTTCTTGAATGCTCCTCACGAACCATAATGACCAGTGGGACGAGTGGATTGAATGTTAACGTCGAGACCCCGAGATAGCATTTTTTAGACGTCCCTTTTACTTTTGTTTAAGTTTTGCTGAAGACGATTTCTCGAAATCGTATCTGCGTTCGTTTAGACTGCGTTGAGCGCAAAAATATGCCAGTTTTAAAATATATAAAGGTACATAATGAACCCTTGAACACTCCGATACGTTCTGTTTCGACAGCTGTGATTATGGTGAGAACCTTTGTAATGTTTGTTTATGCCTAAAGCCGCTAGCACACGGCTTTCTCCCTCTCTGGGACAATATGCAACCACATTTATATCAAATGATTGCAGCCCCGCTAAACTGCCTCTGCATTACGCGAAATTGTACTAGGTCGTTTCGGCGCCTTATCTCGAACGTTCACCGCCAGCTAAATAAAACGCTGCCGAGGGCGGCGGTGATTCTGTTCTTAGAAGACTTCCGCGCCTACGTTATACTGTCGCCGCCGTCGAGTTGTTCAGTAATTTGTGGCCGAAAGTAATCGCGATCAGCAACGGCTTAAAGGTGCACTAAAGAGGAATCTGAACTCGTCTTTTGTGGCGGGAGCTACATTAGGCTACCAGTCGAGCATTTCGCGGTACATGCGAGAGGACAGTTGTGCGCATGCGCCGTTACCATGGCAACCGGAGAGGAGCAGTGGGTGCGCCGCGCGCTCCGTCGCCGCGGCCACGCGCCCGCTGCACCGTCGAAGGTGAATGTGACGTCACGCGGATGAGCATTTGTGCGCATGCACCGATACTATCGTAACCAGAGAGACCCCATAGCTGCGCCGCGTTCACCACCGCCTCGCTGCACGCCGCTCTATCACGCGAACCGCGCGTCGTCGTATGCGCAGCGTTGCGTATAAAAGGCGTAGATGTAATGGGCGTCTGTATCACAACGTTTGACATGCATGCAGAGAAGGAGAGTCCAGCCGCTGCTAAACGGCGGTATGGACAAGAGAGCAGTAACTCTTCCGATCCTGAGGTTGTCGCCTGGCAGTAGGCTACGCAACAAAGAATGAGCGCAAGAAGGCGAAGAAAGCAGCGGAGACGCCCGAATAGGAGAGGAACGCCTTGCTAAACGGAGACGCCAGACAGCCGAACGTAATAGACGGTGCATAGCCGCCGAGATTGAGCCTATGGGAGGCGTCAATCAACGGGAACCAACCGAAGAGGATGTGAAGGCCCGTCGTATGACTGGTAACACCATTCGAGTTTCTGAAAGTGCATCTGCGACCCATACATTTGAAGCAGACTTTGTGAACAATCCGTTGGACACATTTGTAGTGCGTGCGGCAGACTGTGGCATCAAACGGACTTGACACCAGTGAGTAATCCAATGTATGACACTTTGCGTTTGGCAATACCAGAACAACAAGCTCAGCGACGGAAACGTACCTCCCGCTACGTATAACCTGGCATAGCGGAGATAAGCGCGCCACTGCTAATTTTTTTTTACCGCGGTAACTATACACGTTCCGTGCATTCTTAGAAACTTCGAATTATTGTCCTGTGCGTCCGATTGTCCTAATTAAATGGGATAAAATGTCCCGGCTTCCGCCTTTTTTTTTTCTTGAACTCAGCGCTGTAGGTAGGAGGAGTCAACCAACGCGTCGGCCAGTCACGTGGCGGGTTGCTGCTCTGCCATCGGCGGAGTGATACGTAAATCAGAGTCCACGTGTATCATTATTTCCGTAGGCCTAATTTGCGGCTATATTGTCTGTGACTGTAATTGTTTATTCACAGAAACCTAGAAAACTAAATAGAAGTGAAAGCGAAGCCGCCACTGGACTGGCTGAAAAGCACTTCACGCGTTGGTTGACTCCGCCTATTCCCACTGCGTTGAGTTAAAGAAAAAGTGGGATCCGGGACGTTTAATCCTATTTAATTAGGGCAATCGGCCGTACAGGACAATAATTTGAAGTTTCTAAGTATGCCCGGAACGTGTAGAGTTCCCGCGGTAAAAAGACGAGTTCAGATTCCTCTTTACAGCACCTTTAAGGCACGGGGCAGCAGGACAGCAGAAACTATCGGAGTACTTGACTGAGGACCTTCCCAATAACCCATTCTAATAAAAGTTTTTCACCACTGCCACCGTGCACCATCACCGAAATAAGGATGTTGTTATCCTCATAAAATGGCTCATGCCCACGCGTACAGCGGAATCGGCCAAGAATTGGGGTGCGCAGCGAGTTTTTCTGATTAATTTTTTCACTGACTAAAATAAAATGAATGCTGAGGAAGAGAGAAGTAAACAAAAAGCAGATCTAAACACCGAAATAAGCCCCGCCGCGGTGGCTCAGTGGTTAGGGCGCTCGACTACTGATCCGGAGTTCCCGGGTTCGAACCCGACCGCGGCGGCTGCGTTTTTATGGAGGAAAAACGCTAAGGCGCCCGTGTGCTGTGCGATGTCAGTGCACGTTAAAGATCCCCAGGTGGTCGAAATTATTCCGGAGCCCTCCACTACGGCACCTCTCTCTTCCTTTCTTCTTTCGCTCCCTCCTTTACCCTTCCCTTACGGCGCGGTTCAGGTGTCCAACGATATATGAGACAGATACTGCGCCATTTCCTTTCCCCCAAAAACCAACTATTATTAACACCGAAATAAAAGAGGAAATGCATAACGCAAGCAGCAGATGGACACTGGAATTTGTAGCCTAGTGATTAAAAATATTAATAATAGTAAAATAAAAACTGTTAACAAGGCAGCTGATAAAATTCTACTAAGAAATTTTGAATGGCGGTAAAAACAGACCTTGTGGCTTTCAATGTTACTAGAAACGTAGGATGAAGAAACACCGAAGGACAAGGGCGCGTTGAACTAGAAATATAACTGAACAAGGTGATGGTTCGGGCTAGTGGATATGCGGTATGGATCATAACGCATACCCACTAGCCCGAACCATCACCTTGTGGCTTTACCAAAGTATGGTGGCGCCAGACGACATTTATGATCGGGCTGCTCAGACTAAGGCCAAGCTGTCGCAATGGCTTTTCTAAAAACCGTCTTCTCATCATGGTGAAGCGGCGATAAAACAAACAAGGAATGGTCTATTGATTCCTGTTCACCACAGAATGCGCAGACGGCAGAAAGCGCCAAACCACACCTATGTAAATAAAAATTTAAGGGTGAAATCCGGCAGCGCAGCCTTGTTAGAGGGACCTCAAGCTGCCGTGAATTACATGATTTCCTGCTCCACGAATGCCTCAGGTGCAGGTAATCATCAGATCTTAAAAGATATGCAGTTGTCATGCTTGGCACAATACGTCTTCGAAACCTCGCTGCTGCGATGTACGCTGTAGCCGGAAGGATAGGCAACTCGGGCCGTTGAGGGAAGCCTTTGCCAGGCTATCAGCAACTTCACTGACTGTCCCACTGCTATGGTCCGGTACCCATTTCATGCGGACAAGACTCAAATGCGGAGGGACATCGATAGGAAGGTGTTCAAGATTGGAGAAACCATAGTCGAAGCAAGGGACGAGCACAAAGAAAAAGAGTCTGTACTGACAGCCACTGCAGAGAAAGTTGGGTAGTGTTTGCGAAGAGCAAGCACTACCGCCAGAAGCTCCTCTCGGAAGGCGCACAGGAAAACACCAATTTTCCCACCCCTGCCTTTTCATTAGATTAGGAGGCGTCAGTTGCTATCGTTGTGCTAATAGGTGGGCTTTGTAAATGGATGAGGATTTTGTTTCTGTGTCACGCGTGCACCAGCCTCTTCGTCTTTTGTCTTCGATGTCGTCATCACCACGCGGCAAAGTGTCCTCTAATCCTCCGGCCAAAGACGCGGTGTGTGACACTGCAGTTCTCGAAGTGGGTGCCCGCCGAATAATGTGAAATGAAGGCCACTGTTGCATCCAGGGTTTTCTCCTTTTCGCCCGTGTGTCTTTCGTTAAGCGCTGTGAATGTGCACGAGAAGAGCGCGCCAAAGGGACGCTCTGTTCTAAACAACGCGAAGGAGAGGAAGACGTGGGTGTGTGTCATGTTTTAAGAGGAAGAAGAAGGAACGGAGGGCTTCACGTTTTAAACGGCCTTCTCTCTGATCGCATAGAGGAATACCCCTATCATACGGTGTTTTCTATCGATGCCTCCGTCAGCTGCCAAAAAGCTGCAGTTGGCATCTTTTCGCAGGATTTGGCCTGGAGCTATTCTGTCCGCATCCCTGATTATATTCCTATATATTCTTTGCAGAATTTTTGGCTCTTGGATTGGCCCTGCACAAAAGTCCATGTCATGTGTCTCACGTTATTATTCTCGCTGATTGTCAGTTTTAGTCTCCCTTGGAACATCACAAAAAGATGCTCTGAGCCGTTTTCTGCGATTTTTTTTTGTCCCATGCACTTTGAAGGAGGTCCGTTTGGTCTGGGTCCCTGGCCATGCAGGTATTCATTCAATTGAGGTGGCTGATTACTTAGCAAGTTCGGCTCTTGACGGCTCAGTGACTCATCTTGTCCCTAATTTCAGCCTCCTGGCGATTTCTAGGTTTCAGTGGTTCCAACACATATCAGCCCGGTTACGTGATCTCTTACTAAATGCCACTGATCATCAGCACTTAGCATATAATTGAAACGTCCGTTCGTGTAAAACAGGCTGTGTGAGGTATCAATGACGCGGTTGCGGCGTAGGATTTCCAGTTTGAATTTGTATCTATGCAGGCGTGGGTTCACACCGACAAACCTATGTGACGCATGCGGGGAAGTTGAATCTGTAGGCCATTTTCTCGTCTACTGTCCACAGTTCGCACTTCAGAGGAAGATTCTCCTGGAGGTTCCTCTCTCCAGGTTAGGGCTCCAGTTATCTCTGCCATTGTTATTATCGTTCGGTGCGAGCGCCAAAGGATTTGCATTGGCTTCAATTTGTGGGATTCTCCATAATTACATAATTGTAACTGGTAGACTGATTTGCTAATTCTTTTAAAATTCTTCGAGCTCTTCTGTTTTCTCCAAAATGCTGTCTGTTATTTTAATCTAAATATTTTTCTGTCGTTTTTATCGAAGCATCCTTCAAAATTCAAGCTTGGTGCTACAATTTTGTCGTAATCTTCTATGGAAATTTCCTTGTTTATGCCACTACACCTTGGTTAATCCCCCATGTGGGTATGTGCCATGCCTTAAGAGGACGAAGAAGAAGAAGAAGGACCAGTGCACAGCATCTGACACAGCAGTGGCAGCGTGGACATCTTGGTAAGCAAATCAAGCAACTGTTGTGCGTTTTAAGATCGCCATACATTATCCTGTCCTGTTTAAAGAGCCGGGCCCGATGAAGAAAATTGTTGGAGAGAATTAAGATGTGGACGTGGGCTAGTGTTCTTAGTTGTTGTGGTCCTCATTTCCGTGAAAAAGTTTGCACAACGATCGAGTTCGCGTATTCGAATCTGGACATCGGCGGCAGCATTTAGATGAAAAAAAAAGCTTTGTGTAAACAAGCTCGTGTAATGAGATTTCGAAGCATGTTAAAGGAACGCTCTGGACCGTGGTGATTACCACCTGCGTGCTCTGCAGCATAAAGGCCTCTCTCACTGATACTAAATTAGCAGTCTCGCGCCCAGCCGCAGCCACGCTATCACCACGAATCTTAAATTATTCGGCCCTCATGACTCTCTGCGGTCCTCGGGAGTTTGCCGGTTGATTAGTGCCGCGTCGTTCTAAAGAACGCCATGACTTGCTAGCTTGTTGCCGGCCGACTGCAGTATTAAACACAATGCCTTGCCGGCAGCACACCCTCATGACTTGCGGAAATGCGTGATGGTCAGTGGTAGAGGACCCTGTCGTTTTGTTACTGTAGTTGGGCTGGTGATGAATTTCAAAAGACGATCAGTCTAAAAAATGCAATGGAACAACTGAAGCGATGAACACATAAAGGTACAAAAGATGCCCTGATGATAGCCGATATTTTTATCTGACGGTGATCTGTCTTTCTTTGTCTTCTACAATACAGTGGCGATCCTCACGGTGCAGTGATATGGGGGCAGTCTGGCGTTGCTATTTATTACACTTGCGAATAATACACAGAGCAGGTCAGCTAGCTACAAAACATCAAAGAGGCATTCCTCGGAGGTAGCCTGAGGGAAGTGTTTGCTGCGCTTGCTTCGCTGCCCCTAACCAAAAGTCCGGCGGCAGGGTGCGGTATAGCTTCTCGTGCGTCTGGATCTTACCCCATGAGGGAGCGTACCCCTCGCCCAGCCGGTGCTGTCCCCTGACCACGGTGTAAGAATAGCCACGGCCGGCCTTGACGAGCGCTCTCGCTCGCGCGCGCTCCCTCCGAGACCAGCCGTGGCTATTCTACGGCCGGTCTATACGAGCGCTTTCACTCGCGCTCCACTCGAGCCCAGCCGTGGAATAGCATACTCCGTGCCCCCGACGCATGGTGATGATGATGGTCGGCCGCGTCGAGACGGAAGGGAAAACAAGTTTTCCACAACCGAGCAATACTTCACGGGCACTGAGCCCGGATGAAGAGAATCTTGAGTCCTTGTCTGCCGCTCTTACAGCTGGCTAGGGCGTAAGGCACATAGTCGTTAATGACTGGAGCCAAAAAATCGGCAGTCTCACTTTCGACTCTCTCTGCCGACTTTGGAACGTATAGAAAGGGAAGAGATTGGACGCACTTTGATAAGTTCTGCAAACTAGATTATTCTCGGAGCAATACAGCATTCAGTAATTACGAATGCCACTCTCGTGGTAAGGCTTAAAAAGTGATAGCGAAAATTTGACTTATTGTTCGGATAAGCATGACCATTACACATTTTGTGTGCGCCAAGCCCATTATACACCAGCGAAGGCATTCTTCAAGTGTCCATCATAATATTTTTTTTTTAAATTAGCTTTTAAAGATAAAACAAACGTCAGCCTGTAGTTAGTAAGGATTTATTCCCTCGCTGTACCCTGCCGCGATCAGATAGATGAAAAGAGATATTGTGTCATGGGAACGCGTTAAATTCTATGGAGGAAAACTGCTATTTCTCATTGCATTTATAGACAATCATATCACCTCTCTCTCCCCGCCAAGATAACGGCCCTGTTCGATACGGCGGAGGGCCAGCCGCCTTCTACCAAGCATGCATACCTAAGTCGATGCCCCCGCAACCTCCGATGCTGGCCACGATCGCGCGCCCAGTAACAAGACGTGCGAAAATAGTGAGAATAATAAAGAAAGCAGTCACGTAGCTATTGCATCAGCGGCGTCCACCAGCACGAAAGAAGCGGTGAAGCTCTTCCCGTTCGTCGAGCGACTTCCATCTCCAGGCAGCGACAGTGCCGGCAGCGATGTTCGAATGGCGCAACGAGGGATGCGTCGCGATCCAGCAGCAGAGAATCGCAGTTCACATTGCGATCCATCTACACCTGCGATGGTCGGATCCGCTGAGGCGGCGACTCCATCCAAACACCGGCGAAAAGTCCACGAAGAGTCCAAGGACGTGCCTGGGTCTCGACGAAGGAAGCACACCAGAAGGCGAGGGAAACACCGACACACGCACAGGGGGGATTTCGAGAGTCCACCCCCCTCAGGGAGTCCGGTCCTTGCCTCACGACACAAGCGACGACACAAGGTGAGTCCGGTGGGCAGCGTGGCCAGTTCCTCCGGCTGCAAGACGGAGAAACCACGGACCCGTTCGTCACCGCCGTTCGACTCGAATAAGGACGCTGTCAACAAGGCAAGGCAGACCACACAGCATTCGCCAACCAGACCGATCACACCCTCGAACCTGGGAGGAAAAACAGCGGCAACTCTGGCTCTAATAGTAAGCGAACAACTTAGTTTCAAACTGTTTACTATTTCGTTACCGTGAAAGCTGTTTAGTGTGTACTTCGAAATGTTTACAACACTGCCGGAGAATACCCAATGGACGTTGACCTGTAAGCATGCCAAATCAAACAATAATAATAATAATTGGTTTTTTTGGGGAAAGGAAATGGCGCAGTGTCTGTCTCATATATCGGCGGACACCTGAACCGCGCCGTAAGGGAAGGGATAAAGGAGGGAGCGAAAGAAGAAAGGAAGAGGTAGGTGCCGTAGTGGAGGGCTCCGGAATAATTTCGACCACCTGGGGATATTTAACGCGCACTGACATCGCACAGCACACGGGCGCCTTAGCGTTTTGCCTCCATAAAAACGCCGCTGGCGCGGTTGGGTTCGAACCCGGGAACTCCGGATCAGTAGCCAAGCGTCCTAACCACTGGGCCACCGCGGCGGGTCAAATCAAACACCAGAGTCTGAATCAGGAACACGTGCTGTGCGGACCTGTCCCCTACAAGCAAGTGCTAAGTAAGCGTGGAACGATATGTGAGGCTTTACATAGTGTGCTTTGCTTTCAGAACTGCTCACGACACCATTTTGAAAGAGGTTTAATTAGCGCTCTGTAGACCTTGAGAATCACGCCCTATTCTGTTGGGCACTTTATGAGCTACGCCGTCTCTAAAGAACTTCACACCGTAGCACAAGTATAGCGATTTAAGAAAAAAAATACTAACACCACATATGTCCATAGCACAAGTACGCGCTCTCCGTCAATTCACTCGGAAACTCTCAAGAATTTAAACATGCCCAACAATTCTGGACAAGAAAAATTTTGAGCGGCAAACAGTTTAGGAGCGCAATTTTTCAATATATATTGCAAGATATCACTATCACAATCAATATAACCGCATATCTTCGGTTGGTGGGTTTGAATTTTTTCGCTGTTTATTTATTTATTGATACTGTAAGTCCCATCAGGGACTGTAACAGGAAAGGCGGTGAATAATACAACCAGGTGTAGTGCACATATTGTTAAGTAAAACAACTTGAACAATAACATATGGTACAAAATGTTACAAAATCGGTTAGAATTCAACTGTTTATGTTTTTGCTGTCTTAAAAGACTTCCCTGTAGATTTTATATGGCAGTCTTAACTGCTCGTTGCGAGCGATAGAAGCACTAAGAGAAAAATTTTGTTTCTTCGGAGAAGAATGGACCATTACCTTCAATAGTTCTACACTAGTACCTCACAGTTTTCCAATAATGAATATTTTTGTCCAAAAGTTTTGGACGTCGATAAACTTAATGGGTGGGCCCATAAAAGCGAATCGAATATCCTTCTATTAGATTCCCAGAAAAAATCAAATAGTTCACGTTCGAAACTAATCGAAACGAATCGGATACGTCCTCATATTTTGAATAGTTCTTCAACAAGAGACACGAAGTTCGAATAGAGCATGCCGCAGATTTTTCTGCGCCTTTTTCAAAGAAAACAGCAGGGCCCACTCCGACGCCACAGAGGATGTTGCCCCTATCGGTCTGTGTAGGAACTAATGTTTCAGCGGGAAGGAAAGTTTAGCGCCATGACGGTGTTCAAAATGCTCTTATATTTGTCCTTCGAAATTAAGCGAAGCAGCAGGATTCATTCAGGTTTAGCGAACCTTGCCTTTATGCAGGACATCTAAGGTTTTGTCGGAGATATAGGAACGAACCACAGGCGACAGTGTTAAAGGGACCCAGAAAGGGGGTCTCAATAAAGGAGCGATATGTCTGGGATGTTAAAGGACGATGGTTCATAATTATCCCCCAGCAAGAATTATTTTAATGCGTTTTGTGGAAGCTGAGTTATATGCAGTCAAAATTTGAACTTCCGCGTCTTCGCGCCTTTCCCTCTCCTCTCGCACGCCAAAACGGCGGCGCTCCTCCGCCGGCCCCACTCACTGGGCCCCTTCCTTACCTCCGCCGGCGTGGCGCGCGCGAAGTGGCCGCGGCCGCGGTAGCGCTTGACGTCTGAAAGAATTTGGCGCTGTAAACCAATGATAACCACGGGCTGCTGACGTCATTTGCAAGACGTGACGTCGTCGGCCAGCTTTTCGCGCAAAATCCCGGCACCACGCGTCGCCGCGAGGTACGAAAGCGGGAATTTTTAAAAATGTATTGTAAATTTCCCGCTCGCTTTTGAGGTCTCGTAAGCGGCATGAACGCTCAGTGGCCTGTACTCTACGTAGTGCAAACATTTTAAAGCCAAGCTCAAACACCCTTTTCTGTGGCCCTTTAATTTTAGAACTATTCTTTCAATCGCACTGCGAGGTGAGTGTTAACATCGATGGGCGCTGCACGTGCAGCGAGTTGTGGCCTGCGGCCAGAGTGTGCCTCTATGGGCGCTATAGGGCTCCCCCGCTTATAGCGTAGCGGGGCCTGCGGCCCGAGTGCGACGCAAGGGGCGCTATGGTTAAAATCTTCCCACTCCCACCTTCTGAGATGTATAGCTATGCTCTATTTTTATCGCTATCGGAAGCCAAATATAGTTTTCTGATGCGTGTCACATGGCGGTCACTTAGTTTATATACTGACTTTTTGTTTAATGCTCACTAACGGCGAGGACTGACGCATTTTTCAACACCTTCACCTTTAACTTTGTTACTTAGAGCGCCGCCACTTCGATGTTTCGTGTAGATATTTGTATTGAACGAGTAGTCACAGAAGCAGCGAATAATCACACAGATATTCGATTTATATTTAATCCCGTTGTTAAGTACACTATTCCTATTCGATTCGGTAGCAAAGTTGGCCTATTCGTATTGTGCTTCGGTGCACCTATTAATTAGAACCGCTGGGGTAATATACGAATCTGAAAGGCGTGCCTACCGTATTAAAATTAAAAAATGCAAATTGTGGGACACATGGACAATAAGAAAGACAGTAGGGGCGAGCACCGGAATAATCGGAAGAATCACCGGAAGAATCACATGGTCTTACGACATTCCCATCGGATGCCATCACGTGGCTTCACGTCACCCCATCGGATGTGCTTAAGGTCAAAGGTCAACCAATGTCACAGATCAACTAAAGTTCATGGGTCAAGGTCAGGGGTTCGACACCATAACTGCACTACATATGACCATACACGGCTATCCTTGGTTCGGCTGAAGGTGGTTAACGGTCGTTGTGCTGCCTGCCAGAAGACTGCGTTACCTAGCGTAGCGAAGCTTTTCGCTTCAAAATCAAGGGCCGAAATTTGGTACCATTTTGCTTGGAGGAAAAGTTCATCACTGGGTAGCTGTCATTGGAGGCCGACGTTGTTGTGCCTTTGGGAATCATGGCATGTTTAAGCATGTGAATAGTCTGAAAGCCACGACTCTGATTTGCTGACGGCGGGCCCTGTTTTTTTTTTGTGGGAAGCGTGCGTTAAGTGGACATATCCACTTCGGTCCACGCCGATTGGTTGGAGCTGCAAAACAGGAGGTGACGGCTCCTTTACGAGAGATGGAGCACCTTTCCTGTTACGTCACCTGTTTGTATTGTGTCAGCAGTTTGGAACACGAATACTACAAGCCTTGTTCTTAAATGCTTCTGTATTAAACTATTCGGAAACAGAAACAGGTAGTTGCGTTTGGTTGAAAGGCAGCGTGAGGAGCAATGCAAGTAACTCAGTCAAAAAAGGAGGCGGTGGTGTTTGCAGTTTCTTGGAGGAATGAAAGCTCCTCTGTGGAAGCCACGCCGGACGTGTGCACTTATTGAACACTTCGAGAATACAGGACAAAGTGTGATTTAACTTCACTTCCAGCGAACTGTGAGGGACAGCTCACGTGCTTAAAGTAACGCGAACTGCAGTCCGAGGAGGTCTTAGCTGACACTGTGCGCGTGGTTCTTCGCCAGCACCCGGTATTTTTGTGTTGTTTCGCATGACCGGATGACTGAATACTTACGCTAAAAGTATACGCGGTCTGCTGTGTCGGCCTTAGTGTTCTTCTTTTCCCGTTGCAGTTGTTGTACTCTTAAGGTTGATCGTCCCTTCCCTGGTAGCGCTCTGGCATACGGAGCACCAGCACCCACCAGGATGTTACGCTTGCAGGAAGCCAAGAGGTCGCCTCGTGCCAAGCAAGCGGCTTTGCCGGGTGCCACGCCGTCACTGCCCGCGGCATGGTCCGATGCGGAACTGGGAAACGTGCAAGTGGGCGTCAGGTACATCGTGACACTCGCAGTGGCGATGGCTGTCTTCGTCACGCTGGCCACGTGGTTCCAGAGCAGGAGGCGAGCTCTGGGAGGCAGCAAGACGTGCCTCTCCGCGAGCTGCATACAGAACGCGGCCGAGTTCTATGGCACGCTCAACTACAGCGTTGACCCGTGCGTCGACATGGACGCGTTCGTGTGTTCCGCGTGGCGCAGTCGCCCCGTCGGCGGCCGCCGGGCCTCCCAGAGCCTCTTCGCTCACGTGATCAGCAAGCACGAGAGGGGCATGGCGGACCGGCTCCTCAGCGGCAGGACCACATTCGCGGCGTCCAGGTGAACCACTTCACTTGCGCACTTAGCTACGCCTGCGCATCTGCGCCTCGTTATTGAAGGCTGCTTGTACAGGGTGCTTGTATGCTTGTTCCAGAATATTAATGCGAAAGCATTTATAGGCTGTGTCGACGGAGTCGTGTCACCAAAGCGTGCTACCAAAACATGTCCGCAGCGATTGTGACGTTCTAAGAAAAGGTAGCTCCAAACGAATTGTTGTGATCGATAGAGGACCTTGTGAGGATGAGGCGCAAAAAATTCGATTTCAATATGGTGGTTAGTTAAATAATTAGAGCCAATAACGTAAAACAAGTCGAAATAGCGCGGACGTCGATATAGTGATTGGACGGGATAACATCCTTGGACGGCAAAATAGTGAAAAAATAGGCAAAGAAGTGAAAATAAAGTTTGAAATTGTTTGATGAGCGATAATTAATCGAACAAAAAGCTTGACATATATTAATTAGTTAATTAGAAGCAGACGTCAATGGACTCAAAGGAGGGCAATAAAAGCGACGAGTGTCGAGGAGGCGTCAATTCTTTCGCATTCCTCCAATGTGGGTAGCCACAGTTATCTCTAACGTTTTCTAGCTGTAACGCTTGATCGCGTGGTACAGGCGGTCGAGTAGTCCCACGTCCGGCCGTCTAGCATAATCAGCATCACCGTACGGTGTGACCGCTTGGCAGTGCTCCAGCTTTGCGAGACGGCCCCCAGCTCAAGCTGTGGGTAACAGTTGAGAGCTGTGTGGTGAGGACGCAAGATTCGTTGGGATTATAGTTGGCGACCGGGCCTAGGCGGACTGACGACAGCGGGAGCGACGTCACAGCTTAAAAAGGAGAGTTCTTTCTTTTATTATTTCAACACATGCACGCTTGGGAGCAAAATTTAGTTCTAGCAGCCAGGTTACTAGAACCGGAAAATAAGATTTTACGGCTTATTCGTGTGCCAAAATTTCAGTTTGTAAGGCGCAATTTAATTTTTTCAACAATTAAGAAAAAAGACAGTGCCCAAAGTTTAGTTATACATGTTATACATGCAAAAACTTAGGTGTATCTAGTTGTACAGGTGAAAAATTGCGGACACTAAGAACTGCATTAATTTAATTTAAAAACCTCACTTTTAGATGTCTATAGAAAATGGTAAACAGAAATCAGTAAGGGACTGTTCTTTGATAATTAAGAGGCAGCGTCCCACTCTTTGATGAACGATCAGGTTCTCTCAGAACACGAAGGTACAAAAAGAAATTTGATCAAGAATCTGATACAAGTGTAGTGTGTGGTAAATACATAGAAAGAACTGCATATTTTACCAGACTGTGCCACTATGTGTCCAGGTGCCGACACAGTACAGTACAGTCGCTCTGCTTTGAGGCCTTACGGTTAAGAGATAACAAAAGTAATGTAACTGAATCTGCGGTAGACGGCAGCAAAAAGCAATTGGAGCCGCCGCGGTGGCTCAGCGGTTATGGCGCTCGGCTGCTGGCCCGAAAGACGCGGCTTCAATCCCGGCCGCGGCGGTTTAATTTCGATGGCGGCGAAATTCAAGAGGCCCTTGTACTGTGCGATGTCAGTGCACGTAAAAGAACCCCAGATGGTCGAAATTTCCGGAGCCCTTCACTACGGTGTGTCTCATAGTCTGAGTCGCTTTGGGACGTTAAACCCCCGTAAACCGTAAACCGTAAAAAGCGATTGGAAGATTGGTGGCTCAAAAGCAGGGCGGTGACACAAGGGTAGAAGTTCAAGATTAAAATTTGATGAAATACAAAAGTCGACACGAGTTGCATCTAAAAGAAAAATGGATAATTTATTGATAATACCATTAAGTTCGACAGATTGGTTTAGAGAAGCGTATAGAAAAAGATATATTGAGAGTGGTTGCAGGTTTCAAAAAAGATGCTCCTAACTTCCATCTATCCCATTCATCCAACTACGCTGTCAAGTGTGCTGCGACAAATGTGGTTCACTCTGTACACGCTCTTCCAATGCGACCGGAAACAAATTGGTTTTCTCGAGACCGTGCGACGTGATGAGATACGAAATTAGTTGAAAATTTATGCTACTAGAGTAAGCGTTAGCGTAATACTAATTACCGTTTGCAATATATATAAGCACACATTTACGGCACACTTAAGGTCTCTTCACACTTTATCGGTCCGTTATTCGTAGTTTTGCGGAGTGTTGCGACTGGGCTGTGAATCATAGGCGCCGTCGAATCTCGAAGCAGTCGTGCTTGTGAAAATGTGCTTTA
This sequence comes from Amblyomma americanum, assembly GCF_052857255.1. Taxonomy (NCBI): domain Eukaryota; kingdom Metazoa; phylum Arthropoda; class Arachnida; order Ixodida; family Ixodidae; genus Amblyomma; species Amblyomma americanum. The sequence goes on from NC_135507.1 coordinate 95,110,643, forward strand.
AGTTCCCTTAGTATTTTGCGCGTTTTTTGAGACTGCGGCTCCGGTGAATGCGTTGTTCACTTAACTGCTGCACTCTTACACAGTCAAGGCAACGCTTAAGAAAGAAACCTTAAGCACTCCACGGTGATGTCGCAAACGATGCATACTTTCTTTATTTCGTGGACAGCGAGTTGAAGTAAAATTTCGCTGCAGCTCAGTTCGTCTGACAACGATCTGCTTGAAGAGAGGCTGGGTACGGAAGAATTATTGGTGAGCGACTAGACCAAAAGGAGGGTGGGCTTCGTACAGGAAAAACGAATTAAAAATTCATCAAATTAGGTCGAACATGTGGCCTAACTTTATCAGGTGATGATGAGAGAGCAACATTTCTTTTTCTAGGAACTTTCTGGCGCATTGAATGGCACAGCTGCTGCGTGAAGAAGAATGATATAAAAAAGAAAGCCTTTCAAATGTTGTATGCCAGCTTTGTGTAAACGGGATAAGCCGTCCATGCGCTGAGGCGGCACAAATTGTCTAGATGCAGGGTAGACACGAGGAGTGTATTTTTGACTTTCTGAAACGTCTCTTCCAGCTGGACTGCAATCGCATGCAGATCGCACACCAGGTGGTCTACAAGTTCTTCAATGAACTGCCTTCTAAATTGTATTCATTTTATGCAGGATAGTCACGGAGTTCTTGCGGGAGTGCACGGACTTGCGCGCTGCGCGATCTCTGGAGGCCTTCCGGGACTTTTTCAAGCTTGTCTCCCTTCCATGGCCTTTCGACTATAACGTTAGCGCTGAGCCACTGTTGCACCCTCTGTCGGCTGTGCTTAACTTGAGCCTGGTTTGGGGCCTGGACACCTGGTTTCACGCTTACGCAGACACTGCGGCGATCGGCGATCCTGGCGCTACCGGAGCCCCGGCATTGTTTATCGAGGCAAGTTTAACGGGACGTTTGACTCAAACCTCGTTCCATGCATGCTGTACAAGGATGTTTCGGTACTGCGGACTACTATCGGTAGGCAAAGGCAGATGAGTTTGTATTACTTGGTTTAATGAATACCAGTTAATAGTGAATGATTCCGTCTCTTGATAGCATTTTTAATAGGAAAAATACACCTTAATAAGGAAAATGGTCCCAGAATAAAAAAAAAAACCATCACGCGTACGTAAGTTACTGCTAGCTTGGAACCCAGCAGTCGGAAAGGCCACGAGGGCTCGTTCAATGCGTGCACAAAGTTGTAGCGAAGGGTGTGCATGGGTCTCTCGGGGAAGTAGCCCATAATGAACATATCAGTGAATAACAGTTCGGCTTACCGAAGCCATCGACTTTTCTGGAAGGGAGTGCGAATTGAGAGTGAAATAAGCACTTTGATTACGTGGGAGCGTATGCAGCTGTCAGCGTTATAGGGCCCATATGAAGGACTGGTAAGCGTCTGTCGCGCCAATCAGTATGAGGCCGGCACGATGAAGGAAATGATTGATTTACTGGCTGAAGTGGTGGCGGAAGTATGATGGCGCGCAGCCGAACGGCGCGTGACGCCGGCACGAGGAGGGAGCTCAATTCGGCTGCACTTCGGCGTCATCATCTTGGGCGGCTGGTTATGCTCCTGCTGCATAAGGCTTCTGCTGCTGCTATAGACGTTCGAGGCGATCCATCAGCGCCTGTTTTTTGCACTTAGCTTTGCCCTATATTCTTCAAAAGAAGCCACCAACAGTTGTTGCCTCAAAACTGCGTTGCGATGCGTTGCAGTTTGACAGCGCTACGTGCCTCGGAAGCACAGGGAGGAAGAAGTCCTCGTGTGAATGAAATGTATTAGCAACTATAGCCCAACGTTAAACTTTGCTAACAGTAGTAGTAGTAGAAAAAGTTTATTCAACCAAAAGGTGTTAGCGAGTTAAGGGCTGGGGCTGGTCGGGTCCTCATTCCGAGACTCCCTTGGCTAAAGTCGATGCCCGAGCTCTCTCAACCTAGGACTTTTGAGCCTCGAGGTCGCAGCTGGACATGGCCGTCCCGCAATGCGTCCGCGTTGATTTCGCTAAAAAATATGTTGGCGAGCTTGTCATATCAATGAGCCAGTTTCCGAACCGCAGCGATGTTAGAACTATTTGAAACGGTGGTAAGGGATATTACAGCGAGCATAAAGAGCTATGCGGTTCTTTTGTGGCGCTTATGCATCTTCAACGTCGGCCACACACGATGAGCGTTTACAAAACTAAAGACAAAGGTTTGGAGTTATATCACGAACGAACATCCCACGCATTCTATCACACGCCTGAATTTACAAACATACAAAAATAAGCCTGGACGGCACCAAGCGAAGAAAAAAAATATTAGTTGTAAGCTTACCAGCTTAGCTCAGCGAAAGCTTAGATCAGCGAAAGCTGATTGGCATTAGCGGCTTGGAGGTCTGGAGTGGCAGGCCCATTTTGTCGTTTCACAGGCGGCTTCCCGGTTGGGGCGTCTCACGGGCCTGTTTTGTCATCTATACACTCGCGTGCGTACTCGGCCTTCTTGTGCTTGCGGTCCTCGGTCCGGTCGCGTTCCCAGCGCACTGCGCGGAATACAGGGCCCGCTTGCACGAAGCAAATAGTCTAGCTCCCAGCGTTTTCGTATCGCATCTAAACATTCCCTAAGAAAAGTTTACAACAGCTATATCTTACCGGTACTCACCTACGGGGCAGAAACGCGGAGGCTAACGAAAAGGGTTCAGTTTAAGTTAAGGACAACGCAGCTAGCTATGGAAAGAAAAATGACAGGTGTAACGTTAAGAGAACGGAAAAAGACGGAGTGGTTGAAGGAACAAACGCGAGTTAATGACATCCTAGTCAAAATCAAGAGGAAGAAATGGGCTTAGGCAGGGCATATAATGCGAAGGCCAGATAACCTCTGGTCCGTAAGGGTCCACCTAAAAAGGGCGCACAAAAAACATGAAAAACACAGGGAGAACAGGATGGACAAGAGAGGCTAATAAAGCGGATTCCAAGAGATCGCAAGCGTACCAGGGGGCGCCTGAAAATTAGGCGGGCGGATGAGATTGTCAATTATTTTTCCTTGGAAAAGGAGGAGTACAGGACTAAAAGTTCGATCAGCTTGATAAGGTCCCGATTTTTACGGGGATACGGTGGCTGCAGCTGGCAAATGACAGGGTTAATTGGAGAGACACGGGAGAGGCCTTTGCCCTGCAATGGAAGTAGTCAGGCTGATGAAGGTGATGAAACCCTCGTTTGGTTTTGAGGAAAGGAAAGGGTCATAACTTGCTCACTGGGCCAATAGACACCTCGCCCGCGCCTTGAGGTTCATGGCAGTGGTGTCCACTTGACGCGTTACGCGTAACGCGTTACACGGCTGCCGTTGTGGCCCATAAATTGCTTAAACTATACAGCCTGCACAAAGCTGTTACATCTTTCCTTGTAAAATATTCTTGGCCCTGGCTGCTGTGTGTGCTAATGCGCGTATTCACAAACACGAACATTTAGGGGCTGGTTAGTGGCGCCTTTTGTACATTGCAAACAATGAGAAAGCAGTCAACTTGTATATAACACTGCCATTTTAGCACACCGTATTATGCATACAGTGCACATTTTAGTACAATGTACATTATATAAAAAACATTACTTGACAAGAACACGGCAGTCATGGGGTTTTCGCTCCAACGAGGCTTCTGTGCTATCAATTCTTCAGAGCGCACACAAAGGACACGGACGAAAATGACACCAGAAAACGCAAACAGTGAATTGAATCACGTGCAACCACCCAGCAGTTCGTGTTGAACAAATTCATTTCTGTGCTATAGCATAAAAGGCAGGAAAACATGTGCCACCCATAGTGACCTCAGCTGCATCCTTTGCCTCCCACAGGTCAGTGCTCAACCTTCCTTGTTGCTGGACGTAGTGCGAACCCAGGAAGCGAATAATGGCCGCCGGCTCTACTATCAGCACATGCACGAAGTCTACGGAGCACCCATGCCCGATAACGGGAGCATGGCACGCCGCCTGCACATCGAGAAGCACGTCCTTTCCATCCTGGATGCAGTACGAGACACTAGGATACAAGCGAGGCCAGCGGTGTCCAGTCTGCGCAGGATTGCGGCCCCCGTCCGTGAGGCCACTCTGGCCAACTGGCTGGAACCACTCCAGGCCGCGTTTTGGTGGGGCTCTTTTGACGAGAACATGTCGGTGTCGGTGCAAGACGTGCGTGTTCTGCTGGCGGTGGACCAGCTTCTCCTCAGTCATAGCTCCTTAGATCTTTTGGAGCAGCTGTCCTGGTGGCTCGTACAGCGCTTGACGGCCTTAGGATGGCCCCAAGGCTACATCGCCGTCGCTGGAGGAAAGGAGGTGAGATTACCTTGCAAATGGATTATAAGTGCACCGCAATTAAGCCTCTCACATCTTGTCGACGTTAGAGGGGGAGCTGGGAGCTCGAGGCCACAGTTCCCACATTTCTGGAATTGACTGGGGAGCCCGTGACAGCAGCAGACTTGTATAACCCCCCGCGGTGGCTCAGTGGTCAGTGCGCTCGGATACTGATCCGGAGTATCCGGATTCGAACCAGACCGCGGCGGCCGCGTTTCGATGACGCGAAACGCAAAGCGCCCGTATGCGATGTCAGTGCACGTTAAATATCCCCAGGTGGTCGAAATTATTATACCGGGACCCTCCACTACGACACCTGTTTCTTTCTTCCTTTCTTTCTTTCTTTCTTTCACTCCCTCCTTTATCCCTTCCCATACGGCGCGGTTCAGGTGTCCGCCGAGATGTGAGACGGATACTGCGCCATTTCCTTTTCCCAAAAAACAAATTTCAGTTTAACTCGTCATTTTGCACTCATAACATCCATTAAGCAGCGAGTAGCTAGTGAGACGAAGAATACGTTCGCCGGTAAACATTGCCAGGTAATTTCTAAACTTTGGAGTGCTAGTTTAGCTTGTGTTAATTTTCTTTATCCTCATTATCATTATCCTCATTATCAATTATCCTGAAGGTGAACGAGCCAAATAACAGGAAAAACTGGAGTGGAAGACTTTCTATTCTTTCGTAACATTTCACGCCACGCGTTTTCCCGCTAACAGCGCGGGTTTCCGCATCATGCAGCAACAGAGCAAAAAAAAAAATACTTTGTATTTTTCGTGCAACACTTCGCTGACAAAGCTGCTGCGCTGTACGGCTTCACTCGATGAAGTTTCGATGAAAATAAAACATCCGTATCAATGATGAATTGTTTTTATTGTCATGAGATGGACGTAAATGATCACTGTATTCGTTTAATGCTCAAGGTCGCAATAGAAGTAACCGTCTTGTACGCAGGTGGCGAATCACACTGTGAAGGAAGACTGCTACTCCCTGGCCGCCACGAGGTTCGGCCTCCTGCTGGCCTCCGAGAGCGCCGTCAGGCTGTTCACGAGAGACTCGCGTCGCCAGGCACAGGCCTTCCTCAGGGACCTGCTCACCGTGTTTCGGGAATTGGCCGCCAGTGCTTCCTGGCTGAGCGAAAAGGCCCGCGCTGTGGTCAGTAAGACGCTGCAAGAGCTCCAGGTTCGTGCGGAAATGTCTGCAGGTTGGCGTGTGCATTGACGCGTTAGAGAAGCGTCGACAGTTCTGTGAATCAATGCATCAAAGAAGGGGGCAACGATTGAAAGAGTTAACGAATGAGTGAAAAATAAGCAAGCACAATGAATTGCTCCAGGAGAAAACATGAAATATTTGCTTATGCCAACTGTAGCGGAGTACTTTACATTATTTTACAACACGTTAGGTCTTTAACGCGTACCTTTGTCTCGTTATATAGCCGGTTTACAACCTCTCGTGGACGACGCTTGGCTTAAGTGGTTTGTCTGTACATACAAGGTCGAGACTGCTTGGAACAGTTGGTAACGCTACCGCTGAAAATCTATTCGTGGCCAGGTTGGATATCTCCTACAAAAACTGTTACTAATGACCTGGTAGACGAGTACAGCGCCAACAAACACGGATACAGTGTGAGAACAGGCACTTCCAACTGTTCTTTTTGGATGCTTGTGCTTGTTCAAGCTGTATTCGTTGAGCAAGGATTACACAAACCCAGCAAACCATCTTGACGTACTTATAACCGGCAAATTTCTTTTCGGCCAACACCTTCGTGTTTTTTCAATATTCTGCCAACTCAAACATATTGAGAGTCTTATGTTTCTAGGCTTGAGGTTGAGTATTCGATGAAGATAATACACGTGCGATAAACAACAAAATGTGAGACCAGGTGGATCCAGGTTTCAGGCGCTCAGGGCTATGCGCAAGTATTGAAGTAGCGCAGAAGCTGCAGCAAACGAATATTCATTCTTGCGTATTTGGACAACGTGTCCGTTGGCCAAGCCAGGAAAGGTTGGTCTGGAATCTAGGAAATCGTCGTTTTGCCATTTGTTGTAGAGCTACCGAAAAACGACACAATCGCCATTAAAGAAGAAACAAAAATTGTGGCTCCAATCCACGATGTGAAGGTGTTTGGGCAGCGAAGTTATAAAACGGCACCCAGTTACGCATTGCGACGTCATTTGAAAATTCACACACGTGGCTCTACAAAAAGTGAAACCAGAGACAAGTGAAATGTACTTATATTACACTTTATTACTTCGAATCACGTCTGCTTTATGATCAGTATGATATACACTGAGATTTTAAGTTTTAACTGTAGAAATATTCTAAGCCAAAGTTAAATCAATGCATGAACCATGAATGGTGGTTGGTTGAGCTGCATTGGTGAAACGGTGTAGCCATTGTTCACAACGCTCCTTGTGATCCATCATGTGGTTTTGGTGCTTTTTTGTGTTTTTTCTTAATTAAAACGTGTACTAAGCTGTATGCTGCGTTTCTGTTTTCAAAGGAGAGTTACTAATTTTTTATATTTTAAATTTTCTTTTCATTTTAAATTTTTATTTTTATAATTTTTTATATGTTATGCATTTTTGAAATTTTCCATTTTTATTTGTGTTCATTTTCCTTTTTAAAATTTCTAAATTACGACTACACTAAGATCAGAGTGACATACGATTTCTATGCTGTTGGGTACTTTTACACTCTGAGTATCATTCAATTTTTAGCCTGGCGTTTTTTGCTGACGACGCCGACGACACGAAAATTTCCTTGGACGGTAGAGGTATACTGCTTCACTGTAAAACACGCACGTAGTGAAAACATTCTAACAATTAAGAACGCGCAGGGGTTTTCCGCACCATGATAAATTGATAATTGACGGAAAAGAAAGGAAAGCCGCTTCCCTGTCGCAGCCAGCAACACACCTACAGTGAAGAGGGATACGTTTCTCGGCTGTATAGTCTGTGCAAGTCAGCTGAATTCTTGGCGTAAAATGAAGACCGGAACGAAGATAGGGCAATAAAAGTTCGTGTCCTTGTGTGGTTTCTATTTCTGTCATGTTGCGCGAAGAATATTTTGACGACAAAGCATAGCAGCTCTTCAATTTGCATGTCAGAAGCGTGGTAGGAAAAGGAGTGGTGTGAACATCACCTCGTATTCTTGCTCAGGTACCTTTAACGGTGGGCCACGACGCTCAGGAATAGCGTGCGGCGGTAGCCAAAAGCGAGAAAGAGGTTACTGCCAAGCATTTAAATTAAACGCAAAAAAATAGTCAGTGGTTTAGCTCAGCTATGCCAGGATATACGTAGCGAAAGCTAAGGCATAGCTTGGTTAGCCTTGGTTAAACTTGGCTGCAAGTCCAGGTTAGCCTGGTTGTCTGGCTAGTTATTGTCACTTGGTTCGTCACGCGGTTTTGGTCACGTGGTGCGGTGCGACCACGGTGGGAATGCGAGCACGACGAAGCTGCGAGTTTGTGGCCAATGTAGCTTCGCTATAAAAGAGTTCAAGCTTATTTAAGGTCATCACTTGCTCACAATCAGTGAAGGTTAGCGTAGTGTTATCTTCGGTATTCTTTTGCGGAAGGTACTGTCGGGGTTAAGAGTAACTGAAGAAACCCCCCCCCCCCCCCCCCCCCCAACAGGTTCCGAAGCGAGCAGAGCAGCAGGAAGGTGAAAGTGAAAAATGTACTAACGGGTACAGAAATAACTGCTCCCCCCCCCCCCCTCCCCTCCAAGCTCCGAAAACTGCCCCGCTGCATGAGGGCGCCATATGACGATGCGCTCTCAACGCCAGGAGTGCATCGCCAAGTGGTGCCCGCTTGCAATGCGGCACGGTTCGGACTTTGAAGGGGGGGGGGGGGGGGGGGAGGGGGGGGGGCAGTTACTTCTGTACCCGTTAGTACATTTTCAAGAGATAGACCTTCCTGCTATTCTCTGAACGAGCGCTTATGAAGCCGGGAGAGAAATGAAGGGCAAGTCCTTCTCCGTAGTGATAATCCAGGAATGACCGGACATATGAAAAATGGCTAGACGCTTAGGCATTCGTGTCAGTGGGTAGTTGATGTTGAGTGTGATGTTGATGATAACGCTTCATAAGAAAAGTTGAACCCGTTTTTCTAAATGTTAGGGCTGGGGAGCATGCTTGTACACGGAGAGCGATGAAGCCAGGCATAGAGCAGTGCGCGTAGGATTCCCGATATCGCGCCGAACGCGATCAGCGCCCTTACGACGCGCTCAGGTTCCGACGACGCATGTATGCACTCATCGAAGCGCGACTGGGTCCCGGTGCTTCTGACGCTAATGAGCGAAATTCAAAATAATAATAATAATAATAATAATAATAATAATAATAATAATAATAATAATAATAATAATAATAATAATAATAATAATAATAATAATAATAATTGTTTTTTGGGGAAGGAAATGGCGCAGTATCTGTCTCATATATCGTTGGACACCCGAACCGCGCCGTCAGGGAAGGGATAAAGGATGGAGTGAACGAAGAAAGGGAGAGAGAGGTGCCGTAGTGGAGGGCTCCGGAATAATTTCGACCACCTGGGGATCTTTAACGTGCACTGACATCGCACAGCACACGGGCGCCTTAGCGTTTTGCCTCCATAAAAACACAGCCGCCGCGGTCGGGTTCGTAACTTAGTACAGTCCCGACGCAATTTCTTGAAAGCTGGCGTGGGCACTGTGTTGCTGACAAAGCTCAGCGTTTTAAATGCAGAAAACATTAACACATCTTATTTTTTCCTCTTCTTTCTTTAAACAAAGATCGTACTGTGGCCTCCCGACGTTGCTATCTCTAATGCATCGCTGTGGCAATTGTACTCCAACTTCTGCCTCACGTGCGAGACGGCTGACCAGGCTGCCGTCGATGGAGGCGCACAAGCTGAGTTGGCATCCGATGGGCGTCCAACAGCGATGGACCACTTGATGCACGCGAACCGCGCCTTCAGTCGGCTGGACCCCTCCCTGAGGGAGCGCATGCAGATCCTGTGGCAAGGCGGGGCTGCCGAGCCTTTCGTCTTCGAGCACTGGAAGAACCGGCTGCGAGTGTCCCACGCTGCGGTTGGCACTCCGCTCTACCACGTGACCTCGGCCGAGGGTGGGGGAGAGGAGGCCAACTACGGAGGCCTCGGGGCAGCCTTCCTGTCTCACGTGCTGCGCAGTTTCGATCCGCCGGTGAGCTGCGCTCTATGTCTCACAAATTCAATCATCCGGCAATAGTACACATAATAAAAATAATAATTGGTTTTTGGGGAAAGAAAATGGCGCAGTATCTGTTTCATATATCGTTGGACACTTGAACCGCGCCGTAAGGGAAGGGACAAGGGAGGGAGTGAACGAAGAAAGGGAGAAAGAGGTGCCGTAGTGGAGGGCTCCGGAATAATTTCGACCAACTGGGGATCTTTAACGTGCACTGACATTGCACAGCACACGGGCGCCTTAGCGTTTTGCCTCCATAAAAACGCAGCCGCCGCGGTCGGGTTCGAACCCGGGAACTCCGGATCAGTAGCCTAAACAATTTCGCATCCACAAAGGTGCAAAATTATCTTGTCCCCAGATGAACACCCGTTGCCACCTATTGGGTGTTAAAAAAGGAAGGGTGCACTTCATGACACTTTAGAGGGCGTAATGGTTGCACCCTACTATTTTTCCATAACACCTCTACGAATGCATGTTGGAATGTTGCTCCACACTGATTCACCCTTGAAGCAAAAGCCTTGGATTGATGCGCACCTTCTAACCTTTCAAGCGGTGCAGCCTTCCTAAAGGCTGCTGATCTCTGTACCCTTTCACAGCACCCAACAGGTGCCAATGGCTGTTCGTCTGAGGACAAGCTGATTTGCACCCTTATGGGCGCGAAAGTGTTTATTGTGTATTGTGGGTAGTCTCTCAGTAACCAGATAGAGGAACGGCTTAACTGCACTGCATTCAAGTCGAGCATTCTTCGAGAAAAATTTTGAATATTGTAATATTGTGAGGTATTGTTATGGAATTGTTAAAGGTAATGGTCCATACTTCCGATATGTAGCAAAATCTTTCTTTTAGAGTGTTCCCATCACTCGCACTGAGCACTTCAGAGTGCCATAGAAAACCAATTTGGAACATTTCTGATGATAGCAAAGACTAATAGCAAAAAAATGCATGCCTGCAGACCCGAGATTTGCGTGTATATCGATTATTATGGTGCAATATTACGTCATAGGAAAACATTCTGTACATAAACTGGTTCCCGTTCAAAAATGCTTTTGTCCAGAATTACTGGGTAAGCCACGGGTGATGTGCCAGTCGTGAAGTGGAAAGCGTGGACTGCGTGAAAGCACCCCAGGGGTGCGGGATATTCGAAATGTTATTTAACAAGGTGGCGTTGTGGTCATTCATACCCAACTGCAAATCATGATCAATGAGTTAGGCAGATCAGAACGCTGGGTCTAAAAATTAACATGCAGAAAACCAAAATAATGTTCACAGTCTAGCATTAGAACAGCAGTTCACAATTGGCAGCGAGGTGTAGAAAGTGGTAAAAGGATACATCTACTTAGGGCAGGTGGTGCAAGCTGATACAGATCATGAAAGGGAAATAACTAGAAGGATAAGAATGGAGCCGGTGGAGCGCATATGGCAGGTTGTCTCAGATCATGAATGGCAGTTTACCAATATATCCCTCAAGAGAAAAGTGTTCAATCGCTTTACCTTACTGGCACTCACCTACGTGGAAGAAACGTGGAGGCTAACGAAAAGGGTTCAGCTTAAGGTAAGGATAACTGAGCGAGCTATGGAAAGAAAAATGATAGGTGCAACGTTAAGAGACCGGAAGTTGGCAGAGTTGGTGAGGGAACAAACGCGGGTTAATGACATCCTAGTCGAAGTCAAGAGGAAGAAATGGGCTCGGGCAGGGCATGTAATGCGAAGGCAAGATAATCCGTGGCCCTTAAGGGTAACGGAGTGGATTCCGAGAGAAGGCAAGCGTAGCAGGAGGCGGCAGAAGGTTAGGTGCGCGCATGAGATATAGAAGTTTGCAGGCAAAGGGTGGATGCAGCTGGTAAAGGACGCGGTTAATTGGAGAGACATGGGAGAGGTCTTCGCCCTGCAGTGGATGTAGTCAGGCTGATGATGATGATGAATTCTGGACAAAGCCATTTTTGAACGGAACCAGTACGTGAACCTAATTTTTTCATATATTGTAAGATTTCACTACAACAATCAAGGCGCTATTGTGGCCGCAGGGCAGTGCGCGCACTCGTGAGCGAACTTTGGTGAGCCTCTGTGCATTCCTCGAACACACGGGCTTGACGTCCCGTCTGTTCTCCGTCAGGTAGTTACACGCAGTGAACGAACGCTCCGCGAGTTCTACCTTGAACGATTAATAACTTGACGCCCCACTCCAGTTGTAACCAACACAGTGCTGTGCGCGTGTGTGATTTAATTCCTCTAAAATGAACTAATCACGCGCACAACCTGGACACATTTCATATTGTGTAAATAGTTTGTACATATTACTTCTCCTCCTATCCTCTCTTCCTGTCCCCTCAACTCTTTTAATTTATCCATTCTGCCTAGTATCCTTTAATTCCGCTGCCCCAGCTCAGGTGCTTCAGTATCGATGGCAGATGCCGGGGCTAGCAAAAATCTTTTCCTTCCTTTTTACTATTATTTTTAATAAAACCACTGCCACCACTACAACAATCAATATATCCGCAGATCTCCCGTCGGCAGGCCTGAATGTTTTTGCTGTTAACGTTTTTGTGTTCAAAAGCGTTCCCCATTGATTTTATATTGAAGCCTTAATTCTTCATAGCGAGGGATAGAAACACCCTAAAAGAAAGATTTCGTTACATGTCGGAAGAAGAGGCCATTACCTTCAATATTTACATAAAAATACCATACAATATTTTTATTGCGACAGTGTGCCTGCTGGCATAAAGTAATATTTACGAATATATTTACACACTGGACTCTCGACGAAAGTCTATTAACATCCGGTGTTGCGGCCAAAAAATCCAATCTTTTACATCTGGAACATTTTGTGTACCGCCTGATGGCGGTACTGAAAATTTTTGTCTAAGAATGTTGGACATGGTAAAATAACCGTACTTTGATTCGAGTTGTTCCAATGTTAAGCGCATAAAGCCGTGTAGCAAACTGTGGCAGGCCACCCTTAGGTCCCGAGATCTGGGGTGGTTAGGTAGCCTAGCCTTTCATAGTTTTACGGCGAAAGCCGTTAATGGCTCATCGTTTGTCCGTCCGTCCATCCGTCCGTCCGTCCATCCGCGAAATCTGTCACACTATAGCTGTCACTCAAATGACGTCAACTCGATACGAAAAGAAATCCTTGTGCACGGAGGGATTCGAACCACCATCCTTTCGTTCCGCGGTCGAGCGTGCTAACGACTACGCTACTTCCTGCCAACGCATATATATTTCTCCTTGTGGAGCGTAAGGAAGGGCAAAATTATTTTTCTTTCTTCTCTCTGCCCACACTAATATATGTCTAGCGTAAGGACGCTGGAGATTGTTAGTGGAAAGGCGTCGAATCAGACGGATGCCTCCCAAACGCCCTCCAGTGTCTCCAGCATTTAAGATTCACAAACAATTGTGTAATTAGCCACCATCTTACATCAGTGACACAAGCGGCAACACGGAGCTAAAGGCTTTCGCCTCACCTCACTTTAGGTCAACAAAGTTCGCCCTGAATTTTTTTTTATTCGGCCTATATACCTTCCTATCAAGAGAATCAACCTCAGCGTAAAAACTAGACCCACTCGTTTGTATCATTCACAAGAATTGCGCCTTAAAGTGTGAAAATATGGTTACCGATGGGCGTGCAGGCACCGACTGTTGTCTTGGCTGGTACAGTTTACCTTTGCTTTCACGTGCGAATATAGAAGAATAACTGTTAGTTGCTTATTCTCACACAGCGGTGACAACCAGCAGAAGATAAGCATGATGACGACTGTGAGGTAGGCGAAATTAAAGTTTGGTGGTGAAATTTATTTCGTGGAACCAAAGATTCTCTCTGTTAGGCTATAATGGAATCTGAAAGAAATTAATTTAGGCGAACTTGCGCGAGAATGAAAGAAAGAAACCCGGTGCCGGCGTTAGCAGCACACGTGGTTGGTTGCGGCTGTCAGACGCTTCGTCTGCGTCTTCGGTCGCGTAGTCGTCGGCGGCGCCCTTTTATACATGACTTTTATACGCGTCTTTGTCCAGATAACGATAGAGTCTTTGTCAGAATATTAGAGGCCACCGCTGCCCTACAGAGAGAGCTGCCGAGAGGCGGCGCTGGCAAGTGGCGAGGTTGAAGGAGGTCAGGAAACATGCCTGACTCCCTCTGGCGAGACACGCTATGAAAAATTAGAGATCACTGCGGCTACCCGCACTGGAAGAATGCGAAAGCGTTGACGGCTCCTCGACACTGGACACCTTTCAAATTTTGCGCCATGGTTGTTTTCTAGTTCACTTGATTGATTCGTTTCATCCCGGCAACCATTTCGAGTTCACAAATTTTCCGCCACGCTTCGTTCCCGCTCACCCACTATATACCCGTGCAGTCTATTTGCCCGTCCGTTACCGTTGGCTTCTAATTATTTACCTGATTGCCTCTAATCTGTCATTCTTTTTTTCTATTTCCTGGTTATGTATCGATCACTTATCAGTGTTCACGTGATTGCACATTTCCTGTTTTCAAACTTGTCACCACGCTTTGACTCCCGGTTTTACAAATTTGGCGCTACGCTGTAGCTCTGCCTACTTCCGGCGTTTTCAAATTTTGCGGCACTTTTGATCTGAGCTCGCGCACTTTTTGGGCATTTTTGGCTCTAGTTAATTAACTATTCATCCGATTTTGATTTTTTTTGGGCAGCATCCTCACATCATCCTCTTTCGATTACAACCACTCGTTTGACGCTACTTCTTCTTAGTTGCCCACAACTGCTGCCGGCACATTTTTCGGACACGATACCGGCCGACATAGGCTAGTGAAGTTTTCGCTTTAATAAGAGCCCCGTGCCACTTCGTCCGGGAGGCTGTGTACGCGCTCCTGCTGCAGTCGCGGTTGGCTCCAGTCTTGTTATATAAAACCCATGTTATATAAAACCCTTGTCCGTAGCAAACTAGAATACGCATCTGCAATTTGGGACCCCAGCTACGCAAATTCAATGAATGCGCTCGAGCTTGGGCCAAATAACGCCGTCTGTTTCATCCTACTTAACTTTAATCGTAGTGCAAGTGTTACCTCCATGAAAAACTCGCTTAAACTTTTACCTTTTGCCTCCCGTCGAAAATTTTCACGTTTATGTTTATTTCATGTTTTTTTACAACTGCCTCAATGTACGCGATGAAATCATATCTACTCCGTCTTTCATGCCTCCACGGGTAGATCACATTCACAAAGTCGGCCTAACGTGGTACGAAACAAAAGCGTGTTCACAGTCTTTCTTACCCCGTACATCAGTAGATTTTATTTATTATTATTTCTTTTTTACCGAATACTGTAGGCCCTTCTGGGCCCTAGCAGTAGGGGCAATACACTGCAACGTGAATGTACACATAAACACTAAAGAAAATTCGAAACACAAAGCCAAATAAGTTTGATGGCGTCATTATTCTATTTGTTCAATGGATTTTATGTCACGTAGTGCTGTTAAAGGTAAAGCATTCCATTCAGTAACGGTGCGAGGGAAGAAGGAGTATTTAAATAGGTTAGTTCTGGCGGTGAATGGAGTTAGTTAATCAGAGTGACGATGTCTTATTGGTCGTGGAGCGGAAAATGGCTTGACGTAGGGAACCGGGAGATTGGAACCACCTTCTCGGATCGACAGCCTGCATTCAAGGCAACCTGCGCTTCCGTAACAGTTTAGCTAGCATTGCATACTAAGGCTCACAACAAACGTACTTAGTATTCTCAATTACCTTAGTTTACCTTAGTTACCTTTGTTTGTTCTATTATCTTGCGCTTACAACTATGCTTACTTTTTTATTGAATTCATAACCAGGAACATAACGCTTGTATGTTGAAAGCCGCCACGGTGGCTGAGTGGTTAAGGCGCTCGGCTGCTGGCCAGAAAGACGCGGGTCAATGCCGGCCGCGGCGGTCGAATTTCGATGGAGGCGAAATTCTGGAGGCCCGTGTACTGTGTGATGTCAGTGCACGTTAAAGAACCCCAGCTGGTCGAAATTTCCAGAGCCTTTTACTACGGCGTCCCTCATAGCCTGAGTTGCTTTGGGACGGTAAACCCCCATAAACCAATAAACCAAACCTTGTATGTTGAATTTTGGTTTTTGTTCTCCTTGCATAGGTTTTAACCATTCCCCTCTGAAATGCCTTTGGCCCTGATGATATCACTAATAAATAATAAATGAATACAGTATCAATTTTGTGCGATCGCCAAATTTGTAGACGCTTAACTGCGATCGTAGGCGGAGAACATCGACGACAACCTGGTGCCCTGGATAGAGATTAGCGGCGCTGCGTACAAGGCGGGAAGTCTCAAGTGTGGCGCCGACTTCATTCCCAACCTCCGGGAGATCGCCGCACTGGGAATTGCCTGGCATGCGCTCAAGAAGCGCACAGCCGCCGCCGTTAAGGGCAGCGACTCCGACGGGCGGCGTCAGCTTCCGGCAACTGCTCTGTCCATCCCGGATAGTAACGGAGAGGTGCACGTGTACACGGGAGACCAGCTGTTCTTCCTGAACCACTGCAGGAGCAGGTGCGATGGCAGATAAGCTTGTACCGAATTTGGTGGTTTTTGAGAAGGAGATGTCAGTGCACGTTAAAGATCCCCAGGTGGTCGAAATTATTCCGGAGCCCTCCACTATGGCACCTCTCTCTTCCTTTCTTCTTTCACTCCCTCCTTTATTCCTTCCCTTACCGCGCGGTCCAGGTGTCCAACGATATATGAGACAGATACTGCGCCATTTCGTTTCCCCCCAAACCAATTAATATTATTATTATCATTATGTTCACTTTACTCGACGTGAAAGGTCGGTAATGGGCGCTTTCTTTTCGATTCCAAGAGCTCCTTCAGATCTCGGTGAAAGCCAAGTGCACCTGACACCCAGACCGGCAGTCGTGTACCATGGACTGTCTTTCATTGAACTCTGCAGTGCTAATTCACAATGCGGGCAGTCCCAGAAGTCTAGTGCTGACGCTTTGGGAAGTCACCAGATAACGAGCGCTCCACTGCGCTCGCCTACCTTAAATGATGGTGACCAGAATCCACGCGACCACCTTAAAAAAAATCAATTTCTCTGTTATATTTAATCTACTACCAGCTATACGTCGCACTAATGATTGGTTATCAAAAAATGAAAGGCGTCGGAACTGTCTTACATCTCGGTGGACACCTCAACGATGCCATAAGCGAAGGGAGGAAGGTGGGAGTAAAAAAGAAAGAGAGGAAGGGGTGCTATAGTGGAGGGCTCCGGAATGCGGTATTCAGGCGTCTTACCGGTATCTTAAGCAGCTGCATCTTGCCGGTGTTCACGTATGGAACAGAAATTCTTGGAGGCTAACGAAAAGGGTTCAACTTAAGGACAGCGCAGCGATCTATGGAAAGAAATTGATAGGTATGTTGATTATGGATTTTTATGGCTCAAGGGAATCTGTGACCGAAGAGCGCCATTGCACAAGGTATTTTTCTTCTACTCAAGGTGGGGTCAAAGACCCATTTCCCAAGCATTTCACCCTAAATAAGCCGGGCACCAGACCAGGCTTATTGCATCACCAGTGGGTACCTGGCGGCACTAGGGATCGAACCCCGCACCTCTTGCATGCGAGGCGGATGCTCAGACCACTAGGCCTCCGCTGCGGAAAATAGATAGGTATAACGATAAGAGACAGGAAGAGGCCAGAGAGGGTCAGAGAGGAAACATCGGTAGTGACATCCTGGTCGAAATCAAGATGAAAAAATTCCCTTGGGCATGCCATGTAATGCGAAGGCAAGATAACCGCTGGTCCTTAAGGGTAACAGTCTAGATTACAAGGGAAAGGAAACATAGTAGGGGGCGGCAGAAAGTTCGTTGGGCGGATGAGATTAAGAAGTTCGCGGGGATACGGTGGCCGGAGTTGGCACAGAACAGGGTTAATTAAAGAAATATTGGAGAGGCGTTATCCAGGAGTGGCGTACACGCCGATTATGATGATGATGATTCAAGTGTCATCCCTCAGCCATTTAGAACAGGAGACCCATCCGGTGCCTAGATTCTAGGATGCTGGCTCCCGTGGTCATGTAGCGGCCTTCTCATCGCGCGCCCTGCGTCCACTGGCTTTGAGCATCTCGAGGTCTCACTCATCCTACGCATCCATCCCATTATTTTTGACGTTGCGTTCCTTTGCTGTAGATAGGCTTTCTCGATCTTTCATGTCTGAACTTCTTAGTGCGTTTTAACAGAAAAAAATAAAAACGTCCGCTACAGATAGTGCAAAAAAAAAGAGCTAGTTCTAGTTAATGTACTGTAGCCTAAATAGAGACTTCTTATAGAGCTGCGGTTCTTGAGCTTGCTTGCAATTAGCTCTGCTAGTAGGAGAGCCGAGGTGTGAGCACGCGAAAAGCACGATCATCATCAGCCTGACTACACATACTGCAGGGCAAAAGCCTCTCCCATGTCTCTCCAATTAACCCTGTCCTTTGCCAGCTGCGCCCACCATATGCCTACAAACTTCCTAATCTCATCCGCCCACCTAACCTTCTGCCGCCCTCTGCTACGCTTGCCTTCTCATGAAATCCACTTGGTTACCCTCAAGGACCAGCGGTTATCTTGCCTTCGCATTACATGTCCTGCCCAAGTCATTTCTTCGTCTGGATGTTGATTAGCATGTCGTTAACCACGTTTGTTTCCTCAACCACTCCGCCCGCTTCCGGTAGTCCTGGGCAACTGGAGTTTCCTCCATGAATTTTTGATTTGCGAGGGCAAATAAAATATGGGCCGAGGCACCAACTGGTAAAACAGCGCCTCCCGCATACGCGCCGAGCACCTCAGGCTGACGGGGCGGATGCGCTAGAAACTAGACCACAGTAGCGGTGGCTCAGTGGTTACAGCATTCACTAAATAACGGGAGAAAGACAATGAACCAGGCGCGCTTCAGTATCTAATAATAGAAATTATATTTTCTTCTGTTGCTTTACTGGAAGGGCTAATTTTGTTTGTGCGATCTGCTGGCCTTAAGGTACACTGATATCAAATTGAAATTTACTTTAAACCTCAGACTGCCTCGTGTGGTAAAAGCGGAAAAACACCGATCCCGCTTAGAGTTGTTCACAAATTCGACCTCGCCCTAACATCTGTTTGCAGTCTTGGTAAGCTTAGTTTGTGGAGTGACTGTCCCAGATAGGGTGTGTTCCCGACTAGTTTTTTCTCAACGATGAAGCTTCTTAAAAGGCTGCATAACAAAAGATAAAAAGGAAAAACTTTGTGTTCAAAGTTCAAATACCAAATTTCCCTTCCGCTTGCCTGTAGGTACAAATGTCAGTTGGCGTAGTTTGTTTAATCATTGACATATAGTTAGCCATTTATTTTTTCACTGCTGTCTCTTGTGGCATGCATCATAAATACAGCGTAAGCCGCCGTGGTGGCTCAGTGGTTATGGCGCTCGGCTCCTGACCCGTAGGACGCAGGTTCGATCCCGGCCGTGGCGGCCGAATTCCAATGGAGGTGAAATTCTAAAAACCTCTGTCCTGTGCGATGTCAGTGCACGTTAAAGAACATCAGGTGGTCGCAATTTCTGGACTCCTTCACTACGGCGCCCCTCATAGCCTGAGTCGCTTTTGGACGTTAAACCCCCACAAACCGATAGATACAGTGGAACGTACGGTGAATGCACGTGTTGCACATTGGTTAAACCTCACTTTTGCTCAAAGCTTGTCTTCCGACAATGCAAACGAGGGCGAAATTCTTGCTCATACTAAGCACACTAGCGAGTACAGATTTCATAGTGACACATCTAAATCTTTATTCTTTCCGCAAGCCATGAGAGGTTGCAATACGTTACCGAATGATGTCACCTGTAATTCCTTAGATGCTTTTTTGGAAGGACTGTCAAATCAAATAGAATGCGAATAAAAGCACAGTTATGGACTTGTCTGTTTTTATTTTTTTTCTGTGTGCGTGATTTATCGCTTTGCATTACACTGCCTTTTGTAGCGAGAGCTACACTGGGTTACCAGTCTAGCATTTCGCGTTAAATGGGAGAGGCCAGTTGAGCGCATGCGCCGTTGCCATGGCAACCGGAGAGCAGCAAGACGTGGTGTGCGCTTCGCCGCGGCCGCGCGCCCTCTCCACCGTCTGAGCCGAGCATGACGTCACGCGGATGAGTTTTGCGCATGCGCCGATACCATGGTAACCAGACAGACCCCACAGCTGCGCCGCGTTCTTCGTCGCCGCCTCGCCGCACGCCTCTCTATCACCCGAATCGCGCGTCGCATTCGCGGCATTGCGTATAAAAGACGGAGATGTAATGGGCGTCTGTATCACAACGTTTGACATGCATGCAGAGAAGGAAAGTCCAGCCGCTGCTAAACGGCGGTATGGACAAGAGAGCAGTAACTCTTCCGATCCTGAGGTTGTCTCCTGGCACTTGACTACTCAAAAAAGAGAGAATGAGCGGCAGAAGGCGAAGAGAGCAGCAGAGACGCCCGGACAGAGAGAGGAACGTCTTGCCAAACGGAGACTCCAGACTGCCGAGCGTAAAAGACGGCGCATAGCCGCCGAGATGGAGCCTATGGAAGGCGTCAGTCAACGGGAACCAACAGAACAGGATGTGAAGGCCCGTCATGTGACTGATCACACGATTTGAGTTTCCGAAAAACAAGCTCTGCCAGGGAAACTTACCTCTCGCTACGTATATCTTGGCATAGCCGAGCTAAGCCACTGACGATTTTTTCTTTTCACAAGGTATTTTGGAACCAAGATTTCATTATTCTTTCTTATTCTTATAATTCCCGCAGTAACCTGATTGCACACATATGTATTTTTTGTGTGCATATAATTTGTCCCTGTCCTGCGAAAGCCTCAAGGGCGAGGTGGCAGCAGCGATAGATACAGCGCAACGGATGGTGTGTGGACGTGTTCCACATTGGTATGTTCTGGTCGCAGGTGCCGGGGGCAGCTTCCGCGGGACAGCCGGCGAGGTGAAGACTGCAATGTGGCCGTCCGTCACGTGCGCGACTTCGGCACCACGTTTGGCTGCGCGCCTGGGTCGCCCATGGTGCCGGCGGTTATCTGCGACGTCTCCGACTTCTTCTGACGCTCATCCGGGCTCACAAGATCCTCGATATTCCTGTAGTGCCAGCGTTCCGTCAGCAGTGCTTTAAAAAGGGCTAGTTGGTCGTTCATTATCATAGGGGAGCGCTTAACTTCAGTACGGACAAAACGGACGAAACACGAGACACCGAGCGCAGACTAACAACTGAGTTTATTTTCGAAGGGGCTCATATTTATACAAACCTAATTGTGGGTAAAAAAGAAAACCACACACAAAACCACACATACCTTTTCGTATTTAGCAATGTTTGATCTGGGTTGGATTATGCGGGCATTAATTCTGGATTTATCTCTTGTTTGACTCTGAGACAGAGTGCATGGATTGTTCCATGGATATTCGTTTTGCTAGTAATCGTGTCAGGTTTGTGCGGGACGTTCTCCTGTTTCAATCGATTGATTTTGATTGTGCTTACCAGATTTTGTCATTAGCGGCCTGTTGAATTCATTTCGTTCACGATTGTCACCTAGTATGCGATTTCTACTGCTATTGACAAATCTGCCATATATCGAGCTTCAACTTATTCACATGTACACACTTTTAGCGCTCTGCAATGATTATGCAACAAAGAGAATGACTTTTAAATGAACGCCGATGTCATAATAAAGCTCTGGCTCTAATATGGCAGCTTAAAATGATTTTTTTAAAGAATGCGAGCATGGTTTCTTGCAACTGTGTTTGCGGATAGACGACAGTGGGTAACCAAGAAAATTATTATTTACATTTCATGATTCATGATGCAGTTCGGAATTCCGTGAGAATGCACCGTTAAGGATGAAGGTTAGAGCAGGCAAAGGTATTTATTGGGGAGCACCCCAAACCGATGCCCTCGGTCGCACTGGCGGCGGGCAGGCGAGCAGTGGGAACGGAGTGGCGTCACCTGGTGGTGGTGGTTGGTGCTATGAAGGGGGGGGGGGGGGGGGGATTCTGGTCTCGACGTATGTTGGCCCCCACCTGCGGCTCCCGTCGTGGTCCCTACCAGTTCGCCTGCATCGCCGTCGCTTAGTCTCTCCAACTCCCTGCTGAAGACGAGAGGTGGGGGAGAGGAGAGCCGTCTCGCCACCGCTTTCTCTACTGACCCTCGGGAAAAAAGCCATTGGGGAGGGGTAAGGGTTGAGTCGCTGTGGGCCACGAGAGACGCACCTCCAGGGGCCCAGGTAAAAACAGATTCCCACAAGTAAAAAATACACGATTGCACTTATCAGTCTGCTTAAGAGCGCTAATGCGAAAGCCTTTCCCTGTTCTCATTCTGCCTTAATTTTTAATTTCACGCAACAGTGTATACAACTCGTTCCGCCGAAAAAGCCGTCGGCGACGGAGCAAGACTATGTAGGAGGTGAAACTCGTATCTGCGCGAGCTAGAGCAGGCGACCAGATAAAGTCACAATTGTACGCGCCGACGGGGGCGCATGCAGAGGCGGCGCCTTGCGGCGCCTCCTAGAAGCAGCAGGAAAAAAAAAATGCAGCGCCCGGGCAGGTGGCTCCGGCGCGCGCTCAAAGCAGACAAGCAGACGACACGGGTGTTTGCTTCAGTGGGCACGCCGTGACGTTGTATTTCAGTAGTTTCTTTCCAGGCCGCCAGCAGGTTAGTGGCGCTAAAACCCCTTGATAACAGGAAAGTTCCGGCATCCATTGAACTTTGCCGCCGCCGCGCGACCTCCTTGCCTTCTCCTCGCCCCTTTCGTTCCCCCTCCCTGAGGGCCGGCTCTCCGCCCGATTTCCTGCGCGACGATTGGTATCCCTGCTGTTGCCCTTTGAAACGCGTCGGTCCGGCGTTTTGCTTGTGTTTTTCTTTTTCCTTCGCGCCATTTTTCTCCTAGGCTCGGCGAGCGAATATTACACGAATATTGCAACGTGCAAGCGCTATGCCGTGCTGTTGCGCGTACAACAGCAGCAAGCGGCCTGAAGATGGTTATGCGGTATTCATGATACCTCAAGGCAAGCGTGACGGCTTGCGCAAGAAGCAGTGGCTTCACAGAGTATTGGCATGCGTGCCGCAGTGTCAACCATCAGGTGAGGTGGCAGTAAGCAGTTGCGCAAGACGTAAATGGGGTGCAACTGCCTCTGTAAAGTTTTGTACTTAACCTGAGCCTTAGGAGAGGGCGTAAAAGTCAAACGCCACAGTCGCTACCCACTGATATTGGTTAAGGCAGACTTTTGCGTGGTGTATGAAGCCAAGGTTAGCGATATTCACTGTAGATATACTGCTATTTTCTAAGTATCACTTGCGCGTTTTATCTGCTACAGTCAGATACAGCTCAAAAAAGAAACCAGAAGGAAACCCTTCGGCAAATGACATCGACCAATCAGCATGATGGCGCGGTTAATCCTATTTCACACAGAAACCTACCAGCCACATGCGATGTCACGTTAGGGGATTAACCACGACGTCATAACAAATGGTTGACGCCGTTGGTTGGAAGGCATCCTTCGAGGGTTGTTTGCTGCTTCGTTTTTAGGTTATTTTGCAAGCGAGGCCAGAACGCAACGAATCACCAAAGCATCCGCGCATTGCATCTTCTCTGCAAATAGCGACTGGACTAAAAACGTGCTAATTCTTGCTCCTGCAGCGTCGCCTTTGTAAAAACAATTCCGCAGTTTTTAACAGACAAGCTTTGAGCGTAAGATCCCATTGTCCGTCAACTTTAAGTTGCATAAAATTGCTGTATACATGTACAAAGTGGTGTTGATTTGACCTATGACATACACCACTGTTGTATTTCCATGAGCATGTTTTTTCTCAACTGTCATCAATACTGCATAGCACATTTCTGTACTAGAGTAGATGCTGAATATTAGGTGATACTCCCGTCTGTTACGTGTATCTTGTCAATCGACATTTTTGTGCGTGCGCGAAAATAAATCATCCTGCTGACCATGTTCTCATTTTCATTAATGATACATTTTTGTGATGCCTAATCAAAATACCAGCTTTATATCCCCTACTACATACTTGAACGAAATTTCGGCGTCAAGTATAATATTAAATTATCGAGAGGCGTTTATCTTGCCCAGAGATATACAGTGCATTCTCTCACAGGTATATTCTTGAGCTTCCTCGACACTAGTTCCTGATAATTTTCGATGAATTGCGGTCGATGAATGGTTGTCCGCGCTCCTTGAACGCATTGAAAGTGCCCAACTGTTTTATTCAGCGAACAGACTAGAGTGAAAAAACCACTTTCACACTGATGAGAAAAAAACATGGATGGAAGATGCACTCATGATTCATTTATTGTAAGCGAGTGCGCGCTAAATAAGACCTGCTGCACGCAAGTATGCACAAGCAAAGAGAAACATTTCGAAACAGTTCATGTTAAACCTAGTTAGAGTGTTAGCTGTGCTGTTGTGAAGTTTATATTTAAGTTTGGCTAGCTAGCATAATGCGTTTACACTTGCCCTTAGTTTTCCATCTATAGTGGAAAGTTTGGATTTAACTGCATTTAAATAGTTATCACTAATTATTTCGGGTCGATAACTTCCGCAGATCATTTGCATTAAACCTAAGCTTTCGAAAGGTATATGACTCGATGCTATAATGCCAAGGGTGGTTTTGATTGCATATAGCTCAGTAACGCTAATTAATTGGGATCGCTGATTCAGAGCATTTGCATTCATTTTAAGCTTTTCAACGGTATATGACTTGATCGTATAGCTTAAAGTTTGGATTAATACAAAATTAAATAATTAACGCAGATTAATGCGGATCGCTAACCAGCACAGTGCCATTACACTTGGCCTAAGGTTTCCAACGATATATGACTCGATACTGCAGCGCAAATTTCGGTTTAAATTGCAATTTACTAAATATCGATTAATTTGGCTTGGTGATTGGTCAAAATAAGTGCATAATTAACCAATTATCCAAACTAACGGTTGATCACGTGACATATAGTATGCTTAGACAGGTAGCTTGGCAGTAGCGAAATAGACCATGTCCCGCTTTGACCTTCTCTGATCTTGAAGTTCAAAACACCGGCCTGGGTCGTTTTCCGAAGTTTTACCGCGGTGACAGAGTTCACGCCCTAAGACAACAAACACAGACAAAGTCAGAGGCAGTACTAGATCAGGTGCACAAAGTAAAACACCTTATCATGTTACTTAAAGAGCGTCTGCAGTGCCGAACTCGCCTGAAAGCTGTGTACATCAGTATTCCCCATTCAAACAGTTCTAAGAAGAAACCAATCTCTTCATGAACGTTACTTTCGGCATTCTCAATGCTTTTCTCGCAATTTTTCAAATATTTTGCGCACTCCTGGAGCGCAGACCTGGCCCAAAAACACGCGCTTTACTCACTGCTGCGGCCAGCCGGCGGGCGCCAAGAAGAAAAAGCGTGTCGTGCGCAGAGCTCGGAGCCGCCGCGCGAGGAGAATCGAGGAGGAAAGCGCGGCGCGGAGGAGAGTGTCGCTACTTTCCTATTATCAAGGGGCTTTAGCGCCACTTAAAACCCCTTGATAATAGGAAAGTAGCGACACTCTCCTCCGCGCCGCGCTTTCCTCCTTGATTCTCCTCGCGCGGCGGCTCCGAGCTCTGCGCACGACACGCTTTTTCTTCTTGGCGCCCGCCGGCTGGTCGCAGCAGTGAGTAAAGCGCGTGTTTTTGGGCCAGGTCTGCGCTCCAGGAGTGCGCAAAATATTTGAAAAATTGCGAGAAAAGCATTGAGAATGCCGAAAGTAACGTTCATGAAGAGATTGGTTTCTTCTTAGAATTGTTTGAATGGGGAATACTGATGTAAACAAAGCTTTCAGGCGAGTTCTGTACTGCAGGCACTTTTAAGTCACATGATAAGGTGTTTTACTTTGTGCACCTGATCTAGTACTGCCTCTGACTTTGTATGTGTTTGTTTTTTTAGGGTGTGAACTCTGTCGCCGCGGTAAAACTTTGAAAAACGACCCATGCCGGTGCTTTGAACTTCAAGATCAGAGAAGGTCGAAGTGGGGCTTAGTCTATTACGCTACTGTCAAACTATCTGTCTAAGCATAGTATATATCACGCGATCAACCGTGAGATTGAATAATTGGTTAATTATGCACTTATTTTGACCAATCACCAAGCCAAATTAATCGATGTTTATTAAGTTGCAATTAAAACCCACATTTGTGCTGCAGCATCGTGTATATACCGTTGGATAGCTGAGGCCAAGTGTAATGGCACTGTACCAGTTAGCGATCCGCATTAATTTGCGTTAATTATTTAATTTTGTATAAAACCAAACTTTGTTCTAGACGATCTAGTCATATGCCGTTGAAAAGCTTAGGATGAATGCAAATGCTCTGAATTAGCGATCCCTATTAATTAGCATTAATGGCTTATATGCAATCAAAACCACCCTTTGCGTTATACCATCGAGTCATATACCTTTCGAAAGCTAAGGTTCAGTGCAAATGAGCTGTGCTAGTTATCTACCCGAATTAATTAGAGCTAATTATTTCACTGCAGAGAAATCCAAACTGCACTATAGATGGAAAACTAAGGGCAAGTGTAAACGCATTAAGCTAGCTTGCCAAACTAAAAGAAAAACCTCACAACAACAGAGATAACCCTCTAACTAGGCTTAACACGAACTGCTTCGAAATGTTTTTCTTTGCTTGTGCACACTTGCTTGCAGTAGGTCTTATTTAGCGTGCACCTGCTTACAATAAATTAGTCATGAATTCATCTTCCGTCCATAGGTTTGTCTCATCAGTGTGAAAGTGGCTTTTGCATTCTAGTCTGTTCACTGAATAAAACAGTTGCGCACTTTCAATGCGATCAAAGAGCGCGGCCAACCATCCACCGACCGCATTTCATCGAACAATATTAGGCACTGGTGTCAAGGAAGCTTAATAATATAC
This sequence comes from Amblyomma americanum, assembly GCF_052857255.1. NCBI lineage: Eukaryota > Metazoa > Arthropoda > Arachnida > Ixodida > Ixodidae > Amblyomma > Amblyomma americanum. Next base: position 95,137,074 of record NC_135507.1, read on the forward strand.
TCGGTACACCTATGAGAGAATGCATTCTATATCTCTAGGAAAGATAAACGCCTCTCGATAATGTAATATTATAATTGACACCGAAATTTCGTTTCACCAAGTAGCAGACGATATAAAGTTGGTATTTTGATTAGGCATCGCAAAAAAATGTATCATTAAAGAAAATTAGAGGACGGTCAGCAGGATGATTTTTGCGAACGCACAAGAACGTTGATTGACAAGATTCACGTAACAGACGGGAGAATCACGTAATATTCAGAGTCTAAGCTAGTGCAGAAATGTGTTATGCGGTATTGAGGACAGTTGAGAAAAAAAAAAACATGCTCAAGGAAATACGGCAGAGGTGTATGTCATAGCTTAAATCAATGTCACTTTGTACATATATACAGCAGTTTCATGCAAGCGAAAGTTGACGGACAATGGGATCTTACGCTAAAAGCTTCTCTGTTAAAATTTGCAGATTTGTTACTATAAAGACGACGCTGCAGGTGAGAGAACTAGCACGTTTTGAGCCCAGTCGCTATTTGCAGAGAAGATGCAATGCGCGGATGCTTTGGACATTCGTTCCGTTCTGGCCTCGCATGAAAAATAACCTAAAAACGAAGCAGCAAACAACCCTCGAAGGATGGCTTCCAACCAACGGTGTCAACCAATCGTTATGACGTCGTGGTTACGTGAATATAATGGTATCATGAATACCGCATAACCATCTTCAGGCCGATTGCTGCGGTTGTACGTGCAACTGCACGGTATAGCGCTTGCACGTTGCAATAAAAGCACAGCGCGTAATATTCGCTCGCCAAGCCTAGGAGAAAAATTGCGCGACGGAAAAAGAAAAACACAAGCAAAACGCCGGACCCCGCGTCTCCAAGGGCAACGCCAGGGAGACCAATCGTTGGGCAGGAAATCGGGCGAAGAGCCGACCCTCAGGGAAGGGGCGAGGAGAAGGCAAGGAGGTCGCGCGGCGGCGGCAAAGTTCAATGGTTGGCGGAACTTTCATATTATCAAGGAGTTTAAGTGGCGCCGTGGGATGTGACCTTTTCTGGTCGCCACAGACGGGGGAGTTTCCACTCCTTATAGTGTTCCTCCGTGCCGTCGGCGTCGTAGTAGTAGTAGTTTAGTTGTCGGCACCACCCGTCGGAAATATTCCTTCCCTTACGGCGCGGTCCCGGTGTCCACAGAGATAATGAGACAGGCGTCATTAACTTACCTTAAAGCCAATGTTCATTTCGTTTTCCTTCCCTTACGGCGCGGTTCGGGTGTCCAACGAGATATGCGCGAGTCAGGCATCATTTCCTTTCCTTAAATTGTGCACCGGGCAAGGCGTAGCGCCGAACGTGCGATGGCGTTCCGTGGACCCCTTGGCAACGCTGAAAAACGCTGTCGCGTGCCACTCTTAAAGACGATGCTGAAGCGCCCTCCATTTTTTTTACTTTCAACAATTTTCGTTTCTTTTAATTTTTTACTTTTTGTTCTGTTGAATATTTATTTTTTTATTTATTTTTACTTTAATAATTTGTGGTTTTCCTTTTTCATATACATTGCTGAAGAACTGCTGCTTAACTTTTACATTTTTGGTTTGCTTACGACAACCTATGATTGATAGTCCGTTGGGACAGCTTCCGTCTGCAACTTCCGTCCCCGCCACTCATGAGCCAAGAAAGGCTTTCGCCTTAAAAACACCATACCTCACCTTACGGGACTCAACAGCAACGTTTCGCTGTAAATCTGAGAAGCAGGATATGCCAGGTTTGGTCATAATGGGTTTCTGGGTTCAATCTGCCGTGTTAAGTCTTGCAGTGACTGCTTCTGCTTTGCGCTGTGTTGTGTTTTTTGGGCTTGACTGAACAAGTGGTACTCCAATTTGAAACTGTTATGGGAAGGATTCCACAATCACTGTGAGGGTAATGAAATAAATTATAGTTTCTTAGTACTGTGGTTTCCAGCTACCTGTACAGCGCACATTTGCCATCGTGTAAAAATTTAACTCTTCCTGCTTTTCGCAGAAAAACGAACCAACTGGCTTGATCGGAACCGGTACTTTTGTTTTATTTACTTTTTATTCTAAAAAAGCAGTTGCTTTGAATATATTGATAATACGATCAGCGCTTCAAATAGTGAACAAAATTTGTTTAGAGAAGCAATGGCAACAAGAAGTTCAAACTGCATGCTGCTATATTTTTAGGGCAACAAGGCACATGAGCGATATTTTGTACTAGGCGGGAAAGTAAGTATTCTCACTATGGTGTTCAATGCTGTTATTATCTTCTACACGGTGAGTGTTCGGACACATGAATTAACAATATGAAGGCTTCGCAAAAGTACAACCCCGCCTGTGGCGTCAGGAAAGCCTTGGAGTTCGAATCTTGCTTTTAAAAACTCAAGCAACTTATAATCATCATCGACAGTACTTACACAACTGCACTAAAAGCACCTCTGCTCATCATTATCATCACGACTGCGCACATTGCAGGAAAAAGAACTTTTATGTGTCTATCTAATTAACCTTGTCGTGTGTGAACCGCGGCCACCTTATTCCAGCACACCTCTAAATCTCATTCACCTCCAAACTTTCTTCCACTCCCTGTAAAGCTGTCTTCTTTTGAAATAAAATCTCTTGAAATAAACTCGCCCAGCAACACACCCTGCTTAAGTTTAACAGCCGTCTGCTATCTTGCCTTCGCATTACATGCCCTGCCAATACCCTTCCCATAAATGTCTCCTCTAGACATACTTTAGTTCAGTCCGGAATTCCTCAGGGATCGGTTTTTGGACTGCTCTTTTTTTAATCTTAATTAATGACACTGCCTGTAAAAGCCCTGTCAAAATCAAACTTTTTGCGGATGACTGTGTAACTTACAATGAAATCTGTAGCTCCGAAGATCAGGTTGGTTTAAACACTTCACTGGCCAAAATAGAAGAATGGTACAACACATGGCAAACGATCATAAATGGCAAAAAAAGCTATCAATGACGGACACTCGCACAAGGATCCATTACACTTCGCTTATTTCTTTGGCAACCATGCTTTAGATATAGTATCAAGTCATATCTCGGTGTAATAATTACAAACGACTTGAGATGGAACGGGGCACATAGAATATGTTGAAAAAGAAATGGCAATGAAAATGCTTGGGTACCTGAGAACAACACTGGCAAAATCAACACTCGACATAAAACACTTAACATATAAAACATACATCGGACCGATACTAGAACACGTTGCAGCTGCTTGGGACCCCTACACACAAATATCACATCGATACCGCTAGCCTGCGTGTAAAACGTTCCTATAACCCTAATAAACTTATCACCCTAAAAAAAAAGAATACACCTGCAAGACTAATATTTGAAAGAATCATTATTTCCAAGAACGGCTTGCCAGTGGAACGCCTTATCTGCTGATGTTGTGCAATGGGCAAGTGTATCATTATTCTCTTGCGCGCTGTTCTGAATATCAAAGAGAGTTTACATTATTGTTACTTACCTTTATTTTTCTGGTTCACACAGCGGAATCAAGTTGCATTGCTTTTATTCTAGTTTATCATGTTTTTCTCCCTTGCCCTGCAATATGTTATTTGCTTTACAATTAACTTACAGCTCGATAGTGTCTTTCTGGTTTGTCTTCGGGATCTGTTACGATCCCCTGCATGAAATTCTCTTGAATCTATGCATGTCGTGTACGCCTATACACCTGCTTAAATCCGCGAACTCAGGCTGGCAGTATTCTTCTAAATAAACAAACATTTTTTATTCTGACTGTATCATGAACTACCGTTTGTTTCCTGACCAATCCTGAGGTTGATGTTGCTGTAGCTACTGCTGGGGTTAGCCTAGCTCTCTCTGTCTCGTATTGTTACTCCTGTATAATATTTAATTCCACCGCTCGTCTCGTTGCATTCAGTTTAAGATAAGCCCCAATTCTTAGCCAGAACACTTCTTCCGCCTAAGTGAGGAGTGACAAGATACAGGTGCTTTATGCTTTTCGCTTGAGGGATATCAGTAGACTGCCTTTCATTATTTCAAAGCACTTGGCAAATGCACTCCTTCCCATTCTTATTCTAGTTGATTCATTATGACCGTCCTGATTTTTATTTGTTTATTATTTATTTATTTCAAGAAATCCCTAAAGGCCCTCGTCAAGAGGGTATTACATAGAGGGGTGGTAAAAAAAGGCCGCCACCGTCTGGAAGACGTTGAAGTAACGAGCGTTAGCTGCTTGGTTTACTGGATGAGGAAAGCGAAGAAGAACGCGCCGCCCGTCTCGAGAAACGGAATGTAATACCCTTTGAAACGGAGTGGATTGCCACCATGCTGGGCTACGCGTGCACGCACGCCGCATAGCCGAACGACCGCCCCCTAGCGCTATCTATCACAGAAATAACGATGCAAGTCTACCCATTGTCGAGTTGCACCCCCTCAAGATACGTCCCAAACAGAATTTGCTTCGGTTGGGTGGTCAAGGTGGGCCTAGAATTCGGCTTGCGGTGCGATAGGTAACGCTTTAATTTGTGATTTGCATGTATACAATGCTTACCTATTATTTAATTGTGATTTTATTTCTATATCACAACACATAGGGATTTATTTGCCTACAAAATTCGGTATACAACAGTCTCCGGATGGGTGCCCCTTGTTGTCGGAGTATATATAAATATAGCCGAACGAATGTATTCATATATAGCGGTCCCGTAAAGATGTAGTTTTGTCGGAGTTGTCGGAGTATACAACCTTTGTCCGTAAAGTTTCGAGACTGATTAATTTTTTTTCTAGAAATGATTCCCCCCAAAAAATGCAGGTGCGTATGTGTAGCGCGATATTTTTGGGCTAACCTCAGATATTTATGTTAATTGCCGTGGCAGCCCGCTAGATGGCACTAAATGTAGAAAAATGCGTTGTCACTTGCCGTCTGTGCATTCTACTGTGAGTGAATGTGGAGAGATGGACGTCCACCTCGAACAGTGTGTAAACATAAAATTCTGTGTGAAGCTTGGCAAGACAGTCACACAGACGTATGAGCTCCTTCGTGACACGGCAACGAGACATTATCGTGGGCGGCAGTTTTCTAGTGAAACAAGAGGTTCGTTTCAGGGAGAAAGTCGCTGGAAGACAACAAAAGGCAGGGGCGCCCTTCAACCTCACGGAATGAAAATAACGCGGCTCGTACCAGGGAAATCGTACATAAAGACCGCACCATTACAGTCCGCATGCTGTCAGATGCTCTCGACATTATTAAGACAACATTCCACCAAATTTTTCGTGAAAACTTAAGGAAACGAAAGTTCAATGCCAGACTTGTGCCGCACTCCCTCAACCAGGACCGGAAGGACACGCGGGCATCAGTGAGCGCTGATTTGCTCTCCGAGGCAGAGAAGGATGCTGCATTCGTCGACAGCATCATTGCTGAATACGAAACACGGTGTTTTCAATACGATCCTCAAACAAAAGGCAGAGCGCAGAATGGCGTTACACGAGCTCTCCGGCGTCGAGAAAGGTGCGGCGACAGAAGACCTAAAGAAAGACGGTGCTGATAGTTTTTCTACAAACCAGAGGTGTCATACATCACGATTTCATCCCACAAGGGCAGACGGTCAATCAGGAGTTTTATATCCGCGTGCTCCAACACATGCGTGATGCACTGCGACGCCGTCGCCCTGACTTATGGGCATCTGGACAATGGAGCCTTCTCCACGATAACGCAAGGCCGCGCACTGATCTCAGCGTGACAAAACTTCTCGCCAAGCACAGAATTACTGTAGTTCCCCATCTGCCATACTCTCCTGGCTTCTCTCCATGCGATTTTTTCCTGTTTCCTCGTATAAAGAGAGCGCTAAATGTCGCTGGGTGGGGAGCGTGGAGGCTATTCAAGACGCCACGACAAAGCAGCTGACAACCCTGCCAAAAGAAGCGTTTTCCAATTGTTTCCAAGACCTCAAGGAGCGTTGAAAGCTGTGTATAGACTGCAGGGAGACTATTTCGAAGGGGTACTGCAGAAATGATCTCAATTTTAAACGCATTTTTTTTAAATGGACTGCGTCTCGGAACTTTACGGACAAAGGTTGTATATAGCAGAACGAATGTATCGATGTATAGCGGTCCCGTAACGGGAGTTTTCTTTCCCGTTTTAGGATTTTTTTGGTAAGGGGGGTGAAAGAGATGAGGGCACAACCAATTTTATTGGGCGCCATCTTGGCGTCGAGAAACCCAAAATATGCTGCCGTTGTGTCCATTGATGTCATAATCACATAGTTCCACCTCTATCCACCATACTGGACCTTGGCGTCATCATTGGCACGCGGCAGGGGTTGTTTCTACAATGCTGTTGTAGACGCTGCTACAAGTCTCAATGCGAGATGCGCTGTTTTCTTGTTGCGGACACAGATGGCGCTTTGATTTCAGGGTGGTAGGAGACCTCACGAAATCTCGAAACGTCATGAGTAGTTGCTGCTAAAGACGGCGCGGTGACAAGGGTGGTAGCAGACCCCACGAAATCTCGAAACGTGATGAATTCGAACATGAAGATACAGTAAGGAACATCTAACATGAGAAACTGAACAAAAAACAAAACAAGAAAAGCGCAATAAGTGATAGTCAGCGAGTATCAAAATGTGGCGGAAAAAAACGCAAAATGAACTCAATGAAAAAAAAAACAAAGTAATAAACAGATTTGCGGTCAATATATTCCCTAAGTAAGCCAATTATTTTGCCACTTCCAGCGCATTGCTAACAATCACAAATTGCTGTTTCCTTCCAAGATCTTCAATATTACTTAATTTTTGCTTATTAGTTGTTAATCCATCGTTCTGGTTTGCCCGCCTCTGTCATTGATTATGCTTTGCAATTCATGCCTTTATTGACATGGCAAGAGAATATCATCAGCCATTGACAGATTGCTAACGTATTCTTCATTGACTCTTATCTCCAATCGTTTCCAATATACGGCTCTGAATAGCTCCTGTAAAAAGGTGGTGAATGGTCTTGGAGAGAGAGGACTTCCTCGCCAGACACCCTTTTCTTTTTAGACTTAGAAAGACCGCGAAAACGCTTCCGAAAGAAACCCTTTACGGGGCTGAGTGGCGCCCACAGATTACTGAATGACACGGCGGCGGCGCGGAAACAAGCTTGCTCGGCGGTGGTCCAACAAAATTTCGGTCGCTCTCGTCCGTGCTCAATTATAAGTTCGTAAGGAAGCATGGGAATAAGGCGCCAGAGTAACTTGAACAGTGTGGGATAATGTGCGCCAGTTGCGCGCAGCCGTGATGAATCCATCGCATCTTGCGGCACGAACAAAATGATCAAGCCGCGTGCCGATGGCTTTGAACGTGAACGAAGAAGCAGAACAAAGATTCGAGGCATAAATAAATGTCCACTCGATGCCTTGTTTTTAAAACAAAGCTTCACGGCAATATATTCCAGTAATTTTACAAAACTCTCTTTTACATCCTGATTCCGTGATGACTGCATGACTGTTGAGGTTTCTCTTAAGTTGAATGCTTTCTCGTAATCTATGAAGGCCGTATATGGGGGCTGGTTATACTACCTGCTATCATTTGATTGACAGTTTGAATATGTTATAATGTTTAGTAGCCATTACGAAAACCTGTCTAGTTATTTATTCAGATATAAGGCTGTCCTGATTCTATTAGCGATTTACACAGTAAATACCTTGTAGGCAACAGACAGCAAGCTGTTGTTTTTTTAGAGACCTTCACAACCTCTTCCTTAATTAATGGCTTAATATACTGATTACGTATGCAGTATATAACCTTAAGGTAACTGGTTCACTTTCCATATGAGTAGCATTTTAAAAAAAGTGTGCAGCTGGTCATAACTGTGAGAAAAAATGTGGACAGAGGTGAAGTGTGTGTTATGTTGAACATCTCAAGTGTCGCCTCGCCGCATAGCCGTCATTGGTCAAACGTTTATGAGAAACCCCAAGGTGGAGTGAATTTGTAGCCGGATGGCTGCACTTGGGTGGATGCCAAGGAGTAATTACCCCCTTATTACAAATTCGTTCCACCTTAGTGCTTTCTCTTAAACGTTTGACCAACACAGTTGCCACTTCGTGTTATTGCTAAATTCACTCTCGCCCTGCCATAAGCTTGCCGTCCCGTTTAACTCAGTTGGTAGAGTGACTGCTACGGTGAAGCGGTGGTGATGGGTTCGAACCCCGGGACGAAATTTCTTTAACTCCGAAGTTTCTGTGGAAGCTGTATAGCTTTCCTTTGCAGCCGCATGTCTGCGCTTGGGTGGATGCCCATGAGTAATTGCTGCCTTATTATGCAGTCTTTACTGCCATCATCCGTGGTCATGCATTCATTACATCAGTTCGCCCCGGCGGAATGGAACTTCTGCGGTTGAAGTTAGAGCCTTGTAGTAGCCGAAGTCAAGTGCAAAAGCCATCGTAATGAAACACGTGTTTAAACATCTTCCTTTGTCCTGCTTCAAATTACTCGGATTCAAATGGCTCATGTGCAAAAAGTAAGTTGCACGCCTTTTTATTGGGGGCGCGCGCGCGTCCCCCCCTCCCCCCCCCCCCCACACGCGCGCACACACGCACACACAGACAGACGGACGGACAGACAGACAGACAGAACTGGCGCGTACACATCGCCACACATCACAATCACCCTAGAAGTCCACAGATTCACTCAAGTTGTAAAACGCCTCACCAACGAGAACAGAGACAAGTTGACACACAGCGCTTGTGTGTCAACTTGTCTATGTTCTTCCTTTTCTGTGTGGCGTTGCAATTCATCATCGTACCCCCTGCTTCTGCACAAGTAGTCTACGCAGACTCACAGGCAGCTTTTCGTGCATTTCATTCCAGCGCACTCCCCTACCCCACTCCTTCAAACTTAGGCGTCGCACTTACACCCTGTACACCACGACCGGTAACTCTTCGGTAGACCCTTAGTAACATGGGCACTCCTGAAAACTTGGCCTAAAAGCTTGCTAGCGCCGCTATACAAGGGGTGCTGGAGATCCCATGGACAAGCCCACCAATGGTGTACGCGGTCAGGGCTTTAAGTGCATATTCTCGAGGAATTTTACGTGCGCCAAAAATCAGGCTTAGCCGTTCTACTCCCGCAGCACACATCCCTATCGGTATATGACGCTTTGCATCTTTTGTAAACTAAAATTCGATATCCTTCATACAACCGCCAAGCACTGGTTGTATCATACACACCCGCTCCACTGATCTAACTGTTGACAGACATACACAGAGAGCATATTGTCACGTAATGATGATGGCAGTCCTGGCAGTGAGGAATGCACCGAAAGAAGGCTTCCAAAAGAAACTGTTTATTGGGCTGACCGGTGCCTAGAAGGAACTGAATGATTCGGTGGCGGCAAAAGCATGCAGCGTGGTCGGCGGTCGTCGAACAGAACGCCCGCCGCTCTCGGCCGTGCTCAACCTAAACCTGGTAGCGAACTTTCGAGAGACGGCATGCAAAGTTGCAACAGTCTCAGACAACCTAGAATCAGATCCACCTGTATGCTATCAATCGATATAAATCTGGCCGCGTCTTGCATCACAAACAAGCGATAAAGCCGCGTATCGGCACCTTTGAAGAATGGACAAACAAACAGTACAAAGATTCGCGGCAATATACATAGGGCCACATTTGCGCGCCAATATTTCCTGTATAGATTCACAACAATGAGTTCATGCATATGAACTGAGAAAGCAAAGCAGACGAGATACATGCATTACCTGGGTTAATCTTTTACATTCTTCGCAGAATATATCGAGCTCATCGTGCAGTGAACAGAACAGATGTAAGGATTGCTGCAGCGCTTTTGGATTGAAATTTGGCAGCTAGGCATGCACAAGAGGCCTCCGGCCTTGTGAACTCAAGCCAATAATGCTGCGGCTTGAGTTCTGGCTTCTTTATGCTCTTTAGTCAATGTGAGTCACTTTGGCTACATTTTCATCCAGGCGAGTCATTTTTGATGCCATCTGGGGCTCACCATTGTACTCACCATTGTGCATACACATGCGCACATGCATGTGCACCATATATAGAGGCGCATATATTACCATCTTTGTATTATCTTGGTTAAATGTTAATCATCATGGAAAGCGGCAGCGCTAGGTAACAAGGACGAAAGAGAGACACGAGAACACAGGACAAGCGCTGAACTGCCAACTGAATTTTGTATTGAACACAGGCCACATTATATACAATCCACTACATCACGTGCTCATTATTATGAGCAATCATGAATGTGCAACCAGTGCCGACTGACCACTCAACTTTATCACTGGAGGTCAGATGCTGGCAACCATATAAAGGGAGTGCTACCAAACGTGAAAAGAGGAACCGAAGTGCATAAGTACAGAAAGTCAATTTACGTCAAAGCAAAAACAGAGCCAAAGGAAAGCCTTCAACGAAAACAAAATAAACTACAAGCAGCAACAGGAACCAGTGTCAGGGAGGTGAGGGGAAATTAAAGTATGATATCTTTTGATGCCCCTTGTCCTCTATGCTCGTGTCTCTCTTTCGTCCTTGTTGCTCCGCGCTTCTGCTTTCCATGATGCGCACATACATTGCGCACATACGTACAGTGCTCAACATTTTGCACATACATGTAATAACGAGTGACCGCTGCCTGATCGTGCTTAGCCATTAAGGAATATGTGCGCACTTGGCAACGTTTTGTATTTTTAATCTAACTACGGTAATTATGATATCGCGTTATTCACACGCACCTATCACTGAGTGTACTGCGCAGAGTGTCGCACCGGAATTTTTCTCCGGGTTTGGATCAGGTGCAATTCCGGCTTCGGCTCTGGATTGGCATGCCGTTGTGGTTAGAACCTTGAAACGGTTTCAAATGGGTTCAAGACGAAAAAATGTTTGTGCACGAATTTTCTACTCAATGATTTTTTAAGCTATTTTCTTTTCTGTGTGCTGTTTGTGCGAAAATAATAAGGCCAGGGTTTGTTTTCTGCGATATGTTTCGACTTGACCAAGTTGAATGCACAGTTCACTACGAAAGCTGTAAAAACCTATGATGGGAGTCAAAGATCTGAATACACTGAAAAGGTATTTGAAACTTGAACAGCGTTTACTTCTTCATTTTCAGTTTGGTTGCCTCGCTCGTTATGCTTTCATTCAAAAACGCTTTGAAAACAACCCGGTCCGGATGAGAGATGTATCACATCATTAAATAATAATGCGCGACGGGAAACACAATGTAATAAAAATTGTGCTTAACCAATTCTTTTTTTAATTTAAGTAGTCAGAGGTACAGGGTTGGTAAAACGTTTCCAGGCTACAGGGTCTGCTTTTCAGCGGTGTATCCTGCCATTTATGATAGCAATGAACCAATCAAGGATTTAAGAGGTGAGAATGATACTTCGCCTACCCTCTATATGAATTTTGGGCTTCAGGAAAGTCGCAACGGCCCGACTATAGCGCTCGAAAGCAGACTGTGTGGCCTGGGAGCTTTTGAACGACCCTGTACATGAAATGGACCTCTGCGGATAGTTATGCGACCAGGACAACGCAAAGAGAGATGCTAAGTTTTGCTGTCAGGCACCTATATTACCAAAATTGATCGATCAACTCTGTAGTGACTGCAGTAAAGGAGCACGTACATAGTAGAAACTGAGCGGCACTCGTATTCAGGCATAATTCTATTTCATAGACTTCTCCTAGGGCGGATATATTCCCAAATATCCGCTTCCAAATTTTCAACTTGATCAGCGTAATTTCGCATGCAAGGTGGATTCGCATGGCACGAAGCTACGACTGGCGCCGCGTTTCGGCTGTCAACGACGTAGAGCGACCGGTGACGCTGACAAAAGTTTGGCTTTACCTTTCGACCATCGAAATAGAAGGAACGCCCAATGTAAAGCTGCGTCACACTAAGAACGACTTTCCCGTCGCCTGCCGCCACATTGCATGCGTAATTATGCGAAATCAGTGGAAACTTTGGGGGCGAATATTTCGAAAAACGCTTCCTCTAGAAGCATTTTGCCAAATGAAGTAGCCGTGAAATGCGACAACCTCTGCAGAGGTGGTTTTAACATATCACTGAGTGCTTCAATTTTAAAAATCTGTAAAGCTTAAGTTTTGTCATGCTGCAAAGGCAGCCACAGCAGCCAACAGCCGAGCAGCCGAACAACAGCAGCTGAGCAGCCAACAAAGGAACACTTTTTTCTGTGAGCAAGGCTAGGTGTTGGTAATGCACTGAATTTGCGAATGTATGACCCTGATTTCTGTTTGTGTGTGGTTGATCATATGTTGGCTTAGTAGAGTGTGTCAGCGAACACTTTCAAAAATTTTTAAGATTGGCTTTTTGGCGTAAGAAAATGGCTTTTGCGTCACAGTTACCAGTGCTGGCAGCCAGCAGAAAACATGTGAATCGTCTTAAGTATTAAACTGGTGAACAAATTTTGAATATCAAAGCGGCGACTGTAATCGCGCTTTAGAAATTATAAAAATGGATATGGCTGTTACTAACGACTGCCTACAAATCTCAAGTTGAAACTTGACGCCGAAGCCTACTAGTTAAAAAGTTACTTATTAAAAATTAGTTAACCAGCTGACTACTTAATACGATTCAGCGGTTTTCTGGCGTCCAATAACACTGCTAATACTATGCCGGAAAATCCATATTTTCACCCCAAAAACCTTACTTTTAAAAAATTTTGAAAGTGTTCGTATGAAAAACCTGGTACAGAAAACGTGCTAAGCAAGAATACTGAACACATTTGGAATGCGCCACTATTTAGAATATGTCCAGACAACACCAAACATTATGGGAACGTCCTCAAATGGTCTGAACGTAATCATCCCATACAGGACATTCCGAGTACCTTTTCAGTGCATCGATGGCTAAATGCCCTCCACTCGACAATAAAAATTTCTGTTTTCCTACAATCATCTTTTCGTAGAAAAATATTGCGGAACTAAGCTGCAATTATCTCGCTCTCAGCTCTCATCAAGTAAAAACTACACGTTTATTAAGGAACTTGTGTGCCCAATACTTATGTAATAAAGGAAACCATTGGGACCTCAAAACGTATATGCCTCGAGGAGATGCCTTAACATCCTTTTCTTGACACCTTGGCTTATGTATTGCATGCTTGCGATGGGGTTGGACTGTAGAAGTTGGGCCGCTCATCGTTACTGTTGAGGTAGAGAGGCCCTGGACATGGTAAACCCGGGCTAAGCCTCTTCTCTTTGTTTAATCTAGTTAGCTTCCTTAGATTAGCTTGAAACATGGGACTCCAATGAAAAAAATTGCTCTTGACAAAAATCCTGAAGTAGCAGTGAAAACGTACCTAAACATGATCTTCAATGCATCCTGAGTATGCGCGAATGGTGGACAATTGGATCCCAGTTGGACTGCTAGAGCACCATTGAAAGGCAATCTGACGACGTCTGAACAAACTGACGCGGGCTTCCTGAGGTCCTATTCAGGACGTCTCTGCTTCGAGTGAGTACCGAGAGTTCGAACTAAAATTTCTGAAACCCAGGAAACCCCGAAACGGCACCATTCTACATCATCAAAGACGTTATAAGACGAAAAATTGGCAGACTGTATGCGTACACAGTGATTTCGGACTTTCGCTAACACCGTAGCACGAGTAGGCCTCCCACCAGTGGGCGCAATGTATTGACGTGATTTAAGAACTTCTAATGAAGATGTTTTACCCCAGGGAACGGCACAACTGAGCTTGCTTTGTGGCGGGCAGGGTTTTTAGAGGCCGGACGAAGATGCGACGAGGAGCGGCGGAAAGATGACGGAGTGCGGCGACGTGACGACCTGACGTTCAACGATCGGTCAGGCGAGGTCGAGGGTGAGGAGGAGCAAGGAGGGTCATTGGCAGCAAACGTAGAGTCCGGAACAGCATCCTTGTGGTTGATGAGGCAAGCTTTACAGGAGAGTCTGAACGACTACTGGCATCCAGCAGAATTGACATCTGAGCTAGTTGGTTTTTCATTTTCAAAAATTATATAAAGCGCACTTAGGACAACAGACAAGGGAGACCAAACAACACAAGCGCTTGTGTTGTTTGGTCTCCCTTGTCTGTTGTCCTAAGTGCGCTTTATATATTGTTTTATATTGGCATCCACTTGGTTTTGCTGGTAGAAACAGACCTTCACGTAATCCCCACGAAGACTCGCAAATGTAGGAGACTCGCGCTGAAGGGTGGTTACGGTCCATGTTGGGTGTCGAGGTGACTGCGGAGCAGTGGTTGCGGTGGAGTCATTACTGCCTGCTGAGTGGCCAACATTGAGAAGAACTGAACCAGTTGGGGCAGGGGCAAGTCCAACGGAAGAACGGCTGCAATTTTGGCAGACATATTCCATCATGGTGAGTGGTCCGACCACGTGACTACCGGAACGTAGTTTTAGTGCTGCGGCGGAGAGGACGCACGAATCGAGAACAGCTTCCACAACTCTGTGAGAATGAGGACGGAGCGAGCTTTACTGCCACTCGCAAGTGTGGTGGCCGCTTCTCCGAATACGTATCTCGGGCCATGTGATAACACACTCACAACAAGCAAACTTCTTGAGAGGCAAGTTCCCAAGCATGTCAGTCGGCTCACGGGCACTACACCCCTCACCAAGCACCACCAAATCACCTGGACCTCAGACCACGAGGGACTGGAGGTATATGGGAGAGCACATGATCTAGCTCGAGGCATCATCAACCGAGCGGGGCCACAAAACGTGCCTGCTTTTACCCCTCTACCTTAGAGGTATAACGAACGCCTCGAGCTTCAGCGTCTTCAAAGCAGACACTCCCCTCCACCTCATAGAAAATTAGACACTCCAGATGCCGTCGCTTGGCGGCAGATACAGACACATTTCAAAACCTTCATAGACTACATCTCATACACCCAACATTATACGCCTACACATGTACTTGGTGCCAGGCCCGACCTACACTGTTCTACATTTCGTGGCTATGTGGGGCCAAACCAAACAATCTGCAGACGGAAAACACGTCTTTTGAGCAGTGGGAGGCGCTGCTGACCAGCGATAACCGGGATGACCAACGGGCTCTCATACAACGGGTCCGCAGGGCAGCTCAATCCAGTGGAGCCCTGGAATGAGGACCCCACCCATAAGCTCGCACAACTCTCCTTCTTTTTAATAAAGTATTTCCTTCTCCTCCTCCTCTCTCCGACTACGAACATGGTTGATGATGACGAGTGTCACACACTGTGCTTACAATGAATTAATCTCTGAGCGGATCAAAACGTAAAATAGAATAAAGGATTCCATTGTCGAAAAGTTGGAAATAGCTTTGGTGTGTTCGAGAGGACACTTATGATATACACACAGATCTGTGCGGATATCTGAGGAAAGGGACAACGGGGACGTCGTGTTAGAGAAACAAATTGCCACCCTGTATATGGAGTGCCTCTTGACCTCAAAAGGTTCCGAAAGCACAGAAATGTGCCAAGGCCGTGCTGTTCAGAAAACAGGGGGTTCAAAAATTTCAAATGGTGACTATCTGGTTTTCAAGCTGTCTTATCCTTAAAATGAATGCCAGAGGTAATAGTAAAAGTAATAAAAGAAGCCTTAGACTTCAATCAACCAGAAGAGGTGCGGTTGAGGAAAGAATAGACAAAAAGATATCAAATTAATTTCATCAGCAGATGACGAAGCAATGCTGAAAATATAACCAATCTCTTAAACAGTAGTATGGGAATAACAACTCATTTGCAGCTACGCAAGCGCACCATACAGCTACAAAGGGAACCTATATAGCTTTCACACAAACCTCGTAGCTAATAACTTTTATAGCTTGGTTGGGGAAGCGACTGTAGTGGACAGGAGATGCACCGTGTTCGATCCACGGGCGAAAACGATTTTTTCTTTACGCGATTGTTTCGAAAGCAGTATAGTAACCATATTACTGCGCTTGGGTCAATGCCAAGAATAAATACCCTGTTATTACAAATTCACACCACATTGGGAGATTCTCCTAATGATTGAACTAGGCCCTTACGAAGCTTTCAGCAATCACAAAAACACCATGTAGCCTATCTCTTCGTCGGTAGTATGATTAATAAATGCATTTAAAAAAAGGGCGTATCGCAATAGTCCGGATCACAGAGGGCGGAATTCTCTCACCTATATTAGCAAGGTCACTGGGCCGCTGCACATGAGCTTCCAGCGTTCGCTTCTCTTCTGCAAGGTAAGCAGCGCGCATTGGCCCCCTGGATGCTTTCTCGACTGCAGTCGAGAGAGTGTGTGTAGGTGGTTCTTAATAATCACAAAGCGAAAAAGGGAAGGAAAAGCCTCAGGGGGCTTGCCAACGTTTTGACATGAAGACGTGTCTTCGCCTGTGCAAAGCGTTCATCGTTGGCGAGGTTTAAAGAGGGTCTTCACTGCGAGAAGAAAGAACCGGTGAGGTGGAGGGGACGAGAAATGGGGTAGGTGTTAGGATGGGTTTGGTGAATCTTGTCCAGGCATGATGTCTGCTAAGTAGGATTAATCGGCTGACCTGCAAAACTGAAAAAAAGGCTATCTCAGCTGAAAGGAGTCCGGGGGTTGTGAAGAGATAAGGAACTTGGTTATGATCCATAGCGCAGCAACAAAACATGGAACAAACGCAAGCGCTTGTGTTTGTCCCCTGTTTTGTTGCTGCGATATGGATTATAACGCATACCCACTAGCCCGAACCATCACCTTGTTAAGGAACTTGGGCTTGGAGGCCTGTGTGTCCAGCTGCGGCAAGTGGCTGCTTTCAGCTGTAAAACGCAGACAAGAGTAATTATCAGCAGGCCAGAACGAATCAATGAATGAATGAAAAACTTTATTGTATAAGGGTTATTTCTCGCAGCGTAGGTGGAGCCCTCAGTCCAGGGCCCCAGCGGCCTTTGCAGTCTTGCGAGCCCTGTCGATCAGCTTGAGCTGCTCTTCAGGCTTCGAGCTGGACAGCGCAGCCTCCCACTGCTCCGGTGTAGGTGTGTTGTTTATCGGCGCTGCCTGCATTTTCTGCCAGGCCCATGTAACGTGGTAAAGCGTTGCGTGTTCACCGCATAGCGGGCATTTGTTTTCATAAGTGGATGGATAGATTTTGCTGAGTAAACTCAGATTGGGGTATGTATTAGTCTGTAGTTGTCTCCAGGCAACCGACTGCTGTTTACTAAGGTTTTGTGGGGAGGCGGGTAGGTCCTCCGGAGGGCTCGTTGGTGTTCTAAGATGGCTCCATACCGTCTAGTGACTGCGTCCAGTTCCCCTTCGGTGCGCGCCTCCCGGTTGGCGTATGCTCGGGCATTGGCGTCCGCACATTGGTTCCCTTTGACAGCCTCATGGCCTGGTGTCCACGTGATGAAGCATCTCGTAAAAGTGATTGTCCTCGCCTTGAGTATGTGAATGGCTGCAGTGGATATGCGTCCACTGCTGTATCTTCTGCACGCCTCTTGCGAGTCTGTAATGATGTGTGCATGGGGCTCGTCACTCTGCTGGGTGATGGCGAGTGCAATTGCTGCTTCCTCAGCCTCGAGTATGTTGTTGGTTTTCATCGAGGCGCAGTTGATTTCCCTGAGCTGGTGATCCACCACGCTGGCTACCGAGCCATATCGGTGTCTGTATGTTGTTGCGTCAACATATAATACGTCTTTTGCCCCGGCGAAGCTTCTTTCATGGAATTCAGATCTTGCCTTTCTTCTCGCCTTATGTATATCTGGATGCATGTTTTTTGGAATCGGACTGATCTCAATGATCCTCCTGATTTCATTTGGAACGCTCGCTGTGCTATTGATTTCTTTCAAAGCGTCCCTCATGCCCAGCAACCGCAGCGTGTTTCTGCCTGTTGCGGACAGCATCAGTCTTGTTTTCTGCGCGATAAGGTGGGCCTCGATATGTTCTTGTACTGTGTTGTTTATGCCCAGTTTAAGGAATTTCTCCGTCGAAGTGCTGACCGGCAGTCCGAGAGCGCATTTGTATGCTTTTCTAAGAATTGCCTCCAACTGCTCCTTTTCTTGCTCGAGCGGTGTTTGGAAGGGGACGCCGTATAAGATCCTACTGACCACGAGGGCCTGTACTAGCCTACATGTGTCTTCCTCCTTCATACCTCTTCTTCTGTTGGATATTCTTGCAATCATCCTGGTGATCTGTGCTGTGGTATTTGCTAGCTGTCTGATCGTGTGATCAATACGACGGTTGCTTTGGACCCACATGCCGAGGATCCTAACTTTCGATACTTCTGGAACCTTCGTTTCCCCTATGTGGATATCTATGGAGTTTTGCAGATCATACCCTTGTCTGTAGACACTGAGCACCTCGGATTTTTCAGGGGAGCATGCAAGTCCACAGTGTCGGGCGTATGCGTTGACCGTGTTTGCCGCTCGCTGAAGAAGCTCTTGTTTTTAGCCTAAGGATCCCCTTGTCACCCAGATTTTGATATCATCTGCGTAGATGGCATGCCTGATTCCTTCAATTTCTTCGAGCGCCCTTGCTAAACCAATCATTGCAATATTAAAAAGCATAGGTGATAGCACAGAGCCTTGTGGTGTTCCTTTTTCTGGGGTGTTGAAGGTGTCAGTCCTGATGCCTCCTATTCCAATGGTAGCGGTTCGGTTAGTCAGAAAGGCTTTCACATAGTTGAATATTCTCTGCCCACAACCCAGTTTGCTGAGCCCCTCCAGCACAGCCCTGTGACTGACGTTGTCGAAGGCCGCTTGAAGATCGAGAGCGAGCAAGATGTTTTCTCCATATTTTGGAACGGAAGTAAGCACCTCCTCCTTGATCTGCAGGAGAACGTCCTGTGTCGATAGGTATTTTCGAAACCCAAACATAGTGTGCGGCATGAGTTGTGGGTCTGCAACCTGTGATGCACAGCTCTCTCGTACACTTTTCCCAAGCATGATGTTAAGGAAATGGGTATAAGATTGTCCAGGTGTGGAGTCTTTCCGGACTTCGGAATCATTACTATTTCCGCATGTCTCCAGTCGTCCGGGAGGGTCCCCTGTTCCCAGTGTTTATTGATGAACTCCGTGAATCTTTTGATTGAATTGTCATCCAGATTCCTTATCATGGCATTGGTGATGCCATCCCTCCCTGGTGTTGTGTTCTTTGTGGCGGACATCACAGCGTGTCTGACTTCTTCTATGGTAAGGGGTTCGTCCAGAGCGGGATTCGTTTCGCCCGTGTATGCCAAGCTGCTGTCGGCGTATGTTGCATTGCCGATGTAACGCTGCTTGATGTTCTGTAGCATTTCCTCGTCAGTGCCTTGGAACTGGTGCGCGATCCTTTGGGTCGTCTTACGTGTTTCGGATTTTGTGGTGGTTGAGTCTATGAGAGCCCTTAGCAAGGCCCATGTCTTGGCCCAACCTAGAGTCCCCTGAAGTTCGTTGCACTTTTGGTTCCAGTCGCGCCTCGAGAGCTCCGTCGCATATTCTTCAGCTTGTCTGGTGACCTCAGCGATCTTACGCTTGAGCCGCCTATTATGCTTTTGCCTTTTCCACCTTTTTAGTAGGCCCCGTCTGGCGTCCCAAAGGTGTAAGAGATGTTTGTCCACCTCGGGTGTGTTGGTAGTGAGGGCGACCTTTCGGGTTAGTTTTCGCCAGTCTGTCTTGATTCTTGCGACCCAGCCTTCTATGTCGGTGATCTCAGCGTCTTCATGCTGTGCCCTGGATTTCCTATAGGCTTCCCAGTTTGTCAGTCTAGCCTGGCCATGTTGTCGCCTGATCGGGAGGGTTTCTATATGGATGCGCAGGATGCAGTGGTCACTGCCTAGAGTTTCGCCGTCGTTTTCCCATCTTGCGTGCCTTACCCCTTTGACAAATGATAAGTCTGGGCACGAATCTCGGTTGATGCTGTTCCCCACTCGCGTGGGTTGGGTGTGGTCAGTGATGAGGGTGAGCCTTCTACGATCAGCTTCCCTGGCTAGATCCCTGCCTTTCGGGGTTTCCCGAACGTAGCCCCAACTTTTATGCCAGGCATTAAAGTCCCCCAGAATAACGATACCGTTCTTGCCTGCTGCTTCTTCTGCTTTGCCTAGCAGGTAGCTGAAATTGGCTT
This sequence comes from Amblyomma americanum, assembly GCF_052857255.1. Taxonomy (NCBI): domain Eukaryota; kingdom Metazoa; phylum Arthropoda; class Arachnida; order Ixodida; family Ixodidae; genus Amblyomma; species Amblyomma americanum. The sequence continues at coordinate 95,157,080 of NC_135507.1, forward strand.
TCCTCTGGCTTGGCGGGCTGTACACGTTAAGTAGGAAGGTGCTTTCTTGGCTTCACTTTTGGGTATTGATTTCTATAAGGACGTGGTCAATGTCCGTTCCGTCGATGTCGTGTCTGATTGCGGTGACTGCTTTTGCAACCAGCGTGGCGACCTTGCTTTGGCCCTGCCCCTCGTAGACGGAGTACCCCGCGAGAGTGAGTGAGCAGCCGGTTTCCTGTAGGGCGATTATGTCTGGCGGAGAGGTGCAATTTGTGATGTGTTGTTTAAGAAGACCCTGCTTTCGGCGGATCCCACGGCAATTCCACTGCCATATTTCAAGGGTTTCCAACTTGACCGAGCGTTTACGGTTGCTCGCCATACTGGGATGGCCTGTTATAGGGTTTTCCTCTGGATTTCATGGCTGTGAATTGTACTAGACGCTCTCTATCCTTGCGCGTCTCGTCTTGGATGTTGGAGATGAGGTTGCTAAGATTTGCCAGTGCGTTGTTAACAGCAACCATGGCAGTTGTAAATTCCTGGCGCCCTATAGTTGTCGCCTGAGCGTCGTCTGTTAGCGGGTTAGTGCTGTTCTGCCTTGTTCTTTGGGCCTTTAGTTCGTCTATCAGATCGTTTAGTTTCTGTCTCAGCTCGGCGTTTTCTGCCCTGAGCGTCTGAATTATTGGTCTTAGCTCTTGAACGTCCTCGTTAGCTTCCCCATTAGCGTTGTTACCTATCACTGTTTTCTCTGTGTTTGTGTTTTTTGGAGCAGTGGGAGAGGTGGGGAAAAGATGCTCTTTCCAGCTCACCCTGGTTGCTTCCTCCTTTTTTGGTGCGGTATTCTTCTGCTCCTGCTTCTTTTTGGTTTCTGGATCCTCCCTGGTCCTGGACGCCGATCTCGACTTTGATCCTGATCTCGATGCTGATCTGGACTTGGATCTCGAACTGGAGTCCTCGCTGAACCAGCGTTTCCGGGCCCGGCCGCGTCCGCCGTTGTCTCCGCCGCCTGGTTCCTCTTTTTTTCTCGTCCGTGGTCTCGGTTTCCTGAGGCGTTCCTTACACTCCTTTGCCCCCGTAGGATGCGCTTCCGTGCATAGCACACACCTGGGCTCGCAGGAGTGTCCGTCCTCGATCACTGGCTCGGTGCATTTAGAGCAGACGACAACGTCAGGTGTCGGGCATACGTCCGCCCTATGTCCGGCCTTTAAGCATGTATAACACACTTGCCGCGATGATCTATAGAGGTAGCAACGTATCTCGCCGCCGTAGTAATAGACGTAGCGCGGAACGATCTTTCCTGTCATCCTTAGACCGAAGAATGGACTCAACATCAGCGAACTGAGCACGCATCAGATGGCCCGGGCTATAACCAAAGCATGCGGAAAACCAGACATCTGCAACGAAGGCAGCTTCCTTATACGGCTGCACAACGGATCCAACATCGCTATACTCAGCACGCCAAGCATGGAGACTGCCAGTGCTGTGCAGTGTATTTCAAGTCTACGCTTTGCTGCAAAGAACTATGCAGTGACAGCTTACGTGGCCGCGCCGGACAATTCGTGCAAAGGTGTCATTCATGGTGTGGACGCCGGGACCACGCCAACTGAACTACTATCGCATCTCCGGGTACGTACCCAAGGAGTCAAAATACTTTATGCAAGAATGTTTGGCAAATCCCAAAGCGCGGTCATTACCTTCACGCCAGAACGAAATACCGGGGAAAAACAAGTAAAGTATTGAAGGAAAAGAAAATGAGGGGAAGTTCAGAGAAAGTGCTTAAGAAAGTGGGGGGGGGGGGGGGGAAGAAATGTAGCAGCCAAGAGTTCCTGAGAAATGATAACAACAAGATGTGCAAGGCATAACGAATGTAAACTGAACAGAAAAAGAGGGAACGCATGAAAAAAAAAGGCAGAAGATGTGATTGAGGGGAAAAAGACGGGTTAGGGAGGATGGAGAAGGTGAAAGAAACTATAAAGCGGCGTTTTTAAATACTGTGAAATGCTCTGAGAATGTGTAAGACAATTTTTAAAGAATTACGCCTTTGACAGAATGTACCTGAGAGATTATAACTTTTCTCTGGTGATGTTGAACCTTGCTGGTTGGAAGGTTTTAAATTTGTGGATTAGGAGTGTCTCTCTGTACATTCCTTCTCTTGCAGATTTGAAGCCTGACGGAATTATAAGGGAAATAACATAGCCCTTGAAATTGTTGTTTGACGTTTTAGTACTAACAGAAATTAACATTACATCAGATGGACTCTTGTGCTTTTCCGTACTGGCTTTCAGATATATGCACACACACGCACAGCAGGTAAGGGTGTGTGTGTGGCTGTATTTGTAAAAGATGCCTGGTCAGTGCAAGAAATAAATGTTCATTTCTGTTAGGCTGAGGTGGTAGTCTTCCGCCTCTCAGTATCAAATTTCATTAGTAATTTTAGCAGTCTATCGTCCCCCGTGTAACAATGGGCGGCTCTACCTTGAAGAGCTGGATTCTGCAATCTCAGCTTTGCCATTGGAAGAACATTTATGTTTGATCGGCCATATCAACATTGATACCCATCGTACCTCTACACGTTTAACGTGCGACTATCTAGATGTGCTGTCGAAATGGGGTATCCAGAATACTATTCACGAAGTCACGCGGGAAGCGATATTATCTAACCGTCTGGTTGTCTCGTGTATTTACCATATCAATGTTCGTGCTCACAATCTTACAACGCGTTCAGTTGTTGGTCAAAAACTTGCTGATCACTACTTCATCTGCTGCGAATTCGCCCAGCCTTCTTGCCTGGCGTCTACTATGAATTGCAGAAAGGAAATTGCTTTCACAGGCACTAAAGTATTGGACGAGTTATTAGCACAATACGACCGGTACAATTTCTTAAAAACTGTGCCTCCTGGTGGGATGTATGAAGAATTCGTTAAATTGTTCAATAAATTTAAGCAGGCCGCCACACGGAGTCCCCAAATTAAGAAAATGCTGATAGCAGATAGATGTGAGCGGAAGTATTGGCAGCAATTAAAGAAAAATAGATAATGTGGGCGCAAGTAAGGAGTGCGCCTTCTTGCGACGAGGTGCGACTCAGGTTTAGCATATGCAGAAACAGAGTCAATGCGATGGTTAGGCCTGCCAAGCAGATACACTGCCGGAAAAAAAAAATTCGTAGCGGAAAGCTACATTGGCCACGAACTCGCTGTTCCGCCGAGCTCGCATTCCCACCGTGGCCGCACCGCACCATGTGACCAACCGCGTGACGACCCACGTGACCAGCCACGGCGCCACGCCGCCGGCAGCTGCTCCGCACCACGTGACCGACCACGTCGTTGGTGGCGGGAGCCACTGAAGCTACACCACACTCACTGAATAAAAAAAGCCCTGTGTCGAGGCTGGAAATCGAACCAGGGGCTTTGGCATTTGAAGCGAAGACGCTACTACTCCGCCACGGCGGCTGAAGCTAAGACAATGAACAAAGGCGCATGTAGTGAATGCGCGCTTTTCATATATTAACTCTTCCGAACCAGATGTCGCCGAGCTTTCGCTACGTATATCCTGGTCTGACAGAGCTAGGCCATCATCAATTTTTTTCGATGCACGTTCTGACTGCAGACGTACGTGGAGGCTTGTCAACAGCTTGCGAGGTGAGAACTCTGCCATGTGCAAGGACAGATATATTCTGAAACATTTTTCGAGCGAAGGTGAAATGGTTGCGCAAAAATTAAACAGTTATTTTTCTCGTGTAGTCGGTGTAGCCCGGCCACACCCTAACACATGTTCCTTAAAGCACTCCTTAGCAGACTCTGCCTACCTGCCTGTCACGGATCCCCGGAGAACAATCGGGCCGAGGGAGTGGACTTGGCGCCAGGTGCAACCACACAGACGCACATTTAATACACCTTACGTGACGCAAACACTAACACACAAAACTAACAAAACTAACACAAAACACAAAGACTACCAATACACACGACCCTGAAACGCCCAGTCTACTAGCGTTCGGCGTTCGTGCTCACGGTTCGGTGCTGATGAAGCGTTGCATGAGTCCACTCAGTGGCATCCAGGTAGCCGGCGTCGAGGTTGAGTTCTAAGTGCTCAGGCTGGCGTCGCCGGCGGCGTTGTGGGCGGCGTCGTACGAGCTCCTGGTTCAAGTGCCCGTGGAGGTGATGCTGGTGATGTTGGCCTTGTGGGCACCACGTGCATGGGTGGAAACAGCGCTGGAGGCACTCCTGGCCGTAGCAGGTGGTTGCGTCAGACGTTGGCTCCCCGGAACGGGCTCAGGAATAGCAGGAAGTCCAGGGTGCGATGCCGTAGAACTAGAGATCACCGTAGCAGTAGCCGGCGTCGCTCTCTTCCATCCGAGGTGTTCATGACCCGCCGGAACCTCCGCTCCTCTGTTCTTCACCCACGACACGCTATCCCTCGCGCTTTTATAACCTTGGAGTTGGAACAGATCATCCTTGTGTTCGTCTTATCTTCTCCACCGATCTCCTCCCAGTTCATCGAATACCTCTTCTTCATCTTCTTTATTCTTTATTCTATGCCTACAACGCTGATACTCAGTACACAACCGGTTTCTCTCCATTTTTTTTTGCTCTACGGCCGCCATCCATCCGCTCACACCGACAAAGTTCTCCCATGCCGCCCTGCCTCGTCTGAGTGTTGGAACTGTTTTTGAAGCTGCCCAGCATGCAGAAAGCTGATGCCAGATTGCACGGCCGCTGACGGAAGACACTCAGGGGCGCCAAAAACACCGCCATTATGAAGGTCAGCTTGATCCATATTTCCCACCCGTTTCACTCGTCTGGCTGTGGATCCCTTCCACTGCTCCCGGGCTCTCAAAGAAATTTCCTTCGAAATACCATGGCCCCTACCGCGTCCTGGTGCGCACATCCTCAGGCAAATATATTTATTGAGCCCCTTGCACCATCTTCCGATCTCCGCCGACGCGGTATCGAGATTCTGCATGTCCAACGATTCAAGCCGTACTACGACCTGGTTGTGTGGTCGGCACCATGAGTCGCCAGGACGGCCCCTTTTCTCCCCGGGGCCATTGTGAAGAAGAAAAGGGGCATTATCCAAGCCACAGTGCCATCGCTCAGAGCGAAAGCCTGCTGACCTGGACAGACCAGAGGCTCTGTCGCCGCCGTGGTTTCGCCACTGCCTGAGCGCTGACCTAAGTTCCCGTTACAATTTATTTATTTATATGTCGTGCCCCTCAGGGCCAGACACATTAGAGGAGGGAGTGGCAAAAACAAGAATAAAATTGGAAAAATGCAGCAGAGAAACAAATTTAAACACCTGACAATACAATGCTAGATATAGCTTCGCGTAACATCTCGTAATTATTAAAGTCTGCCATATGTGCGGGAATGCGATTCCACTCGCGTGAGGTACGCGGGAAGAATGACGAAGAAAAATGTTTGGTCTTATAAGAATCGAAACTGACTTTATGAGGATGGTCAGTACAATGGGATACATAAAATGGCTGTGAGATAAGGTAACCTTCAGTACGGAATGATGGTCAACTTGTGAAACAATGCGATACGAGACATTTCGATGAAGCGACAGCACTGGTAGAGAAATACTAAATTTCATAGAAGGAGTAAATTTCATATTAGTTATGTTTGCAGTGCAGCTGTAATTGATGAGAATGAAACGCAGAGTTATTTTCAACTATCTCAAGAGAAGTGATATGACTGTCATAGGTAGGATCCCAGACTGAAGTTACATGCTCCATTTTGGAGCGAATTGGTGTTTTATATAAGAAAATTTTCAAAGAAGAAGGTACGTTGAAAAAATTGCTACGTAAGTAACTTAGGATGCGATGAGCGTTGTTGATTATCTGATCGAAATGAAGAGACCAGCTTAAGTTAGCAGTGATATAAACGCCAAGGTATTTATATGATATTACAGACTCTACAGAAATGTTATAATTGAAATACGAAAGCGGTGCAGTAATTCTCTTGAAACACGCATGGCTTTGCATTTGTTAACATTTAGTTGCATTGACAATTTCTTACACAAGTTAGCTACAGGGTACGGCCAGACTGAAGTAGACAGCTCTCGTTAGTATCGGTTATATCTCTAAAAATAACGCAATCATCCGCAAAAAGGAGGATATGAGAGTTTACAAGAGACTGAAGATCACTGATGTAGATTAAGAATAAAAGAGGCCCAAGGATTTAGCCTTGAGGAACGCATTAATGTATTTCTGTAAAAACGGAATTAAAACCATTATACGTATCAAACTGTGAGCGATTAAGGAGAAGACACTCAATCTATTTGAGTAAACTAGGGTCAATAATAAGATTATTTAGTTTTAATAATAGGAGTCCGTGACATACCTTGTCAGAAGCTTTATTAGAATCTAGGAATATACAGTCAGTTATTGATGATTGGACAAGGATACGGTGTAATGAATGTGTAAAACACAGTTGAGTTTCACATGAGTAAAATTTCTGAAAACCGCATTGTGCCGATGAAAACAGAGTTTGATTCAAGGAAATTAACAAGACTTGTAAATATATGTTCGAACCTTTCGCAACATGAGCTAGTTAGAGAGGTGGGACGATAGTAGGGGAGATGCTCTGTTACCCGAATGGTGCACTGGAATCACCTTCCCAATTTTCTACTCTTTCGGTAGGACAATAATTGCTCATAAGATTATGGGAAATTATTTAGCATAATGAAAACAGGCTGAAGTGTTTCTTAAGAACTTAGCAATAATGAGATCACAGCCTGCGGCGGAATGAAGGTCGAGGTTATCAGTAGGTTTAATGACACTAAAGGTATCAAACAATATTGGCGACATAGTTGCATAGTGGTGATTATGAGTTGTAGGTATGTGTGCATCAGATATGACAAAAGAGTTTTCAGAAAATGAATGGGTAAGAATTGTAGCAACAAGGTCTAAAGAAGTACTTGTTGTTGGGCTAGTTCGTTCATTATAAAGTTGAATGGCGCAAAGGAACAAGCACAGGAAGACACAGAAACAGAAAGAGCGCCTTCTACCAACTGATTTTATTGCGGAAATCAGCATCTTTATACGCAGGTACATTATCATCATCAGTGCGTTATCATAGTGAGGCCAAGCTAACAAGAAAAAATATATATCCAGAAAAAGATTGCACTTAAGCATAACAGCCGGAGAATTGCTACTCACAGAACAAGGCATGAGAAATTTACAAAACATGTTAACAAGATTGGATGACATTATCTACACATGGCCATCTAGAAAATCGAGTTCCCGGCCGCTAAGTTTGACCGACGAAGTGCTTATGCACGTGGGCCCACCTTTTTGTATTTGAAATGCTTCGATAACTTCCCTTTCAAATCGCTCTCTGCCTTTGCCGATAAACTTTGCCTCTTCCAGCACCGGTCCGCAATCTTGACAATCTGTGCAGTGGTCAGGGAGGTTCCCCCTTTTATTGTTTTTTTATTGTCCATTTGTGCTCAATCACTCGCTCATTGAAACAACGGCCGGTCTAACCAATGTAGACACGCCCACACTTGAGCGGTATCTCGCAGAGGACTTTAGACCTGCATTCGGTATAACGTTGCCTATGCTTGAAATATAGTCTGACAAAATTTCGTCTGGTCGGGTAGTAACTCATTTCAACAGAAGAAAGAAAGACGCCGACCAATGGTTTGGGTCAAAACAAGACGTTTCGGCTTCCATACGGAAGCCTTGTTCACTGAAATTTATTCTAGCACAGCGACGCTTAAATACTCTTTAACAATCACCCCAGGCATCTTGCGTAGGTCAGCGGGAGATTTCTGATGCTATGACTAAGTCTTTTTTCAGTTATCTGAGTCACCACGGACTCGATATATACTACCGTGAAATCCAGTTATTTTCTTTGGCGATGATGGAAGCCCTTTCCAAGCAGATATCATGACCTGCCGATACGGCGTGCTCCGCAAGTGCGTTGGAAGTGACTTTCTTGTTCTTCACGTCCAACATAGGTTCTTTCAGACGCCTTTCAAGATTACCTCTCTCGCCGATGCAAACATAGTCGCAATTGGCGTACCTACCCACATGGACAGGTGCCTGCATTTTAACTCGGTGAACCCGGCCTTCCACAAACGTGCCGTTACTGCTTTGCTGATTCAACGATCCCAAAAAATCTGCTCAAGGCCTGAAGATCCTGCCTCGGACCTGATACAAATACGCCGTGAGTAGATGAACTGCGGCTACCCTAGGAATTTTTTGGGCTCCGCTGAACGTCGCTCGGTGCGGTCAGCGGAACCGGTCGGCAGCCAATGCAAAGCACGTGTCGCCATAACTTATGTACCGGGCATAAGTGAAGCACTGGGACGTGCCCTGCGCACGTACGACGTGCACGTTGCCCACGTTCCCGCCCAAAAGTTACAGCACAAGCTAGTGAAGGTCCAGGACAAACTAAATAAAGAAAAATTTCCGGGTGTTGTCTGCAGAATTCCCTGCGCCAAGTGCGACTATGTTTACATCAGCGAGAGAGGAAATTTTGAAAGGCGTCTGAAAGAACATATGTTGGACGTGAATAAAAAGAAAGTCACTTCCAATGCACTTGCGGAGCACGCCGTATCGTCAGGTCATGACATCTGCTTGGAAAGGGCTTCCATCATCCCCAAAGAAAAGAACTGGCGTCCACGCCAGTATCTCAAGTTCTTGGTGATTCAGATTACTGGAAAGACTTCATCGTAAGATCGGCAAACTCCCGCCAACCTATGCAAGATGCCTGGGACGATTTTTCAAGAGTATTTAAGCGTCGCGGCTCTAGAATAAATTTCAGTGAACAAGGCTTCCGTATGGAGGCCGAAACGTCTTGTTTTGACCCAAACGTTTGGTCGGCGTCTTCTTTTTTTGTGTTGAAATGAGTTGCTGCTTATGCTTGATAGCGCACCTCGGGGGACGTTTGTGCATCATGGAGCGTATCTTGCCAAGCTTACATGGTGCTTAAAACAACATTCACACCATAACAGCCCCCTACCTTCTTGATGTTGTGCGCTATTTTTTGCAAATACGACATGGCAATACTTCGTTGCACCAGTTTAGAATGGGCACTGATGAACGGCATGAGGCTTTTCTCGCTGCTTGCTGGGTAGAGCACCGCTCGAAGAGAGTTTAATCTTCTGCAGCAAGACTTGACAAACAGCGGTTATCAGAGGGCAGGGATAACCAGCGTTGTATAATCTCTGTAGTTGCTTTTCAAAGCCAGCCTGCACACAGTGATCACATGATTTCGAGAGAGCGGCGTGTAAGCACGTCATGGCAATACTTCGTTTCACCAGTTTCTAATGGGCACTGCTGAACGGCATGAGGCTTTTCTTGGAAGGGGGGTTATGCACCCAACACGCATGATCTACTCCAGTGAAATCAAACTGAACGTCCAGAAACTGGATCTTGCACCCTTGGGGGAAGTTCCCAAGTGAACATGAGGCCTTGGGAATTGTCTCTAAAAATTTTCCGCTTTGTTGACGATTATTTTATTCTTTTCGACTCGCCTACCTCTTTAAACTTTGACGAAGGTGTTGCTGATGTTCTTAACACTTTCATAGACAATTCCCAAGGCCTCACCTTCACTTCACCTTCGGTCGTGTCGTGCCTTCTTGTTCTCTGTCTTCGTTTCTTTGCGCAGTTAAACATGATTCCCTACCAACTCGCCCAGTTCTCCGTTCTTATTATCTAAAGTCATCTATGAGATACCGCTCAAGTGTGGGCTGGTCTACATTGGGCAGACCGGCCGTTGTTTCAATGAGAGAGCGATTGAGCACAAACAGACCATAAAAAAAAACAATGAAGGGGGGAACCTCCCTGATGACTGCACAGATTGTCAAGATTGCGGACCGGGGCTGGAAGAGGCAAAGTTTATCAGCAAAGGCAGAGAACGAGTTGAAAGGGAAGTTATCGAAGAATTTCACATACAGAAAGGTGGGACCACGTGCATAAGCACTTCATCGGTCAAACTCAGCGGCCGGGAACTCGATATTTTAGATGGCCATGTGTAGATAATGTCATCCAATCTTGTTAACATGTTTTGTAAATTTTTCATGCCTTGTTCTTTGAGTAGCAATTCTGCGGCTGTTATGCTTAAATGTAATCTTTTTCTGGACATATATTTTTTCTTGTTAGCTTGTCCTCACTATGATAACGCACTGATGATGATAATGTACCTGCGTATCAAGATGGTGTTTTCCACAATAAAATCAGTTGGTAGAAGGCGCTCTTTCTGTATCTGTGTCTTCCTGTGCTTGTTCCTTTGCGCCATTCAACTTTAAGGTCTGAAGGAATGAGTTCACCAGATTAGTGTGTTAAGACGATATTTTTTTTATTATCCGGGGGATAATAACGCGCCAGAATTTTCTAATGTTTGTTGTGAGCACAAAGGGAAGAATAAGTGAGTGAAAATATTTCTCTGCGTCTTTAATTGCCTGCACGTAAACCTCGAATGCAGCAGAGCATGAAGCCCGACGTTCTCTAGTGGGGAAAAGCTTAGCGATACCATAAAGTCGATTCTTTTTATTAGATAAGAGTTTTATACGATTGCTATACCAGGGAGCGTTAGCGTGGTTGATAATGTTGTGCTGAGGCATGAACCATTCAGTGAGCTGGTTCCGAAAACATGTTCCAGCTAGCTTGAACTGTACGATTGTCGAAGATAACAAGAAAAATGTCAGTGAAGGAGTAAAAGAAGATAGTCCAGTGTTTATCGCCTGATAATTGGCTCGCTAATAATCGCTTATGACTGTTACCTTTTTTTTAGATTTTGGGCAAGTTAACTTAATAGAAAAGTTAAGGAGAGCGTTATCGCTAAGGCCAGGCGGATAGGTGAGACAATTTCGGGTCGACTAGTGAGGATCAAGTGCAGTGTATTAGCAATAGTAGCTGTTAGTATTTTTGCTCGCGTGCAGATTTGCTGTAACGAGAATACGAAGGATACACCCAAAAATTCACTAGCTAGAGACGAGAATAGCGACAAAATAAGAATGTCGGATCTCCAAGTGATGTTGGGGAAATTAAAATCACCGAGTTGAAATATCTGATATGCGGTAAAACTTATAGTAACAGAATTAATGACGTCGTGAAGTTCATTGCAGATGGTGCCGGAGGAGGACGGAGGGCGATAGACTCCTGTTATGGCTTTCTGGTGCTTAGGCAGCAGTCTAAGTCCTTCTGAACACGTACATGTAAAGAAGTGACATCTTTTGAAATCGCAACCAGCACGCCGCCGCCTCTCTTTTGTTCCACGATCACAGCGAAAGAATGTAAAAGGACGATCGTTAAGAAATATATTGGATTCATGGACATGCGCGGTTAGCCAGGTATTTGTTAAAGTAATACTTTTTGTAGAACAAGTGTCGATAGCTGACAATAACGAGTTATATTTGTTAACAACACTTCTGATGTCAGTGAAAAGAACCAATAAAAAGGTTTTAGATACCCGACCACTACCCTTTACGTGTGCATGGGATGTGCTGGGTTCGCAATCGGCTGCGGAGGAACCAGAGCCTGCCCTGCGCGTCGGAATGTTGGCGATAGCGTCCGTCGCCCAGTCATGCATGTGGCAGCTGTCACTAATAGTAACTTGTTGCAGCGCAATTTGTGTTTTGGGGCACCAGCTCGGCTTTTAGCAAATTCGAGAAGCTTTTCACGAGAGACCCTTTTTGCAGCTGAAAGGTCTTCATTAAGGGTGACTTTAGTTGCCTTGAGACTGTTACGTGTTGCGATAATGGCATCTTTTGTTTTATTCGGCCTGAAATCTCCCAAGAAATGCGTATGTTCGAATGCGTCAAGAAGAAGGAGCTCAGCTAGAGAAGCTAGTTTTGTAGCGATTGCTACATTACGGTAGCATTTCAAGCCTTTAGCGTGGCGGTGGCGGCGCCGCCACGCTGTCACGTGTTTGGTCACGTGGTGCTTGGCAGCTGCCGGCAGTGCAGCGCCGTGGCTGATTCACGTGGTTCGTCACGTGGTTGGTCACCTGGTGCGGAGCAGCTGCTGCTGCCAACGACGCGGCGCTCCGGCGATACCGAGCTGCCACAGCTGTGCGCATGCGCTGTGTCAAGTGGGACGGAGATGAAGGAACGCCCAGCGAAACGGAGCGGCAAAAGACTGACTGCAGTTCAACTGAGCGAGTTCCACTCGGCCAGCTGTAGCTATCGCGTCACTCCCGGTTTAACCAGCGCTAAACCACCGCCAATTTTTCTTTCTGTCTCTTGCCATGCCCTCCAGAATCAGGAATGCCGTAGAATATGAAGTTGTTACTTCGTGACCTGTCATCATGATAGTCTATTCGTGTCTGAGAAGTGCCGACTATATGTATCTTGAAAATTCTTCAGTTTGAGATTGTTTGCTGGAAATTTCACGGCTGACCACCAGTTTTTTGTAACTTTCTTCTAGTACATCTAGACGATTCTTTTGTCCGATATTGTAATTGGTTCCGATATTATTTTGTCCTGTTTTAATATCTTTAACATCGGCTACAAGTTCTGTCTGAGTTTTACAACTTAAATAGAGCGTATGAACTCTTTAAGCAACTGAAAAATAACGTTTAGTAGATCCGTGGGATGGGAGGGCAAAGACTCCATGTCAAGAAGCGATTGAAAGCGCAGGGTTGTCAGTGTCACCGGCACGTAATTGTAAGAGGGCGATTGAAAAGCATTCAGAAGAAACTTCGCTCAATACCATCGACACGGGAACAGCACCAAGGAGACGTCATTACTCCGCCTCCCATAGAAAGGAAGGTTTGTACTCACCTGCATTTTAAAGGGAAAACGTTTGAGCGTATGGTCGAAAGAGCTGTTCCCGTTTCTACTGAAGCGGTAAGCTGGCTTCTTAAGTACTCCATTGCGCATGATGCCGCTGTCGATCCGGGAGGTTGCTTGGAGGTGAGCTCGAAGGACAGGCGCACGCAAGGGGCTTCAAGGCAGGGAGCTAAGAACGCCTCCCATCACTTGCGCAGGCACGAGCGAGATCCGAGGCCAAGGCTGACGAAGCCATGGGCATCGCTTCGCAGGAGGCGGCCGATAACCACGGCACACCCAGGCGGAGCCGATTCTTCAATAGTATAGACTGGTGCGGTTATTTTGCTCGCCGTATCTTGAAGGTTCGTTGTCAGCTTTGAGCACGGGGGAAAGCGGCGTGCATTTCTTGACGACCGCTGAGTAGGTTTGTTGCCTTTCGCCGTCGCCGAGTCATTCAGGTCACTGAGGGGTGCAGGTCAGTCCGATAAGCAGCTCGCTTTGGAAGCCTACTTTCGCCGTCTTCCTGACTGCTGGACTGCCGTCAACGTGTGAATATTTTCAGCTGGATAGAGATTGCGTAAAGCCACTATGAATGATCAGCTATGAACAGTGGCACTAACCGGACCTTTGAAGCCTTTTTAACACTAGGCCTTCACATATCGGTGTTTACTCCTTGTGATTTGATTGTAGCAATAATAAATAGGGGTGGACTGGCATTGGCAGCAGATAATAAACTGTTCAAGCGCAGATTTATTACAGAAGCATCCCTGTTATATCTGCCAATGATATAAAAAAACACATCTGATGTCGTCTCCTCCGATCACAATGATCGAGGAGTAGAAAACGTGAGAAAATTTTGAAAATTAGAGCAGTTCAGCGAACCATGTTGACGATTCCAGACTGTGCTGAGAGGACGCCGACCATGTTCTTTCAGTGTCGCCACACTTTTACATGGTTCTGGTGAAGACTTGTATCCGCCATATGACGAACCACTGCGCAGGCAAAAGCAGAAACATAATTTAACAAAGCGACATGCATCATCAGTCAAATGAATTTCCAAGTGCGCCAACTACTACATCCTTCCAATATCCTTCGCCAACCAATATTTCGCTCTGTCGGACTCACTCAGCGTGATTTATGGGAGAATTTCTCTATGGCTCTCAAAGGGAGGCTCGCAATTACTGTATATCTAATCACAGACATAAGACACGTATTTTTCACGCAGTCCTTTGAGTAGACCTTTTTTTTTCATTGTGCGGCTGTGCAAAGTAAATATCGAGAGTTAAAAGAATATGCGTGCTTTCGCCAGCAAAAATAAATCCGGTTGTTCCTCTTTCTCTTGCTGTTGCCTTTAATCGTATCCAGATTTTGCGCACTCTTTTTCTGTCCTCTCCCAATTCAGTTCAGTTTTTCCTTTCAGTCACCCGCACTCTTCTTTTGGGATAGTAGGCTTGCTTAATCTCATGAAAAGTAGCAGCTCGCCGCCGCGGTGGCTCACTGGCTCCTCTGCTCGACCACTAAACCGAAAGACGGGAGTTCGATCTCAGCCGGGGCGGTCGCAATTCGGTTTATGGGGGTTTAACGTCCCAAAGCTACTGAGGTTATGAGGGACGCCGTTGTGAAGGGCTCCGGAAATTTTGACCACCTGGGGTTTTTTACGTGTCCCGACGTTGCACAGTACACAGGCTTCTAGAATTTCGTCATCATCATCATTATCTGCATGACTTCACCTACTGCAGGCCAAATGCCTTCCTTATGTCTCTCCAATTAACCCTGTCCTTTTCCAGCTGCTGTCACCGTATCCCGACAATCCTGTTAACCTCAGCTGCCCACCTTAATTTCTGCCGCCCCCTGCTACGCTTCCCTTCTCTTTGAATTCACTCCGCTATCCTTAAGAACCAGCGGTTATCTTGCCTTAGCATTAGATGCCCTGCCCAAGCCATTTCTTCTTGATTTCGACTAGGATGTCGTTAGCCAGCGTTTTTTCCCTCACCCGCTCTGCCCGCTTCTGGTCTCTTAACGTTACACCGATCAGTTTTATTTCCATAGCTCACTGCGTTGTCCTTAACTTGAGCTGAACCCTTTCGTTAGCCTCCACGTTTCGGCCCCGCATGTGAGTACCGGTAAGGTATACAGCTGTTGTACACTTTTCTCTTGAGGGATATTGGTAACCTGTCATTCATGATCTGAGAGAACCTGCCATATGCACTCCACCTTCCGTGCCCCACCTTGACCTAAGTAGACGTATTCCTTTACCACTTCCAGCACCTCGTTGCCAATTGTTAACTTCTGTTATTTCGCTAGACTGTTGAACATTACTTCGGTTTTCTGCATGTTTATTTTTAGACCCACTGTTCTGCCCTGCCTGTCATTGATCATGCTGGGCAGATCATCCCGAGTGACTTGATTAGCAAGGAAATGTCATCAGCGGATCGCAGATTACAGACGTACTCTGCATTAACTCTTATCCCAAACTGTTCCCAATCTAGGCCTCGGAACACCTGTAAACAGGCGGTGGATAGCACTGGCGAGATCGCGTCTCCCTGAGTGACATCGTTCCTTAATGGAATTTTTTTGCTGACTTAGTGAAGGACTATGGTAGCTGTGCAGTCGTTGTAGATATCTTCCAGTATTTTCATATAAGACACTTCTACACCTTGATTTCGTGATGCTTAAATGACTACTGAGGTTTCCACTGAGTGAACGCCTTCCCGTAATTAATGAGGGTTATGTATAGGGGTTGGTTATATTCTGCGGATTTCTCTATCACCAGATTGATAGTGTGAATATAGTCTATTGTCGAGTATCCTTTACAAAAGCCTGCCTGACCATTTTGTTGATTGAAGTCTAAGGCTGTCCTCATTCTATTTGCGATTACCTTAGTAAATACCTTGCATGCAACAGACAGTAGGGTGAGCGGCCTGTAATTTTTCAAGTCGTTGTAGTCTCCTTTCTTAAGAATTAATATATGTTGGCGTTCTTCGAAGCTTCTCGTATGCTCGAGGTAATAAGAGATTGCGTGTACAGTGTGGTTAATTTTTCTACCACAATCTCGCCTCCGTCCTACAAGAGGTCTGCTGTTTCCTGATCCTCTCCAGCTGCTTTCTCCCTTTAAATTGCTCCTAAGGATTTCTTTACTTCCACTTTCGTTACTGGCGGTATGTCTCACGGCTGTGCGCTACCGTCTCTCTTATTAACGTTCTTAATACACTGGCCACTGTAGATTTGCGCAGAACTATTCGGCTAATTTAATTATTTTTCTCCACATTGCTAATGACATTCCCCTCCTGGTCCCTTAAGCAAACATCTGGTTTTTATCTATTCCTTGTTCCCTGTACACGTTTTTAGGCTAATGCCGCTCTTAAGAGCGTGCTCGATTTTCTCTGCGTTAAACTGGTTTATGTTGGGTAGCTTGCGCTTATTTGTTAACATCGATAGCTTTGCCAGTTCTGTTATGTCAGTAGGATTAGGCGCTTTCATGCCTTGGCGTTAATAACCAGACTTTTCGTCGCCTGAGATAGCTTGCAGGTATCCTGCCGAACCATCCTTCCGCCTACTTCTACTGCGCACGGCGTAATGATAGCTATCAGATTATTGTTCATTGATTGAACGTTAAGATCGTCTTGCTCACTTAGAGCCGAATATCTGCTGTGCAGCGATATCCTGAATTGATCCATTTTTAATCGTAGCGCTAACACGTTAATGGGCTTCCGCTTCACTAATTTATTCAATTGCTTCTACAGGTATAAGCTAATTCGAGACATACCATTCTATGGTGGCTTCAATGCAACATTCCGGGGACCTTCACTTCCTGCACGATGCCATGGTGCCAGTATGAAGTCTATTTGACTTTTATCCTCCCCATTCGGGCTCTACCACGTCCATTTCTTGTTCTCTGGTTTGCGGAAGAATGTGGAAGAATATATTCATGATCCGTAAATTATTTGTTTCTGCAAACTCTGCTAATACCTACCCTCCTGCTGTTCCTGGAGCTTATGCCATAGTCACCTTCAGCCTGTACTCCGGCCTGCTTCTTGCCTACCTTCGTATTGAAGTCGCCCATTAGTACACAGTATACTGTGATTTTACTTTCTTCATTGCCTCCATCGAAATGCCACCGCCGCGGCTGGGATCCCGGCCCGGCCGTGGTGATCGCATTTCGATGGAAGCGAAATGATGGAGGCACCGTGTACTGTGCGACGTCTGGGCCCACTAGAGAACCCAAGGCGGTCGAAATTTCCGGAGCCCTCTACTACGGCTCCCCTCATATCCTGAGTCGGTTTAAAATGTTAAACGTCACAAAAGCAAACAAAACCTAGTAGCGTTGGTAAAAAACGAAGAATGCCGCCGCTGTAGCCCAATGGCTACGATGCTCGGCTTTTGACTCGAAAGGCCCGGGATATATCCCGGCCGTGTCAGTCGTATTTCTACGAGTACTCTGCGATGTGAGTGCACGTAAGGAATCCCAGGTGGTCTAAATTATCAGGGAACTTCACAACTGCGCCCCTTGTAGCCCGAGTCCCATTAAGGCGTCAAACTCTATGAAGCTGGACCTAGGAGAGGATAAAACTAGGAGCTATGTATGATGTTCTTCACTTTTGAAAAAAACTTATGGAGGCAAGGAGGGGGGACACTATCAGAAACGACTTCATGCGAATCACGATTTTCCGAACTTGGCTGCAGGATACCTGCATTTGTCGCACGACCCTAGGTGTTCTGGTGGAGCTTTAGACCAGGAATATGGGCCGTGAAGGTACGTATGTTCTAGCTCCTTTTAAACGATATTTTTGGGCATACCTTATTACCAATGCTTCCTCCCGTGCTTAAGATCTGTTTCCGCCGAACGTTTGATAGCTCCCGCCGGCGTTTCTTTTTACGCATATTTTGCTCATTCATGTTATCAGGGTGAAGTCACCATTCATTACCAACGCGTTACTGTCTCCTTGTTGTGTTAAAATAATATGCGTTATGGAGCGACAATCACGTATACTTGCATCCATGCTATAAATGCGCGTGGTGAAAGAGGAGAGTACTAACAGCAGCATGAAGACACTCCTAAAGGTGCAAATTTATTAACATTGGAGGAAACATCCACAACGCAAATAACAGTTGCGTAATAAACCAAGCAAGATGGAAACTATTTCCACCAATTCGTACGAAGCACAGCAGACCGATATCATAGACAAAATTTTGTTTGTGCGTGTCCCCGCGCAAAGTTTCGCAGTAATAATTGAGTCTGGAATCTGCTTTTTGCAGCGTAATTATTTAATCCCAGAACCATAATCACACGGGTAAGAATGGTGAACAGCGGCACACAGTCTTGCGTTCCGCAATTGCTTACGTCTATCGCGATGATGACACAATACGAAAGAATGATTGAAGTCGGCGCCTGGAAGTAGAACAGAAAACAAAAGATATGGTCACTTGGTCTTCGACTCGATAGTAACGATTACTCACTTTTACAAAACGATATCGATAACTGCAAGGCTGCTCTGTATTTTCTCGTGGACAGCACATTCCGCAGCGTACACCTGGGGCGCATTACGCTATCTCATGAGACGAAACAACTGATAAATGCCAAAGCATGCAAGGCTCTTGGCACTTAGACAGAACTGGTAGCGATGGCAGACAATGAGTATAAAAAAAGCCTGATAGGAGGTACAATATACAAAATATACAAGGGATCAGCATGCTCTGAAGAACAGAAGAAAAACAAATCGGTCTCTTTGGCAATAAGGTCGGCGAAACAAAATGATAGGCGCAGTGGCATTAACAGTACTGGTAACATTTTGAAAGTATGTATATATGTATATATTCCGAGTCTGTGTACAACGGAGCGAACTTTTATTGCCGCTCGCAAGTATGGCGGGCACTCCTCCGAAGACGAAGATGCGTGATGATGAATATTTACAGATAAAGACGAGGATCGCGCACGGTGCTTATATATATATATATATATATATATATATATATATATATATATATATATATATATATATATATATATATATATATATATATATATATATATATATATATATATATATATAATCACCAAAAATTGAAACATAACAGGATTTAATTCACGACGTTTCGGCTGGAGGACCAGCCATTTTCGGCCGGTCCTCCAGCCGAAACGTCGTGAATTAAATCCTGTTGTTTCTTCAATTTTCTTCAATATATATATATATATATATATATATATATATATATATTAAGGAAGCCAAGAGTCACGGAAACCAGGGGGCATAGGGGAATGTTTTAATCTTTTTTTATTTGTAGTGCCAATCAATCGGTTTAAAGAAAATTACTTATAAAGCAGCAGAAAAAACAACCCTGCCGCCGGTGGGATCCGAACCCACGACCTTCGAATATCGCGTCCGGTGCTCTTACCAACTGAGCTACGGCGACGGCTGTCCAATCTGCTGCTTTCGTGGGTATTTATGTTTACTGCTTGTAAGCGAACATTGAGAGTGTTCGCCAGCGCCACCCTCGACCATAGCGGTGGACGTAGCACGTCCTGTTATATATATATATATATATATATATATATATATATATATATATATATATATATATGTTGTCACGGCGTTGGTGACAAGACAGGCTCGGCAATACGTCCTGTAGGAGGGGAGACGACGAACTTCAACGTCTAATCCGAGCGCCACCAGCGTCAACGTCTTTTTGCCTGAGCGCCACCTGGCATTCCTCCCCCCTTAAAAAAGAACGCGAGCACACAACCATACATAAGCACACAAGAAAGGCTCGAAGAAGCTGGGGGGGGGGGGGGGGTCGCCCCGCGAAATATGGCTTCAGGCGTAAAACATGGACGATCTTAGGATGCGGCAGCCGACGTCTTCGCTGCTCTGGAAGTGTCTTGTTCGGGAGTACCACGTAATTAACGTCTCTGACGCGCAGAAGGGTTTATAACGACCGAAATAGAAAGAAATGAGTGTTTCCGACAAGCATCGCCGTCGAACAGGTATCCAACCCAAACCTGGTCGCCGGGATCGTAGAAGACTTGTCTGTGCCGAAGGTTGCACCGGCGTGATTCTTTATCTTGTTGCTGCGTGATGTGCATGCGTGCTAGCTGACGAGCCGGCTCGGCTTCGTGGGCAAACTTCTCAGTGTCAGTAGAAAGTTTGTCATTGGTTGCGCAAGGAAGCATTGCGTCGAGAAACGTTTGAACCTCCCTGCTGTAGAGGAGGCGGAACAGTGTGAAACGGGTCGTCTCTTGGACTGCTGCGTTATAGGCGAATGTCACGTACGGTATGATAATGTCCCAAGTCCTGTGTTGCACATCGATGTACATCGCCAGCATGTCCGCCATGGTCTTATTAAGCCGCTTTGTCAGCCCGTTTGCTTGCGGGTGGTAAGCAGTCGTTTTACGGCGGGTCGTACCGCTTAGCTGATAATTTCCGACCATCATATGGGAAGTAAAGGCGGTCCCTCGGTCGGTAATGACGTAGGTCGGGGCGCCGTGCCGAAGTACGATCTGATTCATGAAGAAATTCGCAACTTCAAACTCTGTGCCACGAAATAAGGTTTTGGCCTCGGCGTATAAAGTGAGGTAGTTTGCGGCAATGATGATGTACCGGTTGCCACCAGAAGACAAAGGGAAAGGGCCGAGAAGGTCCATGCCGACCTGTTCGAACGGGGAACGTGGTGGTCCAATAGATTGGAGGAGCCCCAGAGGCTTAGTGGCCGGTTCCTTACGGTGCTGACATTGCCGACAGATCTGGACATAGCGTTTAACAACAGTGGCAAGTTTGGGCCAGTAGAACGGCTAGCGTATTCTGGAAAGCGTGCGAGAGTATCCCAAATGGCCAGAGGTTGGTTCGTCGTGGCACGCAGAAAGTATTTCCTCTCTAAGTGTTGTCGGCACGACGAGGAGGTACGCTCGTGACCTGGAACGAGGGTTCTTTTTATAGAGCACGCCTCGTTTCAGCGAAAATGACGACAGGTGTCGAGAAAAACATTTAGGGATGGAGGCTGGTTGACCTTCTAAATAATCGATGAGTGGTACCACTGGATTGGCGCGCTGCTGGGTTGACAGGTCAGAAGAACGGATAGCTTTAAGGAAAATTTTGTCGTCGTCCGAGTCGGGGATGGCCAGCTCGACAGGCGCACGAGAGAGCGTGTCGGCGTCTTCATGCTTATGTGCGGACTAGTGGACGATGGTGAGGTTAAACTCCTGCAGGCGAAGGCTCCACCGCGCCAGGCGTCCAGATGGGTCGCGCAGGTTGGCCAACCAACACATGGAGTAGTGGTCAGTGACCACTTTGAAAGGGCGACCATAAAGCCTGGACTCCATGTACGCGAAAACTCACGCGAACGCGAAGGCGAAAGCGGCAAGCGACGAGCGACACCGTCGCGCGAAGCAAAATGCATGTGTCGCCTGCCGTGTCGCTCGGATCTGCACCCACAGAAAATTTCGCTCGTCGCCCGGAAGTCAACAAGATGTTCCCAACGCAATATAGGGACACATGCCCGTGGTGCGGGGCCACACCCACACTATTTCACATAACATGGGAATGCGAACGAAACAACGCATTCCGAGAACACAAACCCCCGAGTGCGGAGCACTGGGAGAGCCGGCTCGTCAGCTGCGAGCTCGCCGTCCAAAGGAGGATGGTAGAGCACGCAAGGGATGCAGCCAAAATCAGTGGAGCCCTGGACTGAGGGACCACCCTTTGCTGAAGAACCCTTCCCTGCAGCGCAGCGTGTAGACAGCGACACGCGAAGCAAGCAAGAAGACTTCTGATCGCCTAAATACTTATGATTCAATAAAAGTTTTCCTATCCTATCCTATCCCCCACGCGACTGGCCAATCAGAGCTCCCCAAAGCCGTTTCCGTTTTGTCCACGGTTTCTTACGGGTACATCTCACGAAACCAGCCCGTCGTCTTGGTCATCGCCACCGTCGAGAAAATATTTGGTTTTGTAGCTGAGAGGAAGACCCGCACGATTTAAATAATTAAAACAATCTACTTGTTGGGTGTGGAGGGCTAACAGCATTTGAAGCGGGCTACGCAAGTGGGCGGACTGCAGGGAGAGAGGCGTGTCGAGCCGCGGGTACCGGCCGCGCTCGATCCACCGTGCCGCTGCGCTCCAACTGTGCACAAACACTCGCGGCGTGCATTCTCGCTGGTAAATTATAGTTTGCTCACTTACAATCAGATTGCGGTGACAGTTTAAATGAGTGTTTTTACTAAGCCGGAGTGCACAGGCACCGAACGAAAGCACACCTCCCCCGTGAATCCGTGATGTGACTTGACTCCGCAAGTACGCCGTTGGTTATCTCCACTGCCGCTACACCGCTGCCGTAGAGGAAATATTTCTTTTGCCCTGACTATGAGGCATACTCACAAAATTTTAAGAGAGAGAACAGGTTACGGGCGTGTTTCTAAGCTTGAGTGCGCAAAGCACGGAGTCCGCTGGGCACGTAGCGGGGTGCGCGTCGCCTGCTGCCCTGGCTTGCATGGAGGTTGCCCACAAGCGACGGAGCGAGCGTCGCCGTGCCGCCTTGTCGCGTCGCTCGCTCTTTCGCGCACATGGAGTCCAGGCTTAAACATAGGGGCGAAATTTCGCAGCGGCCCAAATAATTGCTAGGGATGCTTTTTCTTTCGTGGAATACTTTAGCTCTGCGCGTTACAGAGTGCGACTTGCATAAGCGATGACTCGTTCAACGGCATCCTGGCGCTGCACGAGAACCGCGCCGAGGCCGATGTTGCTGGCGTCGTTGTGTATTTCAGTGTCGCCCCGCTCATCAAAATGGCCAAGAATGGGCGGCGTTTGAAGACGCAGGCGGAGCTCGGTGAAAGGAACGTCTAGCTCGTGGGTGCAAACATAAGGTGTGGCATCGCGAGTAAGGCGAGTCAGTGGTTCTGCGAGGTCAGCGAAATATTCGATAAAACGCCGATAGTAACTGCAGATCTCGGGAAAACGGCGAAGAGCTTTCTTGTCACGTGGGGTTGGAAATTGCGCAACCGCTGCAAGCTTATTGGGGTCGGGCATCACGCCGGCGGTGCTAACGACATGGTCGAGAAATTTCAGCTCTTGGTAACCGAAGTGGCATTTTGGGGGCTTCAATGTCAGGTTAGCTTTACGAAGGGCTTCGATGACCGTCCGCAGGCGTTCAAGATGTTGACTAAACGAGTCAGCGAAAACCACCCGTCGTCGAGATAGACTAGGCAAACATTGCCATTTAAGACCGGCAAGGGCAGTGTCCATCATCAGCTGAAAGGTGGCAGGCGTAGAAAAAGATCGAAAGGTAGAACTTTAAATTCATTAAGGCCGTCGGGAGAGACAAAGGCCGTCTTCTCACGGTCTCTTTCATCGACCTAAATTTGCCAGAAGTCACTTTTTAGGTCGATGGCCGAAAAATACTGAGCGCGCCGAAGGCGGTCGAGAGAGTCGTCAATACGTGGCAATGGGCAAACGTCCTTTTTGGTGACTGCGCTCAGCTTCCGATAATGGACACAAAAACGCAGCGTGTCGTCTTACTTTTTAATAAGGACGACCGGCGAGGACCATGGGTTGTTGGAAGGCTGGATAACCCCATCTTCGAGCATCTTCTTAATTTGCGACCTAATGACTTCGCGTTCTGTAGGCGATACGCGATACGGGTATTGACGGATTGGGTGTACGTCATTGAACGTCACGATGTGGTGCTTGCTTATGGGAGTTTGACGGATTTGCGACGAGGAGGCGAAACACACTGAATTCGAGCAACAGTGTACACAGCTGTACCCGTTGGCTGGTGGGCAGCGCGCAGTTGACGTCGAGGCTCGCGAGGGACATGGGAGGCTGCACTGGTTCTGAGGAGAAGCACTCGGAAACATCAAAGATGCGTTCGGCAAATACTACGGAAGTGCCGCGAAAAAGATGCCGATACTCGTGCGTAAAATTGGTAGCAAGTACCTGTGCCTGGCCACTGTGAAGATGGATCAGACTGCGGGCCACGCACACGCCTTGCGTCAGCAGTAATGAAAGGTTGGTTTCAGCGATGGCGTCACCGTCCTGAAGTGATTCACACTCAACAGTAATGAAGGTGCTGGTTCGAAGCGGCAGGGTGACTGTGTCCGTAGAAACACGAAGCATTTGGCTTGGTCGCGGCGCATTGCTGAGGGCGACAACATTGTCTGTTGAAAACTTGACCTTGGAATCTCGAAGGCCAATAATAGTCCCATATTCACGCAGAAAATTGACACCTAAGATAAGGTCGCTGGAACAGTTATGAAGAACAAGACAGCTGACAACAAACGGGGACTCTCGGATTTGAACTCGGGCGGTGCACATGCCGAAAGGTGCAATCAGATGAGCGTCCGCTGTGCGAACGTGTGCGAGCCAATGGTGTGAGAACCTTTTCGAGAATGGCGTTGATCTGACTGCTTAGAATCGAATAAGCAGCACCAGTATCTAATAACGCTCGAACGTGGTGACCATCCAGTATCACAGGTATGTCGAAGGAAAGCCGCTCGCGAGTTGGAGGCTCCGGGGGGGGGGGGGGGATGATCGGGCACAGGCGTTGTTGTCTGCAGGCCATGCCACCGGTAACTTGTTGTCATTGCGTGTGCGATGTAATGGTGTCAGTGTGTCGGAGGGAGCGGTGCGCGCGGACCTCTAAATCGTCGAGGCGCCGTCATGTGTCAGCGTAGATGTGTCGGAGGGATAGGGGAATGCGGACCTCGTAACCGTCGAAGCATCGTTATTTCGAGTGAGCTTCGATGTGTCGAAGTGAACGGTGACCGCGGACTTGGGATACCGTCGAGGCATCGTCATATCGTGTCCGCGTCGTTGGGGGGGGGGGGGGGGGGGGGTCTCCCGCACAGCAATGTCCAGCGAGCCCACTCCCTAAGGTCACTGGTTTCAGTTTTCCTGCCGTGGGCTGGGCGACGGGCCCTGCACCGCCCGGGAAAAACACGCGGTAGATGGTGAAGGACGACCCCTGGGTGATGGGGATCGAGCCTGCGGGCAAAGAGACTGAAGACAGCGTTGATCCTCAAGGAAATCGGCGACGGCCCGGGGTCATTCGTCATAGCGGGGTCGAGGAGAGTCGACGGGAAGCCCTTCGAGGCCCAGACGGCGGTAGGGTCAGTGCCGATACAGGCGACCCAGTTTGCCGCAGTAAAGGCGTCCGTCGGGGGTGCGCCACACATCGGCTTTTTGCGCGGACGGTCGGAGAGCTTCCACGTACTGCAGAATGGGTACAGGCTGCCGCGTCATCTCAGCAGGAGCCGGAACGAAGGACGCCGAAGCGGGGCACCGCAGGGCGTCGGCGTAGGTGGGACGACGTTCAAGGAGGCGGGGGTGGGTGAGATTTGTCGGCAGATAAGGACGGCCGGAGCGTTTGATACACCTCCTCGCTGACAACGGTCGCTAGGAGCTGGGACCGAGGGAGATGCGCCGTACAGCTGCCGGAGTTCGTCGCGCAAATTCGAGCGGATGAGATCACCTCACAGTGAGGCGTCGATCCTGTGGAATGGCAGCTCGCCGGAAACGGAGGTGGTGGACACGTGTCGATCGTACGCAGACGCTCTTTAATGAATAACCTTCTCAATCGAGGAACACTCAGCGAGAAACGCGGCGACAGTCTTCGGAGGGCTGCGGACAAGGCCAGCAAAATGCTGCTTTTTGACGCCACGCACGAGATGGCGTAGCTTTTTGTCCTCGGATATTGCAGGGTCTGCGTGCCTGAAGAGGCGCGTCATGTCCCCTGCATACGCTGCAATGTTCTCATTTGGAAGGTGAACGCGAGATTGCAGAGCGCGTTCTGCCCGTTGGCGACGATCCGAGCTCCCGTATGTTTCTATAGGAGACGACGCCGGAACTCCAAGAGGACAACTGGTCTTCGCAGTTCTCGAACCATGTCCGAGCGCTGCCGTCCAGGCTGAAATACACATTCCTGAGCTGGGCGGCTTCATCCCCCTGGTTGATAGCGGCGACGCGCTCGCAGTGCTGCAACCAGTCTTCCACATCTTCAAAGATGTCGCCATGGAAGGACTTCGGGACGCGGGAATTCTGGAGCGTGAAATAGGGGTTGGTCGGGCCAGGCGATCACGTGGGTAAGGCAAAATTGTTCCGTGGACATACCCGATGGGACATACCTCGAATCCGGCGGCTGGCAAGGCGAACTGGCGTTTCGACTCGTATAGGGCTGGAGCTCCGGCTAACCGTTGGGGTAAGGGACATGGGATCGATCGCATCTTCACCAGATTTGTCACGGTGTTGGGGACAAGACAGGGACCCGGCAAGACATTACTCGGTAGCACGTCCTTTAGGAGGGGAGACGGCGAACTTCAACGTCCTCTAATCCGAGCACAACCAGCGTCAACGTCTTTCTGCCTGTGCGCCACCTGGTAATGTAATATACAGTACCCAATAAAATCAAGGCGCTAATGAGGAAGACACCGGGGCATAGCGATTGGACAACCCAACTTTAACAAAGAAGGAGTCATTCTGTTTGACTGAACAGGCCAGTGCATAAAGAAACAGGACAGAAAATTTCATGCAAAAAATTTAATAGAAGTAACGTTATCACTGCTCACGTGACTATAGGATGAAAATGCTGTTGAATGCCGTGTCGAGTGCAGGTGAACCCGAGGTGCCCAGATTTTGGTTCCTCGTGCGACACCCGCAGAATTTCTTCTCGAAACCTGTTCAGAACTACGACGGCGTACGAGTGATTGTTGGGGGTGAAGTTCTTCACGAGAATGCCTTTTTGCAGACAGAAAAAGGACACAAGACGCCTGAATGCTGCTGTTGGTGAAGAAACCTTGCCTTCCAGATACTGGACGAGCGCCCTAGGTCCGGGTCTGAACTTTGGTGTAGCGCTAATTCGCAGGTGCTTATCGCTCCTCAAAAGGCGTCCTCATGCTCTTCTTTTGACGGCTTGTCGACAGGGGCTCGAGACAGGCAGTCCGCATAGATGCGCCTTCATACAGATTTGTAACTGTGATGTCATGCTCCTGGAGGCGCCGGCTCCATCGAGCGGTGTGGCCGCAGGGGTCGTTCTATTTAGCAAGCTAGAACAGTGCGTGGTGATCACTCACCACTTTGAATCGTAGTCCGCACACGTTGGGGCGGATATGCCGGCTGTTCTTTTAACTGTTTACAGATCGTTACTGCAGGCAAATCTACAGACCAAGAATTAATAACCGTCAACAACAGAATCAGTGAAAATATTGAACACCGAGGATACACATTTGGGCTAATTTGAGAGTTTCGTAAAGCATTTGACTGCGTTCAACATGACATCGTCCTGGGAAAGCTATCTGCCTATGATGTGAGCGGAATAGCTTCTAATCTGCTGATGAGTTACTTAATAGATTACAGTGTGTCGCGGTGAATAGTATCTGTTATGAAAAATTAGTTCTCATACAGGGTGTTCCTCAGGGGTCCATATTACGACTCCTCATGTTTATTATATACGCTAACGATATCTCTCTGATACCAGAATCCCTTGACCTGATAATGTATGCAGATTACACCAATGCATTCCTCACAGAACGTTTGCTGCACACTCTAGAATTGGTAAATTCTTATATTAGAAAGTTTATACTTGGCTACAGATTAATAAACTCACCTTAAATCATCCTAAAACAAATTACATTATATTCCGAACAACTAATACTCCTGAACGGTATGTTTTAAATGTGAGATAAGAAAATATACAACTAAAACAAGGCGGATCAAAACTTACTTGGTGTTTGGTTGAATGAAACTCTTCCTTGGAACACTCATATTTCTAATCTAGTTAATGATGTAAAGTAGCCGAATGCGTGTATAAAATCCCTGGTTTAGTACCTGCCTCTGTCAAGTGTCTGTTATACTATACACTGTTTTATTCGCGACTGACATACTGCATATTTATTTGGTGTACTACAACAGAAAAACGTCAACCGGCTCATTGGCGTACAAAAAAAAAAGGGCGCTAAGAGCAATTGAATGATACGACGGAAACCCACAATATCTGCATACTGACCCATATTCCAAAATCACAGTATGCTTAAAGCAATCAGAATTATCACTTTCGTTTGGTACAGTAAATCCATCTGCAGAAGTTACATGTAGAAATTCCTGATAGCTCAGCAGGATATGACCTTCGAATCCACAAAATGTTTACTCTCAAAGGTGGAACAATCTACGGCAAACCAACACTAATTTATCCAGTTCCCTCTGTTTTCAATAGGTTAAATCGGGACGTTTATTTTTCTGTCAGTAATGTTACATTTAAACGAAACATTAAGCAATACCTAATTGCCAACAATATTGAATTTTGTTCACTCTAACACTTGATTCACATCTTTATCCTTGGGATGACTTTGTTCGTGAGTGACAATTGGGCACCAATCACACACGTCGGCAGTGTATTATTGCATAAGATGCTTGCTTGTAGATATAGTTATCCTGTTTGTATGTATAATTATGGTTATATTGGTCATTTGACTCTCGTTGTATAGTTAGTGTTCCGGCTGCTCTTGCGAGTGCAGAACGTTTCTAAACTTGTGTTTACTAATCGTGCAGTGATGTATGTTTTGGTACTATCATTTCATTCGTCTTCTCTGTCAAAATGTTAGGTTGCCCAGGCCTCGTCAGGTTTTTCAGCCTTTAGTCTTGGCTGCCTCTTTCTGTAGAAAGAAAAATAAAGGGGAAAAATCCTGTGTGAAATACATCGGCGTGGTCTGTGCAGGTGAATTGTACAACACGGTGGACATTGATTAAACGATGAATGAGCTAAATTAAGTAATCAAGTTTTTCACTTTTGATTTAAAATCTTGACGTTAGATTAAGAATTTGAAGGCTGCCACCATAAAAACTTAGACAAGTTTTTAAATTTTCTTTTTCGGCATTGTGTTTCGAAATATTTAATGTAAAAAATACGTAGTCTTAGCTCGTAAAGTTTGCGTCCCGCAACGCACAATTTTAAAATTGTGTCGCTGGGCGCATTGTGGTCGCATAAATCACGTTAACTGCTTCTACGGTATAAAATTGACAAACGGCTTCCGTATTTTCTGTATTCGAAACGCGAGCAACGTCATTTAAAAATGTTCATCGCGCGAAGACTCTGAACACCAAAAAATTGCCTGTTTCTGACGTTAAACGAAATGCACTGCCGCTAAAAGAAAAGATTGAAACTGGACTCAGCGTTTTTGCTGATGGTCATCAATTTCTTAATATAATGCTGGCCCCTAACATGAAATGTAAAAAAGTTGAACACGTAATTTTAGTTAATAAATCGTTTAATCACTGCGCTGTATCACGTACATAATGTCCACCCTCCTGTACAATCCACCTACGTAGACCGCACCGATGTATCTCTCGCAGCGTTTAAAATGGCGGACTGCAAACAGTTAAAGTAACACCCGGTATATGTAGCCCAGATGATGAGGAGGCACATCCCAATCGTATTTTTAGGCTCGGTCTTGGACAGGGATCAGCTAGCGTACGTGATTACTTTCTCTAATTCGCTTCTTTTCTAAAGAGGAATGAGCCTAGACGCGGGCTGCTTATGTTGGTATGAGTTTCAGTCTCTGCGTTTTCATCAAAGTGTCCGAGCACCAGAGGTGAGTGTAAATAACGCTAATTTCGTTGAAGGCTTCCGCATGCGGCGCTTCCCATTTAAACGACGCATCTGCCTTTCTCAGCTGGGTCAGTGGTTTGGCGGTGTGCGAAGAGTACTCACAAATCATCGGTAATACGCGCACAGTCCAAGGACCCTGCGCACAACTTTCTTATCGAGTCAACGGTAGAATTTATGCAACAGCAACTGTTTTCTGCTGGTGTGGGCGCATGCTGTTCTTGGTGGCCCTCAAAGAGCAAGTGTTTATTTGCCGAGTGGCACTTATCTGCTTTCAATGTTAGCCCGGACGACTTGACTGCGTCCAGCACTGCTTGGAATCTTTTCAAGTGGTCGTCGAAGGTTTTTTTAGGTGATGTTCATGATGATGACCGATTCTTATGGCACAAGGGCATCTGTGGCAAAAAAAGCTCTATGGTACAAGGTGCTTTTCTTTTACTCAAGGTGAGGTCAAACACAAATTTCGCAAGCATTTCATCTTAAAAGAAGCCGAGCACCAGGCTGCGGAAAGCTTGTACTCATGGTATCACTGGTGGGTACCCGGCTGTCACCACTTCGCGCACTTTTGCGTGCGTTCCCAGGCACCCTTAGAGCGTGTGGGGGTAGCGGTCTCGGCCACAGAGGAGATGCCCTCGACTCAGCGCGGCAAGCTCAGCCGGAAACCAGCCACCTAGTGACAAGGGGGTTGGTCGTTTGGTGCCCAGCTTTCGCCGGTCGCAAGCCAGAGAATGGGTCGGAGCCAAAGGTTCACAAAACAAAACGAAGTTTATACAGCTATGAGACGATACAAAGAATTGCACTATCACTCGTACGAGCATATACAATACAAAGTGATTCACAAATACAACTCATGCAAAGTCACAATAGAAGGAGATACAATTCAACAAAAGCTTTGCACCTAAAGTGCACTAACACAGGGAGAAACAAACAAATAAAACAGTTTGTTCACCGGGCACTGCGACCGTCCGACGACCTGAGGAGCACGACGGGGCCAATCCGCAGACTGGCGCACGTTGCCTTCCTGTTCCGGACTGGGCGAGTGGTGTTCTCCCGGGAGTCGAGCGGGCGCGCTTCTCGGAAGCTTAAACGGCGGCTCAGGCTAACAGACGGCGGTTGCAGCCCCTCATTTATAGGCGCAGACCGCGTCTGTTCTTCGCGCCAAGGCAGGCGCGCACATACACGCAGCTTTAATCGCACAAACTCCTCCTTCTTGCGCCGGGCGCGCGACCCCATTGGTCGAGCGCGGAAACCACCTTCTAGAACAATCTAGGTCATTTTTGGCACGCTGAGTCATCGGTGCCGGAGCGAAGGGGGCAGGGTATCCTTTGGAGCGAAAGGTTACCCCCTTTCCGTCGACAACAGGCAAAACTTCTCCAACATTCGAGAAGAATCGACGCCGCGCGTGTCTATGTTTACCTTGGCGCCCCGACGGCGAGCTGAGTGAACAGCACCGTGCGCTCCGGGGCTTCTTGCCCGCTGTTTTTATGCGAAGCATACTAGCCGCACAACCGAGCTCTTCCTTGCTGCGCCGCGCGCGGCCGCGTAGCTACCACTTGACCTACATCGGCGCACCACGTGATATGACGTCACAACAGCTGTGAAAGCTGGGGCTCAACTCGTGCGCTCGCTTGCGGACGCGCAGCCTCCGCCGGCGGCCTAACTCCCGCTCCTACCGCTAGAAGATACTGACGTCACGCAATTGTATAAAAGGCGACGCACTCGTTTAGTCAGTTGAGCAGCGAGATGTCGGCCAGGGAGAGGGCGGCTCGCCAGACCGCAAAGCGCAAGTTACAAAGAGCCACGAAAACGGGAGAAGAACGAGAAGTACGGCTTGCCAAGCGACGTATGCTTCGCATCCTAGGCTTAACCATAAGCTAAGCCAGGCCATTTTTTTGTTTTACTTTACCGAGCGCGGGCGTGATTGCTCAGGCGCAGCGCCGGCTTTTTTCGAACATGCGCCGAATTTTGTGACACCGGCGTTACTGGGGATCTGTTCATGAAAGTTCGAGACGAAGACACGGACGTCATCGAAGGATACTAGACAATTCCCCCCGTTCTGACCTGCCAGTACTGCATCCGTTACCCGTTCGAACGTTGCTTGCGTTGAACAAAGTCCAAATGGCAGCACCTTGAAATGAAAAAAACATCCGCTGTGATGAACACCGTCTTTTGTTGTGTTCTGTCATCGACAGGACTTTGCCAACAGCTCTTGATATCTATCTAACTAGTTAGCGGAACATAGGGCTCTTGTCATGGACTGGCCGGACGTCCTTGTTTAGGAACCACGGTAGCCTAGCTAATGGTGTGGAACTATGCTGTCAAGGCGGTCGCGTGAGTACGGCCAAGACTTTTAAAAGAACGACGTCCGTTAGGGATGCAACGTGGTGTGATGAATGTAGAAAACGGTGAAGTCCCCGCTGGAAAACCACGCGGTTAACTTTCCGTGTATTACCGCTGCTCGTTGACACGGGTTCGGTGTGGCAGCAAGAGTAGAGATGTAACTGCATGAACTTTTGGCGCTCTCTGGCATCAAGGGTTCTTTCTATCTATAGTTACAGCTGCTGTTGAGCATTATAGAACAGTTGAGCATTATAGAACTGCTTACGAGACCGGCGAAAAGAGCCTGCGTAACTCTAATTAGAAAGCTCACCTTTTCGCTCACGGAGGCATCTGCGCGTCGAAAAAGGCGTCCAATTTCTTCGACGTAAGCAGTCCTGGCCTCATGTGGAAATTGAATTCGTGAATGCAGTACAACATCCGCTCTTGTTTTTTGAACGAAGCTTCTGAACGACCTGACTAGCTGTTTCTTCAAAGTGTCCTAGCAATTGTCGTCATCTTCGTGCGGTAGTGAGCCAACGATGAAAAGTCAGTGGCTCACGAGATTGGCGAAGCACGACGCACGCTGACTGCGCACAACGGTCAGTCTCGAGGGGCACATCAGTGCTGCAGGCCAGTACCTTCAGCAGATGTCGCGCAGTGGTGACGGAGGACAACAAAGAAAATTTACAGAACTGAATGACTCGGCGGCGTAGCAACAAGCATCATCGGAGTCCGTGGAACAGAATGCCTGTTGTACTTGACAGCGCTCAGTTTAAACCCGGCAAGGAACCTTGGAAATAAGAAACCAAAAGCAACCAGAACAAACTGAAAAAATGTGGCTCGCACACGGACGCGATCAAACGAGATAAGCCTGGTCGCATCTCACGTCAGAAAAAGAATGATAAAGACACGTGCCGGCGGCTTTCAGGGTGCACGAACAAAGAACTAAGATTTCAAGCAATATGCTTGTGCCAGTATGTATGTCGTCATTGCATGCATGCGAGATCCGGTCTTACGTTCTGGAAACGCCGCTAATTCCAACAAGCATTCGCTGAATAATGCGCTAAGCCGCTACGCTTAGGTCCAGTAAATTTTTAGTTAAATCAGCAAACTCAAATCGCCCGTCGGGAAAAGTTCTGGGCAGCTAAGGTTTCATAACGGAGATAAGATTTATTGTAAATTTGCTGTTTTTCATCTTTGTCTGATTGCTAACTTGACTGGGGACTCATACCGACGTGACCGTACGTTGCGAACAGAAACGCAGGAGAAATTGTCGCGAGTGACCAGAAGTACTAAGTCATCAGGGTGGTGAACGAGGACGGACACAGGAAATGTCCTTTGTTTTCATTGAACCCTCACCCATTTCTAACATACTTGCGAATTCAGTCAAAAAGCATTTAATCAGCTCTGTTATCTATATACATTTCAAAAACCATAGCATTGCGAACACAATGTTGGGTAGAATTTCTAAACAAAGGGTATACTTACTGGGTTGACAAACTCATTCGCCGCATCGGAGCTTGGTTTCTTAGTAGTGGCGGCAGCGTGAAGGACCTGTAGAGAAACCAGAACATCTGCAATCGCTATCGGCCAGAGATGTTTGTGACTTTTCTTCGTAGCTCGATAATACGTACAGTAGCAATTCACCCCGGCAGAATGGGATGCCATTTTCATTGTTACTGATATGGGTACAATGCTCACCCTGTCATTTCTGGCTAAGCCGCACTGCTTCATGGCGTGCAGTACGCTTAGTCCACCGACCATGCAAGGGGTAGAAAGGACTTTGTATTGATTTTTTCTGTGCACTCAGCAGCTGCATGTTCCTTCAACCAGGTTTTCTGGAGAATCCGCCTTGTCGTTATATTCTTGAGGCTCACTATATAAATCTCCTCAGCTATATTTGATAGTGAAATCTCCTGTACGCACAGAAACAATGAAAGATGGTTCAGTGCACGTTTATTTGAAATTCTAAACTTATCCCGAAATCACTTCTCTCCGAACATGATTTTCTACCTCTTAAAGAATCCTGCAATTTAATGCGAAGGCAATTGATATAAAAAAGCACTACGATGACGTCCAGGCCTTCAAAGGAAAAGAGCTCCTGTTCTCCATAAATATTAGTTTAGCAGCATGATGAAGCCGTATGCTGGAATAAGCGTTTATTACCTGTTTATCGTGCAGTTTGTAATTACCATCCTAATATAGCTATTCCTTCTTCCTTCACGAAATAGTCTTCCTTGGTCTGTAGCGTAAGATAAAACTCAATTTTGATTGATGGCATATTTGGAAGCTTCTATTGCGCGTGTAACGTCTTTCAGTTTTCGGCTCCTGCTGGTGCTGATGGAGAAGGCATAAACTACTAACACCAGCATTCGTAAAACCGATGCTTTCTAAATTGTTTGAAACGTTTTGAGGAAATGACTGGAAACTTAAGTGGCATGCAATTCGGGTTTCTGAAAAAACTGCCGTCGGAGCTAGCACTAATAACACCAAACATGACATGAATATTATATGTGCACACAGACTTTAAACACCATTGACATTTTTTGAATCGAAGAAGCATTAGATTGTAATGCTCACACAATTCTGTTATCCAAAATAAATACGTGTGGGGAGCCCGGGATTGTTCAAGATTTAATACACAGTTACTTATCAGACCAGCACTAATATGTAAAAATTAATCAAGGAACGTCTTCGTATGCTAACGTTAAGTTCTCCGAATATGCGTATCTTGGACCGCTAATGTTAATATTTTTTGCAGCATAGCAAGCTCCTTGAAAATAATTATGTCCGCAGACGAGACTACTATTATATTCGTTGGTGATTCACTCATGCAAATTAAAAATGATAGCGGCTGTTGCTTGAAAGTTCACTCGGGCTGGGCTCATAAGAATAATTTGCCGCTTAATTCAAGAAAGCAAGACTAATGTTATTTGTTCCATCAGAAAGCGAATGACCTCTGATATGAACATTCTTTCATCGCGTAAGTTTAGAATTGGCTGACGTTCAAAAACATTTAGGTGTGTGGTATCGAGGCACCTCGTCATGAAATGTTCGCGTATTGAAACTGGCAGCTGAGTTAGGCAGGTCAGTAGGGTGTCTTTAGAAATTAAGCCCGTTGATACAGAAGTGTCTTAAATGCTGAATATGTTATTCGCTTTTAAACTTCAGAATGTCTTATTACACGTTTATCTGGGAAATCACAGCATATTAGACTAAGTTGTGGAAGTCTCGCCACAACTTGGAGACTTGACTCAGGCATGGAGGAAGTTTTGTGGAAGTCTCGCCACAACTTGGAGACTTGACTCAGGCATGGAGGAAGTTTTACCCGTGACAGCCTTTACTTTTGTGATCACATGAAAAAAGAAAAAGAAAACACGATAAGCAACTTCCACCGATATACCACCTTCTGCACAGAATCAAGCGCAGTTGCTGCGCCTCTCGGGAATCATGCCGGACTCTCGATTTTCGTGCGCATAGCAAGAGCAAAGGTAGCTTTACTGCAAAGCAAGCGCGCATTGGCGGAGCCGCTGCGCTTAAGCAGATGACGCAGCGGAAGCTCCACCTACAACTGTCACTGCGCTTGCGCGCTAGTTCCCCAGGCTTCCGCGAGAGGCGCTTCGCTGAGCGCTGGCCGCGCAGAGCGGTGTTCAAGGTAGAAGTGGACGACCGTGTACAAGCGGACGGAAATTATCCCTCAAGCAAAGCACCAAAGCGGCAGCCTAGCCAAGCAAAGATCCTTATTACAGCATTTGCTGGAACCATTGGTAATTGTGAACCAGTCAACTGCCGTGAACAAAAATTTTTATTAATAACTTCAAAATCAACGGTTGTCTTTTGTTGCGGTAAACATCATCAGCATGTTCAGTCACAAAATTTTGTGAGGCAGATCAGCAATTTTAAATCGCCTCTTCGCAGATGGCCCGCACAGCAATGTGCACGGTTTTAAGATAATTTTTATTGCAACCTTTTATGTATACGTTGGTTACCTGTGATGAGAGCAGAGCCACCAAGTCGTTGCCACATATTACGAAAAGAAACGAAAACTAATTCCATATTCTGGGAATTGTGGAGATGTCCTAAGTGCTCATTGAAGCGTTCAATGCACGGGGACGAAATGTCGTAATTTTAATTGCATTCTCGCCCATTTTCAACGCATGCTTCTCACGTTCAGCCAGAAAGCCCAGCATCAGCTGTGTTCGTAAGCAAGCATTTAAGAAATTATTGCGTTTCACACCACCTGCTTGCTTCAATTTATAAAGAAATGCTCAGCTTACCGAGTTTAAATGCGCCTTCAGTTGCTTGTCCGGTCTCTTAGCAACGTCTAAAACGTGAAAAGCCTGTGCGGAAGACAGAATGGATGAGATCGCTAATGGCCACAGCACTCTGTGGGTTTTATTCGTAACTGTGCATTCTGTACAGTTGGGAACCACTCCATTTGTCATTCCGGGTCATGAAAAGAATGTGATACCGTTTTCCCTTTTGCTGATATGCTTATTGTCATCCCGTCTTACAGAGAACAGGTGCAGACGCACCGATGCATTGTGTGCGGTGCGTTTTCCAAGAGATGCAAGGGGCAGCAGAGACGTGTTACTGCTTTGTTCTGGGCAGCTAGTCGGTGCAATTCCTTCAATTAGATTGTAAGGCGCTGGCGAATGCGCTCTGAAATTGTGTTCCTGAGACTCGCAATAGAGAACTTGTAGTATATATGGGAGAGATAAATCGGCTGCAGTCGCGGCAACAAGAATGCAGGTGCACTGCAGTAGAAAGCTATTTCTCATTTGCTCTCAGTATCTGTGCTCTTATGAGGTGGGCGTATTAATGTTGTCGTGGTTCCCACTTCTCTGGATGATCGAAAATGCGGCTAAGATGAAGACAGTCAAGTGCGTGCAGATGCATTTTCGTTGGTAGCAGCGCACGTTTAAGCGTTTATTGCTATAGATGTAAACTTTCAAGAACTTTTGAAGTCTTAGAATGCAAAGCGTTTCTTCGCGCTTTTTTTTCATAAAAATGCTCAAAGTTGGATATATAACACTGTACATCGTAACCCAAGGAGCACAGGTAACTGGCCCTATACTGGAATCGTATTGGCAAAGGCCTGCCCTGCAAAGGGCTAGGACGAAACCATCCTGTTGCAATATTTTGCCGATTACCTGTGCTGCTTGGGAAAGCACATCTGCACTGTAACGACGAAATAAGTACAGACATGTTTTTGCTGGAAAACAAAGCTGCTGCATATCATTTAAGGGAAGATGGCGACATATACCACCGAGCATGATTTACATAAATCATTGCATCTGTTTCACTCGTCACCGCTCCATAAGGAAACACATGTTTGTGCGCCTTTCATCATGTTAGGTTCTAGTGCGCGTTATGTTCTAGTGCACCTAGGCAAGTTTTCGCACGCGCTTTCCCGGAAGCACGTTGTGTCGCCTCAATTGCACATTAAGGAACTTCGATGCATTCGTTTCACATGAAACAGACGATGGGAAATTCGGAGTAGCCAACATGCGACCGATGTCAGTGGTTATTGTAGAGAGAGACCTTGGCCCCTTTTGTACGGCTCGAGAGGGTCGGCAAGCTCCCAGAATGCCCATAAGACCAACTTTTACAGTACGTAGTGAAGTTATACTGTGCAGAAAACACTGCTACGAAATATTGCTCTTTTTTTACACTGGGCAATGAAAGGGAAAGCAAAAATTGTAGGGTTCTAGCGTAGTTAAACCGAAGTTCAGGAGCGAAAGGTCGTTTTTCTTGGTTTATTGTGGTTTAATTTATTTATTTCGGTAATAATCACTCGTGAAAAGCATTTTACAGCCGATGCTTGTCTTTTAATGAACATTCCTTCTTCTTTATTGTCTTTCAACGTCGTGGCGAACTTCATACGGTAGAGTGTTAGAGATGTTGTCGACCGAAAGGTCTTTTTTTGCTTGGTTTATCTTGGTGTCTCTTATTTAGCTTGGTTGTAATCACGCCGTAGTAACTTGCATGTATGCGCGGCCCCTCTAGCGACGATATTCGATCAATAGTAGTATTAGTTGATGAAGGCGAAGACTTGCAATGCAAACCACGAGTGTGTGCTGCAGTTCAACACGAAGCGTTAACGGCTGCAGCGATAGCAGTGTAAAAAAAAAGCAGCGATAGCATAGTGCTTTCGCACAGAGGCCAGCGAAGCTGCTCTGTTTGCACTGCACCGGTACAAATCCTAGTCGCGGCAGTATTTATTTCATTATTTATTTAAGGTCAATTCAAGGTATGGCTTCAGCGATGTCCCAAGTTTTACACCTTCGGCTTTAAAGTAGAGCTCTCGCTCTAAAATCGTTTTCTTGTCGTACTTTAAAAGGTTTCCTTTCATCAAGGGCTTGCATATTTTGATTATAACGAATGTGCAAAAAGCACATTTTAGATAAGAAATAAAAATCAAATAATGTAGCTGAAAGTCTGCTCTGAACATAATCGTATGTTTGGAGACATATTCGCTACTGCTGCTATTATTCTTGCAAACCAGGTCATCGCAAGAGGCAGTGAAGTGATAGTGAGGCTGCGAGGTGCGCTATGCGTTGCAGAGAAATAAGTATCGCTGGCAAAATCCCCAACCAGGATCTTCATAACGATGTACATTTGACAACTTATGGCACAGAAATAAGCAGTGCTCAATCTCTTCAGTTGAAAGAAGGGAGAGCCGTGATGGACCATGGCCGCCGAGATAAGCCATCAAGGCACTGTGGTAACCTAACATTCTGAAGCCTGCTGATTCGCCATGTCTCGAAGGCTGGGTATGAGCACTTTCGTCATGACACACCAACTCGCCCAAGCAGCTAGCTACACTCATCAACTTCATTTCCAGTTCATCCAGCCCTTCCTTATGCGTTGCCCGTCAGTCCTATTAAAACTGTGTCGTTCATCCCAACAGCAGTAAATAGCGCATGTGGTGTCCCCCTCCTTTTGTCCTGTATGATCGAGCGCTAATTTTCGTCATGACACACACTCGCCTGAAAAACTACCCTTATCAACTTCATTCCTAGCACATCGGGCCCTTTCCTAAGTGTTCCCACTAGTCCAGTTGGCACCGTGTCGCTCATTGCAAACGGAGTAACTAGCGCATGTGGTGTCCCCTTCGTTCTGTCCTGTGTTATCGAGCGGCACTTTCATCACGATAGACCAATTCGCCCAAACAGCTACTCTCATAAACTTCATTTCCAGTTTACCCGGTCCTTTCGTATGGGTTCCCACCAGTCTTACTGGAACTGTGTCGATCATCACAACAACAGTAAATAGCGCATGACGTGTCCTGTCTGATCGAGCGCTACTTTTCGCCATGATACACCAGCTCGCCTAAACGGCTACCCTCAACAAATTCATTTCCAGTTCATCCGGCCTTTTCGTATGGGTTCCCGCCTGTCCTATTATAACTGTGTCGTCCATCACAACAGCAGTAAATAGCGCATGTGATGTCCTGCCTGATCAAACGCTACTTTTCGTCAAAACACACCAACTTGTAGAAATAGCTACCCTCATTAACTTTACTTCTAGCTCATTGGACCCTTTCGTGTGAAGTAACGCCAGTTCATTTAGCACTGTGTCGCTCATTGGAAATGGAGTAAATAGCGCATGTGGTGTCGCCTTCGTTTGGCCTGTCTGATGGAGCGTTACTTTTCGTCATGACACACCAACTCGTAGAAGAAGCTACCCTAATCAACTTCATTTCTAGTTCATCGCGACCGTTTGTATGCGTTCCCGCCAGTCCCAATGACACTGTGTCGCTCATCACAACAGCAGTAAATAGCGTATGTAGTGTCCCTTCGTTTTGTCCTGTCTGATGGAGCGCTATTTTCCAGCATGATAGACCAACTCGCCCAAACAGCTACCCTCATCAACTTCATTTCCAGTTCATCCGGCTCTTTCGTATGTGTTCCCGCAAGTCCTACTGGAACTGTGTCGCTCATCACAACAGCAGTACTTAGAGCGCGTGATGTCCCCTTAGTTTTGTCCTCTCTGATTGAGCGCTGCTTTTCGTCATTACACACCTACTCGTAGAAACAGCTACACTCATCAACTTAATTTCTAATTCATCGCACCCTTTCGTATGTTCCTGCCAGTGCTATTCGAAATGTGTCACTCATCACAACAAAAGCAAATAGCGCATTTGGTGTCCTGTCTGTGAAACGCTACTTTTCGTCATAAGACACCAGCTCGCCCAAACGGCTACCCTCATAAACTTTATTTCCAGTTCATCCGGCCCTTTTGTACGTGTTCCCGCCAGTCCTATTGGCACTGTGTCGCTCACTGGAAACGGAGTAAATAGCGCATGTGGCGGCCTCTTCGTTTGGTGCTGTATGATCGAACGCTACTTTTCGTCATGACACACCAACTTGTAGAAAAAGGTACCCTCGTCAACATCAAATCTAGTTCATCGCGGCCTTTCGTATGTGCTCCCACCAGTCCTATCGGCAGTGTGTCGCACTTCATAACCGGAGTTCATATATAGCACATGTGGTGTCGTATTCTTTGGTCCTGTCTGACCGAGCGCTACTTTTATTCATGACACACCAACTCGCCCAAAATCTACCCTCATAAACTTCAATTCCAGTGTATCGGGCTTGTCGCATGTGTTCCCGCTAGTCCAATTGGAACTGTGTCCCTCATCGCAACAATTTTAAATAGGTCATGTGGAAAGGCTCATTTTAAATAGGCTCATTGCAAACGGAGTAAATAGCGCACGTGGTGTCCCCTTCGTTCTGTACTGTTTGGCCGTGCGCTGCTTTTCGTCATGATAGACCAACTCGCCCAAACAGCTACCCTCATCAACTTCAGTTCCAGCTCAATCGACCCTTTCGTACGTGTTCTTCCCAGTCCTATTGGAACTGTGTCACTCATCATAACGGCAGTAAATACCGCAAATGGTGTCCCCTACGCTTTCTACTGTCTGATGAAACGCTACTTTGCGTCGACACGCCAACTCGTCGAAACCGATACCCTCATAAACTTCATTTCTAGTTCACTGCGCCCTATCGAACCTGTTCCCGCCAGTCCTATTGGCAGAGTGCCGCTCAATTGGAAAGAGAATAAATAGCTAATATGGCGTGCCCTTCGTATTGTCCTGTCTGCTCGAGTGCTACTTTTCGTCATGATAGACCAACTCGTCGAAAGAGGTACCCCATCAACTTCATTTCCAGTTCATCCGGCTCATTCGTGCGTGTTCCGGACAGTGCTTTTGGCACTGTGGCGCTCACCACAATATCAGTATATAGCGCATGTGGCGTCTTTACTTTTTTCCTGCCTGATGGAGTGCTACTTTTCGTCATGATACAGCAACTCGCCCAAACGGCTAGCTTTATCAACTTCTTTTCCTGTTCATCCGGCCTTTTGGTATTTGTTCCTGCCAGTCCTATTACTGTGGCGCTCATAACAACAGTAGTGAATAGCGCATGTGGTGTCACCTTTGTTTTGTCCTGTCTGTACGAGCGTTACTTTTCGTCATGGTACACCTACTCAGCCAAACAGCTACCCTCATCAACTTCATTTACAGTTCATCCGGCTCATTCGTGTGTTTTCCCGCCAGTGCTATTGGCACCGTGTCCGTCAACACAACATCAGTAAATATCGCATGTGGTGTCTCTTTTTTTCCAGCCTGATGGAGCACTACTGTTCGTCATGATGCCCCAACTCGGCCGAACAGCTACCCTCATCAACTTCATTTCCAGTTCATCCGACCCTTTCACAACAGCAGTTAATAGCTAATGTGGAGTCCGGTCTGATCAAACGCTGCTTTTCGTCAAGACACACCGACTCGTCGAAACAGCT
Organism: Amblyomma americanum; assembly: GCF_052857255.1. NCBI lineage: Eukaryota > Metazoa > Arthropoda > Arachnida > Ixodida > Ixodidae > Amblyomma > Amblyomma americanum. Next base: position 95,198,480 of record NC_135507.1, read on the forward strand.
ACCCTCATCAACTTCATTTCTAGTTCATCGAGAACTTTCGTGTGTGTTCCCGCCAGTCTTATCGACAGTGGGTCGCTCGTCACAACCGGGCTATTTAGCGCATGGGGTGTCCTCTTCGTTTGGTCCTGTCTATTCAAACGCTACTATTCGTGATGAAACACCAACTCGTAGAAAATTCTAGCCTCATAAACTTCATTTCTAAGTCATCGCGGTCGTTCGTATCTGTTCCCGCCACTCCTAATGCCACTGTGCCGCTGATGGCAACAACAGTAAAAAGCTCACGTGGTGTCCCCAACGTTTTGTCCTGTTTGATCGAGTGCTACATTTCGTGATGACACACTAACTCGCCCAAACAGCTACCCTCATCAGTTTTATTTCCAGTTCATCCGGCCTCTTCTTAAGTGTTCCCGCAAGTCCTATTGGAAATGTGTCGCTCATCACAACAGAAGTAAATAGCGCATCTGGTGTCTCCTTCGTTTTGCCCTGTCGCATCGAGTGCTGCTTTTCGTCATGATACACCAACTCGCAGAAACAGCTGCCCTCATCAACTTTATTTCTAATTCATCGCGCCCTTTTGTGTTTGTTCCCGCCAGTGGTATTGGCACTGTGTTACTCACCACAACATCAGCAAATAGCGCATGTGGTGTATTTCGTTTCTTCCTGCCTGATGGAGCACTACTTTTCTTCTTCATACAGCAACTCGCCCAAACGGCTACTCTTATCAACTTCTTTCCCAGTTCATCCGGCCCTTTCGTATGCGTTCCCACCAGTCCTATTAGTGTCGCTCAGTTGGAAACGCAGTAAAAAGCGCATATGGCGTCCCCTTCGTGCTTTCCTGTATAATCGAACGCTATTTTTCTTCATGACCCAGCAAACAGCGTACCTCCCCAGGTGCGCCCAGAAAGGATGGAATGTCCCAGTCCCAGAAAAACATTTATCGGACATTTCCAGGACGTAGAGGCAGGACACAGAAACACAAGCAAAAGCAAAAGGGAAGTGCGCCCACTAATGTCCTAGAAACATTTTTTCGAGGGTGTTAAGCAGGAACATAAACAAATCATTGAATCTTGGTCCCAGAAAGGTAACTGGGAGTACGTTTTTGGTACCAATGCTTTTCAACAAAAAATACAAATTGACTCCTCACTCCCTTTTCTCTCTTCCTCGCGCCAAAATCTACGGGGAAAGAAGGGTTTTCTCTTACACTCGCCGTTTTGAGAGATCAAGCAGTTTTGTTCGAACAGCCGAAGGAAGCGCATTTCACCCCGCATCTCTCTCGTGGGCCGTCGGCTCCATGCTGCAAGCAGGCAGGCGACGGCGGTCTGCCCTTTCATCGCATCGCCGGGAGCGGCGGTCACCGACGTGCCAGTCTTCTATAGTGTTTCCAACTTCAGCACGGTACGGTGGTCCCTGCAGGCATCTCCAACTACCAGCAGTCCTCGTTGCGCCGCTGTCTAGCAGAGGCGCAGTAATGGGCCTCCCGTCGCTCGCCCGGCTACCTCGCTGCGCCCGCCGGGCTTCCTCGCTGGACGGAAGCCATCTTGCGCACACGTATTCGCGCAGCCCCTAGCCGCTCGCGCGCATGCCCCAGCGCGCGGCAGCTCTTGCTCTCATCACTGGGCTATCGTGAACTTCGTAGCTACGGATTAATGGCAGCTTTCCCGCGCACCTCGGCGTGCCCACATAATTCCTTTTGGAACTGATGCCGTGGCGCGCGGCGCATCGCAAGTCTTTTGCACAGCTTCACGGCCCTACACCACAATGGCGCTCTTAGGCGTCGTTCGCGGCAGCGGATTTCAAGGCAATGGGCGACTCCTAGCGCGCACTCTGCATTCCTCAGCGCCCCCGACGACTGTGGCGTGTTGTTGGTTGCAGCGTGGCCGTACACTGTGGTCATAGGCGGGAGAGATTTTCGGAAGCCCTCCAGACTCTAGCTGCGAGTGCCCATGGATTAACCTGCTTTACCACATTGCCGTCCTGTCGCAGCGGCATAGTTTGTGCTGTGTTCGCGTCGCTGACTTTCAACCCACCCCCACCGGATTACTTGTGCCTAGATCCCCTTGATCTCGCCTCCCACGCCGTATTGTGCCGCACGCGCGGTCTGCTGTACCATGGGTGTGGCGCGTCAGGGCTCCTACCTCAAGACGTCCCCCCTTTCCACCCGGCCCAAGCAGTCTTATCTCCACACTTAGTCACAAGAAAATAAAACGGGGGTGTAACGAGGATGTAAGGCGTATGTTTGAGCGTTCGCTGTGCCTTGAGAAGGCGCAGGACAGAAGGCTGCGTTGAATTCATGTATATAGTTGCGGCATTTTATTTCATCCCCGGATTTCCATTGGCAACGTCGTCAAGGTATGTTGGTTTATGCTCGTTTTTTATTTTCGCCTCGTAGAATTAATTTTTTTCCTCTTTCGATAACACGCTCAAGCTTACTTCGAGGCTCGTGCGAGAGGCAAAGCCAGAGGGAGGTTTCACTCTGCAGAATATCCGTGACCTGAAACCACGTATCTGTATCGTACGCCCATATCGTCTTTTCTTTTGGCATCCAGGCTGCTCTTTACATGCGTTTGCTTTTGCGTGTGCACATATGCTTTCGTACCCTTTAGAATGTTTGCTTGAGGTGCATCAACTTTCAGCCTGTATTATGTTTTTATTGCTTTATTTTCAGATTTCTCAGAGCTAGAGAAAAATTTGGCCATTATTATATGCTGGTGCCGTAGAGCTCCGTACATTGTGTGTTAAATGGTGCATACACATGCATCTCCTGTTTGTATTCATTTAAATGCAAAGAGCACATATAATAAACTGAAATTACATCTGTATTGCGCTGCTATTTCCTGTTATATGTGCGGGATCGGTCGACTTTTTGAATTCATATTGAAGTCTGCATGAAAAAGAACAAAAAAAAATTATTGAGCCAGAGCCGAGAAATCTAGAATTAGCCTTTTGGGGCCGTCCCTGGGATGCACAACTTTTTGGACACGGCTAGTTGTGGGGATGTTTTTTAGATGTCTTCGGGAAAAATGAGGACCTCCTGGGGACATTCCAAATGTCCTAATGGGATATTTCTGGGAGATTTTGAGGAGGTTTTGTGTCTGTTGGGGATACAGCAACTCGCCCAAACGGCTACCCTCAACAACTTCTTTTCCAGTTCATCCGGCCTTTTGGTATGTGCTCCTGCCAGTCCTATTGGCACTATTTCGCTGATCACAACAGTAATAAATAGCGCATGTGGTGTCCCCTTCGTTTTGTCCTGTCCGTACGAGCGGTACGTTTTGTCATAGTACACCATTTCGCCCAAGCGGCTACCCTCATCAACTTTATTTCCAGTGCATCCGACCCTTTTGTATGTGTTCCCGTCATCCTATTGGCACTGTGTAGCTCACTGGAAACAGAGTAAGTAGCGCATGTGGTGTCCTCTTCGTTTGGTCCTGTATGATCGAACGCTACCTTTCGTTATGACGCACCAAATCCGTAGAAAAAGGTACCCTCATAAACATAATAAGTAGTTCATTGCGGCCTTTCGTATGTGTTCCCGCCAGTCCTATCGGCACTGTGTCGCACATCATAACAGGTGTAAATAGCATATGTGGTGTCGTCTTGGTTTGGTCCTGTCGGAACGAGCGCTACTTTTCGTCATGATACACCAACTCGCCCAAAAAGCTAACCTCATAAACTTCATTTCCAGTTTTTCGGGCCTGTCGTACGTGTTCCCGCTAGTTCCACTGGAACTGTGTCCCTAATCGCAACAACATTAAATAGCCCATGTGGAGTCCCCTTCGTTGTCTCTTGTCTTATCGAGCGCTACTTTTTGTCATGATAGACCAACTAGCCCAAACAGCTACCGTCATCCACTTCATTTCGAGTTAATTTCCAGTTCATATCCAGTTCATCCCGCCAGTACGGTTGGCACTGCGTCGCTCATAGGAAACGGAGTAAAATAGCGCATGTGGTGTCCTCTTCGTTTGGTCCTGTCTGATCGAACGCGACTTTTCGTCAAGACACCCCAACTAGTCGAAACATTTACGCTCATCAACTTGATTTTATAGTTCATGGGGCCCTTGCGTATGAGTTTCGGCCAGTCCAATCCGGACTGGTCGCTCATCATAACAGGAGTAAATAGCGCATTATGGTGTCGTATTCGTTTGGTCCTGTCTGATGGAGCGCTACTTTTCGTCATGATACACCAACTCGCCCAAAGAGCTACCCTTATAAACTTTATTTCCATTTTATCCGGAACTTTCGCATGTGTTCCCGTCAATCCTATTAGAACTGCGTCGCTCGTCGCAACAGCATTACATAGGGCATGTGGTGTCCCCTTCGTTTTGTCCTGCCTTATCGAGCGCAATTTTTTGTCACGGCAGACCAACTCGCCCAAACATCCACCCTCATAATCTTCAATTCAAGTTTATCCTGCCCTTTCGTACGTGTTCCCGCACAGTCCTATTGGCACTGTGTGGCTCATCACAATAGCAGGAGATAGCGCATGTGGTGTCTTTTTCATTATGTCTTGTTTGATCGAGGGCTAGTTTTCATCATAATACACCATCTCGCCCGAACAGTTAACCTCATTGTGAAGTGCACCCTGTAAAAAAGTACAATACTGTCACGTAGTGGTGACGGCAGTCGAAGCAGCGATGAAGACGGACGAAAGGGTCTTCTAAGAGAACTGTTTATTGGGCTGACTTGCACCCAAAATGAACTGAATCACTCGGTGGCGGCGAAGCGACAAGCGTGCTCGGCGGTCGTCGAACAGAATGCCCGCCGCTGTCGGCCGTGCTCAATTTAAAGCTGATAGCGAACATTCGAGATAAAGGGCGCAAAGTTACTAGAACATTCCGGAACAACGTAGAATCAGCTTTGCCTGGCTGCGATCAATCGAGATAAATCTAGTCGCGTCTTGCGTCGCAAACAAAGCGATAAAGTGGTGTCGCGGCAGATTTGAAAAACGAACAAACACTGCAAATATTCGCGGCATTACTCCCCTCTCAAAGAAGCATCGACCCGATGCATTAAAACAAATAATGCGACTAGTAAGGGAAAAAACGGATCTTGCGAAAATAGAGCATGGAAACGCAGCGGCCTTTAGCGCGCATAATACGGCTTCAGACGGACTACATGGACAACTTCTGGTCGTACGCGGCGTCGCTGGGATGCAGTCATTGCGTCAGGGATGACTTCATAATCCAGTTCACCCAGCCGACGAAGAACCTTGTACGGGCCGAAATAGCGGCGCAAAAGCTTTTCACTCAATCCACGGCGGCGAATGGGCGTCCACACCCAGACTTGGTCTCCTGGCTTGTATTCCGCGTTGCGTCTTCGTAGGTTGTAGCGTCTGGCGTCGGACCACTGCTGATCTTTGATCCGTAATCGGGCAAGCCTTCGAGCTTCTTCTGCGCGTTGAAGGTAGGCGGCAACGTCGACGTTCTCTACTTCTGTAACGTTGGGCAGCATGGCGTCTAGCGTGGTCGTGGCCTCCCTGCCATGGACGAGCCTAAAAGGCGTCATCTGGGTGGTCTCCTGCACTGCGGTGTTGTAGGCGAAGACGACGTAAGGCAGGATGACATCCCAGGTTTTATGTTCGGCATCGACATACATAGCGAGCATATCGGCGATGGTTCTGTTCAGGCGCTCGGTCAGTCCGTTGGTCTGCGGATGGTATGCAGTTGTCCTCCGGTGGCTGGTTTGGCTGTAGCGCAGGATGGCTTGCGTGAGTTCCGCCGTAAATGCTGTTCCTCTGTCCGTGATGAGCACATCGGGGGCGCGGTGTCGAAGAAGAATGCACTCCACGAAAAATTTGGCCACTTCTGCTGCTGTTCCGTTCGGTAGGGCTTTCGCCTCGGCGTAGCGGGTCAGGTAGTCGGTCGCTATGATGATCCACTTATTTCCAGATGTTGACGTTGGAAAAGGGCCAAGCAAGTCCATGCCAATCTGCTGAAAGGGCCTTGAGGGAGGTTCAATGGGGTTCAGAAATCCTGCTGGTCGTGTGGGAGGAGTCTTTCGTCGCTGACAATCTCGGCATGTTTTCACATAGTGTGCGACATCGGCAGACAGTCGGGGCCAGTAATACTTGTCTTGAATGCGGCGGAGGGTGCGAGTAAACCCGAGATGTCCAGCTGTCGGCTCGTCGTGTGAAGCCTGTAGAACTTCTTCTCGGAGACAAGTAGGTACAACAAGGAGGTAGGCTGTTTTGTTCGCTGTAAAGTTCTTCACAAGGACCTCATTCTGCAAACAGAAGGAAGACAGTCCTCGCTTGAATGAAGCGGGGGGGTGAAGAAACCTTGCCTTCCAGGTACTCGATGAGGCCTTTTAGGTTGGGGTCCGAGAGTTGCTGCTGAGCAAAAGAGCTTGCGCTGATGGGTCCCAGGAAGGCGTCCTCATCGTCGTCCAGCGGCGGTGCATCTACAGGGGCTCGTGAGAGGCAATCGGCGTCAGTGTGCTTGCGTCCGGACTTGTAAACGACGGTGACGTCAAACTCCTGGAGACGCAGACTCCATCGAGCGAGTCGGCCAGAGGGATCCTTCAAATTGGCAAGCCAGCAGAGCGCGTGGTGGTCGCTGACCACCTTGAACGGCCGTCCGTAGAGGTAGGGGCGGAATTTCGACGTAGCCCAGATGATGGCAAGGCACTCCTTCTCAGTGGTCGAATAGTTAGCCTCGGCCTTGGAAAGGGAACGGTTAGCGTATGCGATGACCTTCTCCAGCCCGTCACTTTTTTGAACGAGAACGGCGCCTAGTCCCACGCTGCTTGCGTCGGTATGAACTTCAGTATCGGCGTTTTCATCAAAATGCGCAAGGATCGGTGGGGACCGTAAACGACGCTGAAGTTCTTTGAAGGCTTCTGCTTGCGGCGCTTCCCATTTAAACGGCACGTCTGCCTTCGTCAGTTGGGTCAGGGGCTCGGCGATGCGCGAAAAGTTTTTCTCAAATCGTCGGTAATATGCGCATAGTCCGAGAAATCTGCACACTGCTTTCTTATCGGCCGGCGGTTGAAACTGTTCAATAGCAGCTGTTTTCTGCGGGTCTGGGCGTACTCCTTCCTTGCTAACGATGTGGCCTAGAAACAGCAGCTCTTCGTAGGCAAAGTGGCATTTCTCTGCTTTCAAGGTTAGGCCAGACGACTTGATTGCGTCTAGTACTGTTCGAAGTCTTTTGAGGTGCTCTTCAAAGTTCGAGGCGAAGACAACGACGTCATCTAAATATACCAGACAAATCTGCCACTTCAGGCCTGCCAGCACTGTATCCATTACTCGCTGAAACGTCGCTGGTGCGGAACAGAGACCAAATGGCATCACCTTGAACTCAAACATCCCATCCGGAGTTATGAATGCTGTCTTCTCGCGATCTCTTTCGTCGACCTCAATTTGCCAGTAGCCGCTCTTGAGGTCCATCGATGAGAAATATTTGGCGTTGCAGAGGCGGTCCAGTGTGTCGTCGATGCGGGGGAGGGGGTAGACGTCCTTCTTTGTTATGTTGTTCAAGTGGCGGCCGATAAGAAAGCAGTGCGCAGATTTCTCGGACTATGCGCATATTACCGACGATTTGCGCATATTACCGGCGAGAGGTACTGGGATCGATACCCAGCACCTCCACCAGATGTCACGTAGTGGTGACGGCAGTCGAAGCAGCGATGAAGACGGACGAAAGTGTCTTCTAAAAGAACTGTTTATTGGGCTGACTTGCACCCAAAATGGACTGAATCACTCGGCGGCGGCGAAGCGACAAGCGTGCTCGGCGGTCGTCGAACAGAATGCCCGCCGCTGTCGGCCGTGCTCAATTTAAAGCTGATAGCGAACATTCGAGATAAAGGGCGCAAAGTTACTAGAACATTCCGGAACAACGTAGAATCAGCTTTGCCTGGCTGCGATCAATCGAGATAAATCTAGTCGCGTCTTGCGTCGCAAACAAAGCGATAAAGTGGTGTCGCGGCAGATTTGAAAAACGAACAAACACTGCAAATATTCACGGCAATACAGTTTGAAGACATTCGACTCCGACAGACGTTGCTTTCGACAGCGCTTCTCTCTCAAAACGGTCACGATGGCTATCAGGAAAGAGCCGCTGCCAATGACTTTACATCATCCTGTTAGTGCTTCCTTGAGTTAGAAGATAGTGTGTGCGCTTCCGCGCACACTAAAATACTTACCATTCCTGCAAAGGTGAAGATGCCGTTTGTGCCCTAGTAAAAAAAAAAGTAAGATTTGTATTTATATTCATGGAAGAAATGACTTTAAATATTCGCATGCGTTTGTTTTCAAACTTATCAGCCTAAGATTAAGTAAGGAAAAGAAGGTTCGGAGATCAGCGAGAGAGGAGAGCAATTGAGAACCAAAACACAATGTAAAGTCGAGGTGCGTTCTAGAAATGTTTTCAAGGTGAGCTCGACAGCTCCCACCATTATCGACACTGCGCTCTTAGACACGTTAAATGCCTTAAGAGTCCGCCATTTCCACGAGAAATATCCCTATTTCAGGCAGTTTTCCCAGCAAACCTCATAAATTTCCTGCTTTTCTGCTCGTAATATATTGTACTAAATGTTTTCTAACCATTATGTGCTTTCATGAAGGTTCTTACAGGTCAAAATGCATGCTATTGCCAAGTATTACAAATTGCTGGTATGCGGCTACACTATCCCACGCTCTCCTGTGTAATTAATAGAAGCGCGACTCGTGAGGCGCGTTTGCCGCCGTCATCCGCTTCCCATCACTCCTCTTCAAAAACGAAGCGTTAAGGAAGATTTCGCTATCTGGCTTGGTTGGCGCTGTGTTTAATCAAATGCACTTCCTAGTAATAGCAAAGAAAAGGAGCACGAAATTGACAAGTGGGTGCTTGTATCAATATAGCTCAATAAGAGTATTGCCTTGCTCTAATTGCTATATTAATCGTAGAGATCCATTCACTAACACCTTTACCAAGATGGAAAAAAGTTGAGGCCGGACTATGAATACAGCTCCAATCCGCCAACTTTCGATTAAGGTGACCGGCACGGCCAACCACACAGCGCTCATGTAGCGGCGCTCTGTGTCACAGGGTAAGGCGCTTTATTCCGGCCAGCATGAAGACGAACAAAACAGCGATATGTGCAGGAGAGAGCAACAAAAGGCTTGCAATGAAATAGTTTTGTAGCGAAAGCCACATTGGCCACGAACTCGCGGTTTCGCCGTGATCGCAGTCCCACCGTGCACGCACCGCACCACGTGACCAACCACGTGACTGGTCACGTGGCAAAAACTAGCCAGACAACCAGACTAACCTGGACTTGCAATTCAAGATTAACGAAGGCTAACCAAGCTTTGCCTTAGCTTTCGCAACGTATATCCTGGCATAGCCGCGCTAAGCCACTGCCAATTTTTATTTTTACTTTATTATTGTTGGATGGACAGACAAAACTTTCAGCGTGGCACGGATGTCGAACATTAGCGGCAATAAGATTTTATCGAACGACAAAGGAATTATGGTGCGAACGCGCCATTGTCAAGGTTACGGTGCGGTGGAGCTCAGTGCTCACCGCCGTATTTCCTAGAACGCGAAACCTTTCCCGGGCTCTATAAAAAAATTAATGTGGATTATCTCAGCTAATCCAAGATATACAAAGCGAATAATGTCGGCGTTCACTGTGTTCATTCGCGTTGGCGTTCACAACGTTCTAGACGGCGAAGGCTTTGAGCAAAGGAAGGGCGCCTAACTGGCCCACTCGATATGCGGACGCCTCATTCGTGTTTTGATACATGTGGCGGTGGTGAGAGAGAGAGATGTGGCGTGAATGCATTAGCGCTGACACCGTTGTGGCTGACATGCGGCACTGCAGCAATGGTAGGCCGCAGCGTTCATTTGGTGATCAATCTCTCGCGATCAACCATTAACTGCATGCCAGCTTCCAGGGGGGCAGGGAGGGCGCACTGCCTATCCAGTGAGCGGAACACATTCAAAGCAGTTTTTTCAGTTGGATACCAACGCCACGTACATGAAAGCGAGATTGAGGTCTCCACTGACCCACGGAGCTGGTTGCGAGCCTTTCCTTCTGTGAAAATGAACAGCCTTTGCAAAGTTGTCAACGCCAACGAACACTATGAACACCGTCGGCTCCCTTGTTGGGTTTTTGAGGAAAGGAAACGGCACTGTAACCGCCTCGCATATCTCGGAGGACACCCGAACCGCGCCGTAAAGGAAGGGATAAAGGAGGGACGGAAAGAAGAAAGAAAAAACTGAAAGTTGAGGAAAGGGGCGGCGCTGCGCAGCGGCGAAAACCTGTGGCTCGGTGCTACTAGTGTCGCATGCGCGGTATAGCGACTAGGGAGCGAGAGAGAGAGAAACAGGTGACGCATTCGGCGGCGGCCACCTGCGCCGTGCGTGACGTCACTCGTGCTCCGACATACGCCTGCTCGCGCGAAGCGCGCTGTTGAGTAGCGTAGTGAAGCTTTTCGCTTCAAAACGGTGAGCCCACGAGCCTTGCTCTGTAGCAGTGATAGCAACAGTCGAGTTTGGAATAATAACAATAATAATTGGTTTTTTGGGGAAAGAAAATGGCGCAGAATCTGTCTCATATATTGTTGGACACCGGAACCACGCCGCAAAGAAAGGGATAAAGGAGGGAGTGAAAGAAGAAAGGAAGTAAAAGGCGCCGTAGTGGAGGGCTCCGGAATAATTTCGACCACCTGGGGACCTTTAACGTGCACTGACATCGCACAGCGCACGGGCGCAGCGTTTTTCCTCATTAAAAACGCAGCCGCCGCGGTCGGGTTCGAACCCAGGAACTCCGGATCAGTAGTCGAGCGCCCTAACCACTGAGCCGAGTCATCAGCCTATAAAGGATTTTGCCCTATATATGTGGAAAGGTAAAAAAGGTGCAGACTCTCTACGTGAACATTGCTCGGTCTTCTTCGAAGTGTACCACCCAGGCAGGGGCATCACGCGGTGATGCTCTACAAGCGACACTTTTTCAGCATACCACTATCATTAAACTTAGAGGCTGGGTTGTATAGCGGTTATATATATATATATATATATATATATATATATATATATATATATATATATATATATATATATATATATATATATATATATATATATATATGCTTATGTAGGTAGCCAAGAGTCACCGAAACCAAGGTGCATAGGGGAATGTTTTTTTATGTGTTGTGCTTATCAGTGGGATATTACAGCACTTAGATTAATAAATCGCTTAAAGAAAATTACTTATGAAGCAGCAGAAAAAACAACCATGCCGCCGGTGGGATCCGAACCCATGACCTCCGAATATCGCGTCCGGTGCTCTTACCGGATTTGTTAATCTAAGTACTGTCATATCCCACTGATAAGAACAACACATAAAAGAAAAACATTCCCCTATGCACCTTGGTTTCGGTGACTGTTGGCTCCCTTCATAAGTTTGTCAAACGGGCCCCTCATTTCCTTTAACTTATCTGCTAATAGCTTAACGAGGGTCTCGGTTTTGGCAGTCTTGATGCCATAGTTAAGAGGGCTCTCGCAGTTTCCGCCCTCGCCGTTAGATGACGTTCCACGTCACGCTCGCGGTATTACAGGACGTGCTACGTCCGCCGCTATGGTCGAGGGTGGCGCTGGTGAACACTCTAAAGGTTCGCTTACGCCCAATGAACAAAAATACCCACGAGAGCAGCAGATTGGACAGCCGTCGCCGTAGCTCAGTTGGTAAGAGCTCCGGACGCGATATTCGGAGGTCGTGGGTTCGGATCCCATCGGCGGCATGGTTGTTTTTTCTGCTGCTTCATAAGTAATTTTCTTTAAGCGATTTATTAATCTAAGTACTGTAATATCCCACTGATAAGCACAACACATAAAAAAAAACATTCCCCTATGCACCTTGGTTTCGGGGACTGTGGGCTCCCTTTATAATTTTGTTAAGCGGGCCCATCATTTCTTTTAACTTATCTGCTTATATATATATATATATATATATATATATATATATATATATATATATATATATATATATATATATATATATATATATATATATATATATATATATATATATATATATATATATATATATATATATATATACGATTGGAGTGTTCAAGGTGGCGTTCGGGGCTGTGGGGTGGTAAAGCTGAAGGAAAACATTCGGTATACGCTGATGTTAATCTTTTTAAGCCGAAGCGACCAGTTAGGCTACATTTATGCTTCTCCGTAAAAAAAGCCTCTGTTGATGCAAGCATTTTTTCACGTCAGTGCCAAGCGCTTACGACGGCAAAAAATATTATGCGTAGTAGTAGCACTGTCGTTTAAAGACAGGTCATGGCAATCAAAAAATTTAGTGCGAAAGGAATAAGACTTGGACACACTCAAAGTCTACGCTATTCATGCACCTGTACCTCCCCACGGATTTGTTCCTGAGTGCGTTTACTTCAATATGGCTTACTGGGCATACCATGTGGTCACTGTACACAAGATGAGAATTTCAAAATTTTAAAGAACCGAGCAGGGTTAAAGAGACAAACAAATACTTTTGCCCATGGAGCTGAAGAGGGTTCAAAGAAAACTTGTTAGCAGGAGTCAGTCTTGGCCATTTCGAATTTTTTTTTAGATTTTCTGCATCTCTATCTGCTAACCTACTTCATTCAGAGGTGTTGGCACTGTTGTATGTTGTGCTTGTATGTTAACTGCCTATTTTTGAAAAACTTCTGCTTTGGGCGGGCCTGTACTCAAGGTATTAGATAGCAAACAAACCATGCGCTCACGTGTTAACGACTTAATATTCAGCTTCCTGAACAGCGATAGAGCAGTTGCTATACAGGTACGTGGACGCTAGAGCAACATAAATGCGGATTGGCTTCGCATAAACAAAGTCTTAATTATCAAAACCCTAATTTAGATATTTTATTTTGTTATGGCGAAGGAAATATTGTTGGCGAGGAGTCTCTATTCTACGCTATTTTTTCTAGGAAATGTCATTTTAAAGGAAGAAAAATCGAATTGTAGGGACCACTAATCTGTTGAATGACCCAGCCTACCCTAGTAGGTTAAAAACATACACTGACGTATTTTGGGTAAACTCACGTGAAGAGCTCGCGCCTTTCCTCCTTTATCCTGGGATATCTGAAAGTTGAAAAGAAACCATTAAGTCACCGCTCAACACGCTATCTATATAATTCATGTCGGTATCGCTTTTGCTCTCCACAAAGATTTGAGTGGGCGAAGTTTGATTACCCCCAGGAGATAAAAAAATAAATCACTGGGAATTTCTCTTGCACGCGCAACCCTGAAAACAAGAAGTATTAGAACTGAGCAAATACGCAAAGGGCATACGTGGACGCCCACAGCCGACTGTTTTTTATGTTCTGTGTCTTATTGGCCTTTAGATCAGAGGACTGTGCACCAACTAAACGAGTTCCTGCACACCTCAACCGAATGCACTTTTTGCACACCACCCAGAAAGATTCAAGAAATCGTCACGGAAATAAAACCAGGGATCGACCAACTAGCGTAAACAATTGCCACGACGTCAGCTTGCAACGTGAGCTAGGCTGCACGGTTAACTCAAGCAAACCCTCATACAACTATATTCTCTCTACCTCCGCCGAAAACTGTACGAACCTCCACATTGACCGCAGAAGCATCGACTGTAGCTTTTCTCCAAGATATATTTGGTGAAATTCTGGAAAATCAACAAAACTACAAAAGCCAGTACAAAACACTACTAGAACCTATAGCACTACACGATACAGGAATAAGTACCATCCAATCCGCCTACAACACGTGCGTCTGGCGCCACCGAGCAGGTGGCCATGCTATTTCGCAAATAACGGCCTTCAAGTTCTACCAAGCCAGCTTCGACGTACAGTATCTAGAATTATGAGGCCCTGTCTCTTAAAAGGTGAGGCCCACAACTTTCATTCTTAACACAGACAGCCCCAGAACCTGAAATAACGATCACATCAGTTCATTCGGCAGAACTCAACACCTCTCCAAAGAGCGCTTTGCGATATGAGGGAATTTATTACTGTTCAACCTGCACGGGCTTACGCCAAATGTCATCCAAAAGGAGGTTTGCTAAATTACTGGTGTCGCTAAATCGGCTCAATAATCTAAGAGATCCTCTCCATCCCACGCCCATAGGCAACATGTTATAAGACACAAGTTGACATCTTACGCTCATCTGGCATGAGTAGTATGCAGAAAGCCACAATACCGAGGGAACACAAGGCATCAACCGCGACCTTGTGGACTCCACCTTTTCAAGTTTTGAATGCTAGCGCATGTATCAGCAAGCTACAGTCATAACACTGGGTTGCTTTTAGTACGCACGGAAATAACGTGCGGACATAGCATTCAAAGTGCAGGCGTATGCGTTAGCAGGCTGCCCGCATGATAAACACACCAGAAACATTATGCTCTCTGACATCACACAAGAACCGAATCAGCAGACGTCCGGTAAAAGCACGCTGGGGAGACTGCACTAGAAAAATCAGCCACCCGTATACGCAATGTCTTTTTACTAGTAGTGCACCGGAATCTTGATTTATAAGAAAGCGGAAGTCAAATACCTCAGAAATTACATAGCGATCAGATCACTGTCCATCCTACATGGTATATATTATACTGCAAACAGAATGAGGACAGCATAACAATTCAATAACCCGACTCACCGGGCAGACTTACGTGAAGCCTACTCGACAACGGGATAATATTCCGGGGGTTGCTCAGCAGTAGCCGCGACAAGCCGCTGTCAGGGAGAACATAAAAACCAGGCCGCCCCAGCACTAGCTCATTAGCTGCAGCGTCCTCGTCGTCGTCAACCGCACAGCGAAAGAGCAACTTCCTCTTCGCCTCTGGGCTGCGTATCGTAACACTATCCCCCTCCGATTTGCAGAAGGAAAGTCCATGTGCGTCCTAAGGTGATGGGTTCGAATGTCACGGCTTAAGAAGGACGACGTGCACGAGCTCAGTGGAGAGGGCCGCGGTAGGAGAGTTGGTGTTCAGTTGCGATATTTCGTAGGTCACATTGCTCAGCTGCCTCAAGTCATGGTAAGGATCCACGTAACGACACACACAGGCCCACACATTGTGCAGGGAGCCAGAGGAGTACGAGGGAGATAAAAGAATAGTGAGCGTCACGGTGCTGAATGTCGGAACGATGTTTTTGGCCAGTCTGACACGCGTCCAGACGATTTCAAACGATTTCGAGGGAGGCGTCAGCACAGGCAATGGTGTCACAAGCGTAACTTCTGGTAGAAAGGTCATGAGGCAGTCAGCTGTCAATAAGTAGCAACGGGTCGCGGCCAAAGAGTAGGTGGAAGATGTAGCGTCCGATGGTATGGTGACGTGAGGAATTGTAGGTGACGTCACGAAAGACAAATTGACGTCCAAGTAACGATGGTGGTCGGATAGATACAGAGACAGCCTGTCCGTCAGGGTGGTGGTAAGGCTATCAGGAAGCACGTTTGTTTGGGATGGTAGACAGTCGCGTACTTGTGACGGGTGGAGCATGAGAGCAGAAGGTCGTCGACCATTTAGAAAGAAAGCAGCAGCTTCGATTTGTAAGCGGTTGACGATGTGCGCCATGACGCAGGATGACGTCATGGAGAAGGGAATCGGTGAAATCAGAGGCAGAGCTGGTCGGGATAGCGCGCGTGCTAGCGTACCGGGAAGTGCAATCGGCGCAAAGACAATCCACTTGTTCACTGAAGTTGGTGTGGGAAAAGGCCCAAGCAGATGAAGACTAACGAGCATAAATGGGCCAGTCGGAATGTTGATGGGTTGTAGGTGGCCACTAGGCGGAAGACGAGGCATTTTCCGGCGCTGACATTGATCGCAAGCAGCAACGTAGCCGCGGACAGAGTGGTAAATGGACAGATGGATGGAATGTAGGAGCGTCTCCTTTGATACGGGGTAACAGCAGTTGCCACCATGCTCAGCTTTTTCCTTTATTTATGTTTAACTGTGTTGTTAAGTTATTGCAATTTTCCATTTTCTTTCAATTCTTGTTCCTACACATTTAACTTTGTCAGTTTTCTGCTTTCGAGCCACCAATCTTCCAATCTCTTTTTGCTAATTTGCTAATAGGCGGTGCCTTCCCCGCCACTCGCCTATTCAGAGAAAGGAGGTCATGAGCCACTGTAGGCACCGCCGGAAGATCGTGAGCGATGCCTGCTAGAGGGAGTGGACGCGCTAGCCAGGACGGCTTCCAAGGGAGCCAGTGAATATGGGTGTACGATCAACAAAATGGTGAAATACTTCAAAAGAACGACATTCGTTTGCTGCAAGCCGACAAGGAAGGTGTTTTTGGGGTGGTGCCTAAGGGGGCGTATAATGAAAACGTGCCGTGCAGTTGAGAAAAACTTTAAACGGTCTGAATTCAAGCCAGTGAAGGCTAAGTCAAGAGCCATCGCCCTCTGCAATGAATTGGAGCAGCAAATGTTAGCAAAGTGTATAAGTGACTGTGAGCGCAAAACTCTTAGCATGTTTTTTTACAGCTAAGACCCACAAAGAAGGTGTACCATTCCGTTGTATTGTAAGCGAAAGGGGATCTTGGCAGCGCCTTGTTAGTTATTTCCTGCTGAAGCATCTTAACCAGCTTGGGGTCACTGATCCTTTCGCAACAAAGAACTCTTTGGATATAATTGAAGTTCTTGACGGTAATCGGAAAATTGGGTATTTCTTTTCTGTTGATGCATAAGATCTTTTCTATACCATTCCCCATAAGGAATTCTTCACAGTCGTTCAAGCATGCATTGAGGAAAGGGGGGGGGGGGGGTACACCTTTTAAAAACGCAGCTGGTGTGTCAGTAGGGAATTTCATGACTTTGTTAGAATTTTATCTTAATGACACAATTGTACAGTTTGAAAGTAGATCGCTTATACCGAAGAAAGGGACTTGTATTGGCTCCTGTGTGGTCCCGGTTCTGAGCAATATTTTCCTTTCAATGATTGATCGAAGTGTGAATGAGCAGTTGGACAAGGATGGGGTAATGAGAGTTTTCAGATACGTCAACGTAAATAAACAGGACACAGAGTCCCAGTTAGGCACAGTTAACGAGGTTCTAGGAATTTTTAGTGAGAACGGAGAAGGGTTAAAATTTACATAGGAGCTACCTGAAAGTGATAAACCGCAATTTTTAGACCTGGAACTTTAAATAGCCAAAGATAAATTATGCTGGATGTACCACCCTCGTGCCCAGAAAGGTTTCTTGTCATATGAATCAGCACACTCTAAAACAGTGAAGCGAGCCATTGTCACGTCTGGTTTAAACGCCGCCGTTGCGAAATCCTGTTGTCATTCCATGGAAAGCGGTTTCCAGTTGCAGATGGTAAGGCTTCAGGATGCAGGCTTCCCTCAGTCCGTCCTGATTAGTGTGGTGAAGTCCCTTCTTCACAGCATAAAAGGCGTGGAACGTAAACAGCCTATGCCCGTTGAGGATAGAATTAGGCCAGAAGTGGTGCCCTACTCCCACCGCGTTGCCCATAACCTGAAAATAGTTGCATCTAAATTCAAAGTTCCAGTTGTATTCTCTGCTCCCTGTAAGCTGACCTCTTTATGTATTCGTGTAAACTCAGAAAAAAGAAGAGAGAAAATCTGCGGAATCAGGCATGCCCGTAGGTACGCAGAATGTAATGAAGGAGTTGTTTATCAGATCCCACTCGCGTGTGGAAAAGTGTATATTGGACAGACGGGGCGTTGCCTCAACGAAATGTTGAGGGAGCATGAGTGTTCGATGGGGACGGGAACAGGTTCTAATCTGCCTCCTCAGTGTAAGGACTGTGAATTAACAAAACACCAGCGGGCCCATTCTTGATAGAACTGTAGTTTTAGGTAGAGGCCGTGATCCAGTGTCCCGCGAATTAAAAGAAGCCTTTTTATTAGGAAAACGGGCCTGAGTGCCGTTAGCGATGCTTCTATCCTCTTGTACAAAACCGAAGATGCCTTTGTAGAAACGTTTTCCTGATACGAACACGTGTACAGGTGATGCGTTTTTTTTTCTCAGTGTAATCTGAACGGTTCAGTGCACTAAGCTTTTTAGATGGTTTTCTTGTCTCACTTGCTTTTTCTGGTTTTCACGGTTTTAATGCATTTTGGTCTGTCTTCATCTTTTCAGATCCTATTCAGTCATGTTTATTTGGCCCTTTACACCACGTGTCATGCCTTTTAATGTTCTTTCTCCGATCTTATCGTTTTTAACTAAGTCGTGTTTTTAGTGTTTGTCTTTTATCGCTGTTATGACCCTATTCATCTTTCTTGCGTTTGCTGCAGCTGATAGGTGGTGTAACGGTGAGCCTGTATATTATGTGTTTCGTTCAGTAAAAATCAGTTGTCAGTAGGGCATTGTTTTGTCCACCTTTCTTGTTTATGGTTTATGGTTTATGGGGGTTTAACGTCCCAAAGCGACTCAGGCTATGAGAGACGCCGTAGGGAAGGGCTCGGGAAATTTCGACCACCTGGGTTTCTTTAACGTGCACGGACATCGCACAGTACACGGGCCTCTAGAATTACCTTACTTGTGAATGTGTCTTATTTTGCGCTAACGTTTGTATATAGAACTATGCACCAACTAGCACAGCAACAAGTGTTACTTGAGAACCAATGGAACGATGAGCGGAAGCTGATGAATGTGTATTTTTCACTGCAAAACTCGGCGAAAATGCGGTTTGGGAACAACGAGGCATCCTTCTCCAACTGGGCAGCTTTTCGTCGCGGGATGCTCGCCACATTCAGCCCGAGCGAGCGAAATGAAAATGCTTAAATTTTTCATCGCTCCAGGTCACAGCAGTCAAAGGAGAGCGTGGCCATGCTTACAAAGGACATGACACGCCTCTTAAATCGGGCGCACCCGGCAATGCCCGAAGCTACAAAGGTGCGGCACATTTTGCCTGTGGTGAAGGAGCAGCTGTTTGCTGGCCTCATGCGCGACCCTCCGAGAACCGTCGCCCCTTTTGCCAAGGAAGCTACGAGCAAGAAACCTTTATTGCAGGAACGGAGTGCCCAGTACGGCTGTCAGGCAAATGTAGCAGCCGCTCACTACTGCACGTCCTTGCCAGGCCCCGGGGATGAGGCGCTGCGAGAGCTTGTGGCGAGCATTGTCCACGAAGAACTGCGACACCCCCCACTTGGATGCGGCGTCGGCAAGCGTACCTCCTACAGGGGACGTCCTCCGCGACGAAATCTGGCGAGCGGTGTAGCCGCCACCAGCACCACTATCTGAGCCGCACGTGATGTCCTACAGCGATGCCCTGCGCCGACCTGCCCCCGCGCCGCAAGCGTTTCGCCCCGTTGCCGAACCACGACCACTCCATCGTTACCTGCGTCCCGTCGAGCAGCAGCAGAACCTGTGCCCTCCTTTCAGCAAAGCGCACGTATGGCGAACATCCAACAATCGCATCCAACTATCGCCCGCTCTGCTACCATTGCGGGAAGCCCGGACATATTCTGCGGAATTGCCCGTACCGGCGGCTGGGTTTGAGAGGATTCCCACCAGACGCACCTGGACCACGCTATGGTGAAAGACCGCCGGACATAGAGGAGTACCTGGCCGCTCACGGGCTGCCCCTGACCTCGCAGCAGCTCAGAAGAAAAGACTGCTGGACGAGTTGGTGCATCAGTCGAAGATACAAGACGCAGGAGCAGACAGGACGAACAAGGAACAGGGTAGCCATGTAGTGACGCCGATCGGCCTCTGCACCTGCCGCATCTATATCCGCGGTCTTACTTGCACTGGCTCCTTTGCCATATTACATGACTTTTCAAAAGATCTGATCCTGGGCTTGGATTTTCTCAAGTTTCAGCTTCAGTTTATTTATTTCTTGCCACAGAGAGCAGTGGGCCCCGGGAAAAAAAGCCGTAGCTTGACAAGCTCCCGAGGCCCAGAAAATCCAGTAACAGTGGCGTCATTGGTCACATGCAAACAAGAAAGGCCTTCATAAACCTAAGGCATAATTCACAATCTATGAATGAACAGCGGAAACACAAGCTAAGCGCGGAATATAACATAAAGAACAAGTTAAATACAAAATTCAAAACATGCACTGAAAGCAATATTTAAACAATCTATATACTGAGATTATAGCACTTAATTTCACAGCAGTCAACCCATTGACAACGTACAAAAAAAAACAATTTTCAGCATACATGAATGAGGACAACATGATATTGGCGTGCTGACGGGTCACACTAAGCATTCAACGAGCCTGCATATTTCTACCGTATATGTAACAACCACGAACCATAAAAAAAGAGAATAATTTAGTGAAATAACGCCAGGAGGTCAGCATTGCTGCATTTATTATTGTCAATGCCTGCATCAAAGAGACGGTTAAGTAGTGCGGGTAGATAATATCTAAGCATCTGTAGCGCGTAGTTAGTTCGTGGCGTGTTAAGGATGTAGTGCCGCAGACAGCGTAGCGGGTATGTAGGCACCAGGAGCTTAAGCTTAGCGCTTTGAGATATTGTTGAAATTTTGTCCCGTGTTTCCTGTTTGTAGCGCAAGGACAGACGTATATCATAGAGACTAAATATTCTCGGCATGTAACAATTGTGAAAAAGGGTTTCGGAAGGATAATCATAAGGCTGGTTAAAAATAATTCTTAAGGCCCTCTTTTGAAGGAGGTAAATATTTCGAAGAGTGGTTTTTGGAGCAGCTGCCCAAGCTAGGTTGCAGTAATGCAAATGTGACATGAAGAGAATTTTAAAAAGAAGCAGATTAATTCAGGTAGAGAAAAAATAGCAATACCGTGATAGTACGCCAACTACACGAGCAACCTTAAGGCATATATAATCAATATGTGTATCCCAGAGCAGTTTTTCCGTAAACAAGATTCCTAATGTTTTAAAGGTGTTAACAATTTCTATACTACTCGAGGCACCGCAAAGTTGTCTGGAGAAACTTAATATTTTTTCTTTCGGACAAAAGAACATTGCTTTCGTTTTTGAAACATTTATCTGTACAGCATTAGAGCTTAGCCAGTGGAAAGGCGCTGAAAGCGTCTTATTTGCAAGGATAATGAGGTCATCGGGTTTGTAACCACTGAAGAATATGCTTGTGTCGTGCGCGTATATTATAAAGTATGAATTCTTATTAATAGTGGCAATATCATTGATGTATAAATCGAACAGAAGTGGACCTAAGATACTCCTTTGCGGGACGCCAGTTTTTATTTGAGTCAGGTGCGAGGAGCATCCATTGATATCAACATATTGATATCTGAGCGAAATATAACGAATTAGCTCTAGCACATGGCCCCTGATACCATATCTCTGAATTTTTCCAAGAAGAGTGTCATGACTAATGCTGTCGAATGCTTTTTTAAAGTTTATGAAAACCCCAAATGTAATCATTTTTTTTCTTCAAAGTTTTCTATGATATTGTTTTTGGGCCACCAATGCAGTTTCACTAGAAAAGCCTTTCTGAAAACCGTGTTGAGAGCGAGTGATAATAGCGTGGTGGTCCGAAAATTGTGCAGGCGTTTAGCGACCAATTTTTCAAGACCTTTAGAAAACACTGGCAGAAGGGATATTGGTCTATAGTTGGCGATAATATTGCGCTCACCTTTTTTAAATACAGGCAGTACTCTAGCAACTTGCATCTCCGTGGGAAACGGACCAGTGCTAAGACATAGATTAAAGATATCAGTCAGTGAGGATGAAATAACGTCTATAACATACTTAACAGGAGAAATTTGAAGTCCGTCCGCATCACGCGATGGGCTATTGTGTAGTTCCCTGAAGACTGATTGAACTTCTTCGTTGTCAACTGCAGTAAGAGAAACACTCTGCGGGTGATTAGTCTCGAGAAATTTGATCGCTTCCGGGTTATATTGTGACCGCGAGTTATCAAGGAAGGAATCATTAAACGCAATAGCCAAGTCGAACCTACTCATCCCAACACCATTAACTGTTTAAATATCAGGAGCTTTGGTAATACTTGAAGGGTTAATGATGTTGGAAAGCTGTTTCCACAACATACCGTACGGCCACCGCTACTCTCAAAGATATCACTGTAGTAACAGTCCTTAGCTGTTCTAATATCGCGGTTTAATTGGTTGCAATAAGCTCCACGGGTGTGGTGCGGTCCTCGACCTTCTGGAGCCCATGGTATCTTTTTCCGCCCAGCGAGCCGTTGACACCAACACCGAGCCCAGCAGAGTAATGTTGCGCGTGTGTGACGACCACATAACGATCCCTCCGCGAGCCAGCAAGTTCGTCACAGTCGAGTGTAATGACAACACCGGCACTCTTGGCATCGCTGAAGCGAACGTGTCGCTGCTACTCGCTCGGCAAGTTTGTGTCGCTCGAAGCCTAGTAGAACTTGCCAACGGTCGCACCGACATCTTAGTCACCAACTTTACCCGTGAACCGCAGCTTTTAATGAAGACAGCCGTCGTCACTTATTTTGACGAGCTTGGAGTGTGTAACAGGCAGTGCTCTTTGTCCACCTCGTCAGACCTCGACGATGCAACGGCTACAGCCATCCCGACAGACCTAAACCCGCACCTCTTGGCCAATCAGAAACGCTGCGTGGAAAACCTCATCTATTCCTTCCGCAACTGTTTTGCATCAACTTCCAAGGTACGATAGACGTCGCTTACAAAGCACCGAATTATCGTTGCTGATGACCAAACAGGACTATGCCAGTGCCCTTATCGGGTGTCTTCAAAAGAACGCGACGCCATCCGCCGCCAAGTTACACATATGCTCCAGGACAACGTTATACAACCGTACACGAGCCCCTATGCATAGCCTGGGCATTGCTAGGCAGAGCGAAACTACACGGTCACCGAACAGTAATGTCTTGCAGTGATGTTAAATGTCTAGTGGTTTCGCTCATACTTGTACGAACATCCCTTCACCATCGTAACTGACCATCATTCGTTCTGCTGGCTGGTCAAACTTCGCGATCCCTGTTGTCCTCTCGCGCGCTGGGGTGTTCACCTACAAGAATATACATTTATATACGGGTATTCGCCTTGGTCGTTCACCACGCCGACGCCGACTTTCTTTCGCGGCTTCCGCTTGCCACCAATGAGTGTAACGCCGTTTCGAATCACATTTCGGTCCTCGCAACGCAATTTACAGATTCTCACGTCTATCAAGCTGGGCAACCAAAAGATGTGGGTCTCATGTCCCTTTTCGCCACCGCACGGGGCCATGGCCTCTGCTGTTTCTTGTACGCGATGGTCTCTTGTGGAAAAAAACTACGCCTATGTGGGACACGCTTCCTACTCGATGTTCCACAAAGCATGTTGTCATCTGTTATACCCGTAGTGCACGGCCCTCGTGTTTTCTTCTTTGGTCGGCTAGAACGCTCTGCGATGCTCAAGAACGGTTGTGCTCGATTCGTCCTAGTCTTGCGGGAGGGCTTTAACTTGTAACAATATTATAAGCGGCTTCAGTTTTGAACAGGCATTATTTCGCACTGCTTCAAGGGTTTCCTGACATGATAGGCGTTGTGAAACAGCAGTGAAACCGTAAATATTAGGTTCGTGTGTTCGAACACTTACCAAGACGAGGTCATAACTAAGGAGGAGTACAAATGCCAGGATCCTTATTTTCGCTCCGAGTAGGAAATGTCCCATAAGATCCTTGTTGTTCTGAAAGCGAAATATAGCAAAGTGGATTCTGAAATTCACGTTGCTCGGCATTTAATAAATATTGTGCACTGTTGAACCTTTGAAGAGTTGTTCGTAATTTAAGTATAAATCAAATATTTTTTCGAATGATAAGTACTTATAGGCACTAAAGTAGTCGGATCATAGTCTGCATATGAAAAGCAGAAATAGAAAATTCTTTACAGCATGTACAAAATATCTTGCAGCCTGTATCATTAAGTGAAATCCGCATTTCTAAAATTCAACAATATTTGACATTACCACTGTAGCTATTGCGTAATCTGTTTTTTTATGATACACATAAGACTAGAAATTCTAGAAAAGAAATTCACCTCAAAACTCCTGACAAAAATTGCCTGCTAGAAGATGGCGTATGGCGTGCTTACTTTTTAAAACCTACTATTTGATGAGAGCACTGGGGCGAAATCCACGAAACAGTTCGCTTTTCAGCTACGTCATTTTGATGCAGACGTGGGCGGGGCTAACCTTGTGGGAGGATCAGTCCAAAACCGCAGTCAATCGGTGATCACGTGAGTATTTTTTTTGCGTTCGCGAGAAGACGCCACTCATTCTTGAACGTGCGCAGTAAGCTTGTGGTGTAGCAGCACTTTTGTTGCTGTCGTTTTCGTGTGATCCGGTGACAGTGCCGGCATGCAGCGGTTGCCGTCTCCATGGGTCGGCACAACTCGATGCGCCAGAACTGCCAATTGAGCTCATGGAGCAGCACAGTTGGACTAGTTGGCGAACATGCAATGCAGCGAAGAGGGTGCTCGTAAAGAGAAGCGGGACGAAGACACGCGTGGAGTAAATATTATTGTAGATATCGCAAAATATTTACACTGGATCTAATGCAAAAAGAAAATAGACGAGCAGAAGACAGCCCCCAAACTACCGCGCCATTAACGCTCACGTAGCATCCACAAATTGCAACTCATTGTCCACTGCCACCTTCGCTACGCAGCCGCCGCAGTGGCAGAGTGGTTATGGCGCTCGGCTGCTGACCCGAAATACGCAGGTTCGATCCCGACCGCGGCGGTCGCGTTTCGATGGAGGCGAAATGATAAAAACTCGTATACTAATTAATATCAGTGCACGTTAAAGAATGCCAGGTGGTCAAAATTATCGGGAGCTTTCCACTGCAATGTCCCTCATAGCCGGAGCAGCTTTGGGACGTTACACTTAATAAAACAAACCCAGAATTCACCACTACTTTTTCTGATGTTATATTCCTCCATCTGCTCGCGAGCAGAACTTACCCTCGTGGTAATAAAAATACTAGGTTTAGCTACAAGCGTGCGGCATCCCTTTATTAACGCACTCCTGAGACCAATGTTAACGCAACTGATGGAGGTAAACTTTACTGCAAGAAAGCGGGAGCTCGTTTACAACCCCGCAAATACAGAGTACCGACCACGTGTCATGCTTAACTTGGTAAAGAAAGGGAGTGTGGCTAAGGGAAAAACAGTAGCTTTACATGAAAAAGGCTTCATTTGGACTCGACCAGCTGACCAAGAAGGCGCGGCTCTGGCAAGAGACCGTTGGCGCACGATGGCCTCAGTTGCCTATATGCCATAAAACCCAACATAACACTCTGGCAAGAAACCACCGATAAGTACAACTATGTGTGCTCTGCTGCTATCACAGCAGCGAAACAGCGAAATTTCTTGAGAAAAACTCATAACGCGCGCCACGAGGAAGCGTTTGTGATGGTACAGAGCTCAATGACAGCGCTCTCTAATCCGTTCTTCACTCAGCAAGCACGCGTGGTGACAGTCGGAGAGCCACAAGCAGATTCTCAGCAGCACCTTCTTCATCATTTTCTGGACGTACCGCAGGCATAAACGGCCGTCAGCACGCTCGCGTCGAGCAATGCTCCATGTCCTCCCGCTAACGTCCGCTCGGTAGACCGGTGTCGCAAAAAACCGAAGCGCGCCGATGATATTTCTCTCCCGTCATCGCGGCCCTTGTTGGCCCTCTAGTTCGGTAGACCGCCGGAGAACTAACTCCTTCGAAACCATGAAATGCCGCCTGAAAACGTCATCAGGCGTGTCGAAGGAATCATCACGTATTAGGCCGCCGATAACGATCACTCAACAGCGCGCACATCGAGGAGGCAAACGGAGGTTCCACATTTACAATGAAGAGAACGCCAGCGCCTCGGTTCCATGGACGGACGGCGCACCGGTTCGCTTCACTTGATTGACAGCTGGTGTGACGTGACAAAAACCACGGTCCCGCGTCCGCGAGATGTCACGCCAGCGGTGACGACACGTGTCCAATAGCTCGCGGCGGCCAGAGGGAAGCGAACTGGTTCCAAAGAGAACCGTTTCATGGATTCGGCCCCTGCTTGGCATAAAATGGCACCGAATTTTCAATGCCATGGTTCCCTTTCTCGGCTCAGCATTGCAATCGCCGCTAGTTAAGGTACGCTCTCATAAAGAGCGTCAGTTTCGGTGTCGTAGTAAACTGAATACAAATCGTGTCTAGTCTTAATACCGGAAGCAGAAATATCAGACCAACTAACTCTTCCACTCCCAACAACGTTTCTGGGCATTCGTTCTTTCCAAGAAAATTTATAAATTGACAACGGTGTGCAATTATTTAGTTAAGGAAGTGTCCCTAAGAACTTTTTATGTGGTCGTCTCGTGTTGTATTTACACTGCTGCATTTTGTTGCTGTCCTGTAAGTTCGATTTTACCGCTGTGTTCTCGGTGCCAGTCAAAGAGCATCCATAAAATTGTGCTCCAGCCTGCAGTATTCCGTGTGGGAGTGCCGTATAATAAAGCAAAAACTAATTTTCTCCTGCATTTATTTCACCGTCCTATATCTGCACCCAACCTACTCTGCTGGCAAAGCTCCAACGTCAAAGTAATGTTAGTTACTGGTGAATGGTTCTTTGCCTCACTGTTAGCTTCGACCTTTAAGGGAAACGAGCCGCGCGGACAGATTGGTATCACGCTACGAAAAAAAAACCTCCAGAAAGAAGTTTCTCATTTGCACTCGGGCAATCAGGGACAAAGAGATGATTACTCACTGTGTTCACGGCTACCAGCAGAAGTAAAGCTAAAGCGCAGGAAGCCCCACCGAGGCACACACCGATCACAATGCGGGCGTCGTATCCAACTGTTGGAATAAGCGGATAAGGTAAATTCGTCACCTCCGATACATGAACGAAGTTCTGCGTGTTGAAAGGCATCTGCGTCTCCGTACATTGGTACCAAATACTTACGCGCTCATTTGCATCTACCTCAAGGCTGTTTCACATTATGCAATTGCAACTTCAGCGCTGCGCGATTTTTGGCATTTTGCGACGAAACGACGCGTCGGCGTCGTCGCAAACCCTCTGCGACAGACTTCCAACCAGATATTATATATATATATATATATATATATATATATATATATATATATATATATATATATATATATATATATATATATATATATATATATATATATATATGCTGTGCTTAACAGTGCGATAATAATGCTTAGATTAATCTTTCACTTAAAGAAAATTATTTATAAAGCATCAGAAAAAACAACCATGCCGCTGGTGGGATCCGCACCCACGACCTCCGAATATCGCGTCCGGTGCTCTACCAACTGAGCTACGGCGACGGCTGTCCAATGTGCTGCTCTCGTGGGTATTTATGTTTTATTGGGTGTAAGTGAACCTTGAGTGTTCACCAGCGCCTCCCTCCTCGATAGCGGCGGACGTAGCACGTCCTGTAATACCGCGAGTGTAGGGTGCCTCGATGCCAGCGCTGCGCCGGCGGCGCTGGCATCGAGGCACCCTACGCGAGTGTGACGTGGAACGCCATCTAACGATGAGGGCGGAAACTGTGCGAGAGTCCTCTTATGCTACCTATGGCATCAAGACTGCCAGAACCGAGAGGCTCGTTAAGCTATTAGCACACGTTAAGCTATTAGCGCGCGCGCGCGCGCGCGCACGCACGCGCACGCACACACACACACACACACACACACACACACACACACACACACACACACACACACACACACACACACACACACACACACACACACACACACACACACACACACACACACACACACACACACACACACACACACACACACACACACACACACACACACACACACACACACACACACACACACACACACGCACGCACGTACGCACGCACGCACGCACGCACACACGAATATTATGTGGAGCCATATACGAAATGGTTAATGAAAATGAATAAGGCGCGGAAGACATAATAGAGAATACAAAAAAATATAAAGCAAAAGTTAAAAATAAAATAATAATACATGTGTGCGGAAACCGCGAAAGGTCTGCGGCCCGCGGGGCTGCCGCGTGGTCCCAGTGGGCTTGGTGAGAGAGTTCGAATATAGGTGTCTATTCCGGATAAAACATGGGTGCTGGCTGTAGGTTGGACAAAGGAGATTACTGAGAAAATAAACATCTAGATACCCACCAACTTCAGAGCATGGTTGAAGTTGTAAAGAACCATATCTGGCGTATTTTGATTTATAATGCTATCTAAAGCATATGACAGGTGAAATTTCCTACGTTTCCTCCTTCAAGCAGGGGAGCCTCCCAGGAGTAGCGTTCATGTCATGGGAGAACGTGCCAAACTTGTGAATGAGGTATGACTCCCTTTGTTCCCTGTAATAGGTGCTAGGGTACCCGGACAGGAGAAGGATGACGCGGATGTTTTCGGAACTGTGGAGTGGCAGACGTAGGTGCTTGGAAAGGGTTAATCTGGGTAAGGATGACACGTGGCCTTTGTGGTTGCTAAATCGGAAGCAAAATGTTGTCTTGGTCTGACCAATATACTCTTGCCTAACGCACCTCACAATGAAGTTTGTAAATCACTTTGCTTGAGTCGCAGTCGAGGTCTTCGCTTATGTGAAACACAAAGTTGTCGAACTTGGATTTTGCCAGTTTGGTGTCTAAATGTGCGGACAGACTTTTCACCGAGGTTTTCCGCATGGGTGGCACCCATCCTGGGTAGAGTTATTCTTTGTTTCCGCATTGACAAGCAAGTCTATCAAGTTCTTGTACCGGCGGTGCACCACTCTGGGCGGTTCCTATTATATTAGTGACAACCTATTACTCTGTCTGATTATGTTAAAATGACGGCTTAGTATGTTACTTACTCTGGGAGCCGTTGAGGAAAGGTACGGATTAAGATTATATATATATATATATATATATATATATATAAAGGAAGACTCCAAGCGATCGATTAATGTAGATAATGCCCAATTCCGCATGTATGGATTTAAACCTAGGAAAACTAAATTACGTATCTTTTGGCAGCTTGTTCAAACTCTAACGTCGTTATGTAAAAAGACTGTTCACAGCGTACACGCGTATCTGCTCGGATGCGAGTTTTAAAAAATTGGCGTTGGCAGATGCGTTTTGCTTGAGAAATCTGTCGTTAGATGCGGCTCTTGAATTTACGTTTAGTGCATTAGTACTTATAGTGGCCATTCTCCGGATTTAGCCGCTGTGTGTTTGTCTGTACGTTTAACCTGCTTTGTGGCAGCCTGCTAACCTGCCCATCGGATGGCGGACAACCTGGGGTTGCTCGCTCGGGGTGCGCCTGTGCCAGCGGGTCGGAATAAACGACTTCCGTGAAGTCTTCCCTTACACGTCGTGGAGGTGCACCTTAGTCACCCCGTTTCCTCTTTCCCCGCCTCTCTCTGGAGCTGCGCTGCGGTCGCCGCTTGTGTACTATAACCGTCATGTCCCAAGAGGTCCGGGTTCCTTCCGCTCTCTCTCTACTGCCCCCGTAACTTGGGCCGTGAGCAGCAGTCAACGCGACCCTCAGATGCCTGTTGGCCTCCGCGGCGACGACGTCGACGAGTGGCTTGACAACTACGATCGCATGAGTTCGTTGAACAGATGGGACTAAACTTATGAATGTGTCCTTGTATTTGACTGACGTCGCACGAACATGATTCCTTAATCATGAGACGGATATTTCGGACTGGACCAGCTTCAAACAGCAGTTGTGATATTTTTGGCTCTCCGGCCGTTCGGCATGAAGTAGACAAGAAGCTCGCTGGCTGCATAGAGCACCCAACCGAGTCGTGCGCTTCTTATATTGAGGATCTACTTGCTCTCTGTCGGCGCGTCAATGCCACCATGACCGAGGCTGATCGTGTTCACGTCGTACTGAAGGGTATCGGCTCTCTTGCGTTCAATGTCCTTGCCGTACAAAACCCTACGTCCGTCGACGCCATCATCACAGCCTGCCAACGGCTAGATCAGTTCCAGTCCATCCCTTAGCAACCTTTTGCCCACCCACTCGGGCCTGCGTGCGTTAATTCGTGCGCTCATTGCTGAGGAGCTTCTGGCACGCGGTTCTTCGGTACGTCGAACCTGACCACCGGAATTGGGACGCAGTCCTGTGACTTGCCTACAATTCCGCGTTGCAGTGAACCACTGGCTACGACCCGTTTTTCCTCGTTTACGGCCGTTCTCCCACTACCCTTCTCGACGCCTGCGAGCTCTTCCCCGTCTGACCCCGCCCAGTTTCTATCCCGTGTGGCCCGATGCCGCCACCTTGCTCGCCAGAGCACTGGAGCCTGCCGGGAAGATTACAAGAGTCACTACGACGCAACGCACCGCGTTGTCTCGTTCAACTCTGAAGACAAGGTATTGCTTTGCACCCCTCTGCTGACGCCTGGTCTTTGTGAAAAGTTTCAGCCTCGTTTCATTGGTTCCTACTTGGTTCTCAACCAACTCTCCTGTGAGCTACCACGTCCCTCCTCTGGGCTGCCGTTACCGCGGGACTGCAATTGTCCACGTTTGCAGCCTGAAGCTTTTCATTCGGCGCCCTGCATCAGACTAATTTCCGATAGGCTCGCCGCTTATGACCACGTCGGTAGTTACAGAAGTACTTGCTATTGAGCTAGTTGGTTCATCATAAAGTTGAACGGCACTAGGGAGCGAACACAGGAAGACACAAGAGACAGAAAGAGCACCTACTACGAACTGATTTTATTGCGGAAAACACCACCTTTATACGCCAGTACATTATTGTCATCAGTGCGTTATCATAGCCAGGACAAGCTAACAAGAAAAAATATATGTTGCGAACAAGATTACATTTATGCATAAAAGCGAGAGAATTGCTACTCAGAGAACAAGGCATGAAAAATTTACGAACATGATAGCAAGATTAAGTGACAAGTTTAAGTGACATGGTCATGTGTAGGTCTTGTCACTTAATCTTTCTTAATTAAAATGTGATGATTATCGTGATAGAGTCAAACGCTTTAGAAAGATCATTGAATATCCCTAATCTAAGTTTACCTCTTTCAATCTGATTTAAGATGCATTGTTTTTGTTCTAGTAAAGCGAGCTATGCGCCTGAACCTTTACGAGAGCCATATTGAGAATCAGCCAACAAGCTATGTTTTTCTCGAAATTTGTTAATCGCTATAGGATTACTTTCTCCGAAGGTTTTGAAAATACCGGCAGTATTAATATGGATCGATATTTTCCTGAGACATTTCAATTCCCCTTTTTTAGAATTGTGGTGACTCGTGCTATCTGCATTTTTTGGGGAAAGATTCCTGTGTTTAAACAGAGATTAGAGATATAGGTAACACAAGGAGACAGAAGATTTGCTATATATTTAATGGCTTTTATTTGAAAGCCATCAATATATTTAGCACTACTATTGTTTGAGCTAAGAATTATGTTAACTATCTCTTCCTCATCTTCTGGACATAAAAATATAGATCACTAATTGTATAATATGCCTTCAAAATCCGCGTCTTGTGTAGTGTTACTTCCTATGTCGATGAAATGTTCATTAAATGCGTCAGCAAGTGCTTTATCCTGCACCTCAACGTCATTTACTTTTAAACGGCGTATTTGTTCTCCATGGCCATGGTAATTCAACAATGAATTCAGTTTCTTCCACAACTGAGCCGTGCACGGAATTGATGAGTTAAAGGGACACTGAGGAGAAATTGAAGTTGGCTTGTATCGATATAATAGCAGCTCCTGATCACAAAAACGCCACTCTTACTGAAAACAAAGCTCTTGCAATGTAGAAAATAGCAAGAACCAAAATACAGGTGTCGCCGCCACAGGACAATCTCGCAAGTACAAGCGTGATGACTTCCTAGGACAAGAGGCGCCACCTTGGAGGAATTTTCCTTACTTCATGGAAGCCACGAATCTCTGAGGCTGGCAAAGGAAGGTTGCGCACCGCACCGCTAGCCGTCTGAAATCACGGAGTCTGCGTTTACGTCACGTATCACGTCACTCCGTTCTGTGACGTCATAGAGTTCTCCGTGTCGTCATAAGAGTTCTCGAGTTTGAATCAGAGCGGCGGGAAAAGCTTTCTCAACCTCGAATCCAAAGTTCATTGAAATAAATGCATCTTTCGCGCCCGGACAAGCGGCAACAAAGCCATGAAATGCCGAAGTATCAGATTTTGCTAACAAAAAAAATGGTAGAGTTCTCCTCAGTGTCCCTTTAAAGGCACGCATAGAGTAATCTCGCATTGCCTTTTATATATCTTTGTCAAAACGATTTCTAAATGTCTTAAAGGACTGAAATAGCACTGCGTCTTTAGTTCTTATAAATTCGTTGAATATGACATTTTTTCTCCGTATCCTGTTAGAGACCTCTGTAGTTATCCATGGTTTACGTATTTTGTTTTTTTTTTGTTTACAGCACTTGATCAGAAAACATGCTTCTTAACTGACTTTTAATAGCCTGCAAAAAACTTCACACGCCAAATTTGCGTCTTTCAGACCATATACAGGTGCCCGAGAAATGTGTGCTATCTTCTCACGAAAAAAAAGAAACAGTGTGCTCTGTTATAAGCTGAATTGTTTGGTTTGGGAGTGCAGTATTTTTCTTTGCATGTCCCGTGAAACAAATGTAGATCGGCAAGTAGTCACTATGCCGATCATTACTTCCATACCGCATTACTTCCTTACCTATTCGATGGGGAAACCGAAGAGCATAATCTGATCGGCCGAGCATCTCAGGGAACATGTTAAAAACTTCCCCCGCTCTGCACGCAGCCACAGGCTGAGTTTGTTGGCGATTCCCTGAATACAGTGGGTTCTTTTACACTGGCGCTGCAACCACCAAAGTTTTTTTTGTATTTTTTCATTGTTCAAAGTTTGATGCAAACTGTTACGTTGTGGTGGCGACACTCCAGTCGGGAGACAACGAAAAGGCTTCCAAAAGAAACTCTTTAAGGGGCTGACTCCCGCCCACTAAGAGCTGCATGACACAGCGGCGGCAATCGTCACAAGCGCGCTGGGCGGTCATCAAACTGAATGCCGTGCAGTTCTTGGCCGCGCTCAATATAAAGCTGGCAAGGAGCCTTGGAGGTCAAGAACCAAAAGCAACTACGACAATATGGAAAAAATGTGGAAGCATTTGCACGTGGCCACGATCAATGGAGATAAGTCTGGTCGCATACCTCGCATTTGAAAACAAAATGATGAAGCCACGCCCCGACGGCTTTGAGTGCGAACGAACAAACTGTGCAGAGATTCACGGCAATATAAAACGAGCTGAAATGGGAAGCTTTAGGCATGACGGATGATCAATTGCGTTAAAAAGGTTTGCGCATAGTTTGTTTCAATTCTGCCAATCATGATCATGTACACGGGTCAGACAGTCGACTTCTGTTGGTACATGACTGTTTCAGGTTACACATATACGAAATCCTTTACAACTGGCTACGAAGCGAAGTAGCTCAGCCCCACTGTGATTTGCAATAAAGGAGTCCTAGAACTGAAGTTTTTCCATTATCAGAAATATGATCCAACTGCAAGCAATTGGAGACGAAGGAGGGGGGGGGGGGTGCGTTGCTTCTGGAAAAATGTTGTGGGGGGGGGGGGGGGGCGACCGCCGCCTTGCCCCTCACCTCTGTTCCGGGATCCCTGCTAACCGTTCATATGCGGTTTCAGTACGGATATTCAACCATTCCGCTGACGATTGGCCTTCTTGTCGCGGTCGCCCGCAACGCTCATCGTACAGTGTCGAACACGGTCAGATGCGCTGTAACGAACCAACGGCTATAGCGAAGAAATCGCGAAGCCTCTTCGTCTTTGTATAACTATATTCATTTGCTTATGACCGACAAAATTGATTGTGCTCTTCAGGTCGTCTACTCCACAATTTTTTTCAAGTAATCACTGAAAAAATTTTCACCAATGGCATATTGAAGACGTAGTGCATTCACTCCCTTTTGGGAGCCCCTCCTGCTCGTCTGGCAGTTCCAGTTGCAAGGAAAAGGAAACTTCTTCCAGTCAGGACATCTTACTTTCTAGAGTGTAATTGTATCGTGCACGTCACGTGGTCAGTAAACATCTCCAAGCCACTCTCGGATGAGCCTACTCTGGCACTCTAGGCATGCAAAGTAAACCAATAAGTGCTCATACAGCCTCCAGGGGACAAATCCGTCAGCTTGGTAACTTCCTACTTTCTACCCTTAAGAAAAAATGAGTTCGGAATTACACGAAATTATAGGTCTTCATGCCCGGCCTATGGCAGGTAAACATGGCAGGTAAACATCTCGTCATCAGACAGGAAACGGCGCCTAAAAAATGCATTCAAGATGCGCTTAAGATACGCTCATAAAAATGTGCTGCATTCCAACTTCACCCAACTACAAAGAGCAGAACGCAAATCCCAGAACGCTCTTTTCGGGTTTAGAGCAAAACTCGCCTCAAATAATTAAGAATTCAGCTTAGGTATACCTTTCTACGCACCTAATGGTTGGCTTCTTTGAATTTTACAGTGTTTTGCATGACTAATATTTGCATGCTGTTCTGCCAAAGCTAATTGGA
The DNA here is from genome assembly GCF_052857255.1 of Amblyomma americanum. NCBI lineage: Eukaryota > Metazoa > Arthropoda > Arachnida > Ixodida > Ixodidae > Amblyomma > Amblyomma americanum. The sequence continues at coordinate 95,232,895 of NC_135507.1, forward strand.
TGTAGTGAAGAAGGCCACTCCGGAAGAAATTGCAAGGGCATGCACGTTCCACGTATCCCGACTGGAAACAATCAACTAAAATTGAAATAATGAACGGATGCATACTTACGCGCCTGGATAATCATTACGCCAGCAAAAACATTCAGAACTTGCTGAATCTGTAATAAAAGGGCAATGATAAGTACCTGTGTGTAAGTATTTAATAGGATGGACAGGCAACTCGAATATGGGGTTGCCCTTTCCTCACTGAGTAATTCACTGTTTTTTTTAAAGCAGGGAGCTTGTGACAACTTAGGCACTGGTTTGTTTAGTCTGCTCTCCTTCAGACGATGTCTAACTACAAGCAAAAATTAGTAGATAGGTAGTCCTTTACGTTCAGCGTTTAGACTCAAAGATTTTATTGTCAAGGTAGCTCAAGGTCCGAAGTGCACACCAAGACAGAGATTTAGTATACTGGGCATTGTGTGCTTGGGTGCTTAGCGGAATAGCAGGTTCATAGTGCGCATGCGCAGAACGCTAACGGGAAAATACCATTAGTGTATACACATAACCTTCAAAAGACAGTCTTGGCAGTTTTAGATTTTGTTCATTCAGCATGAAAACATGGCGGCGTTCTTCCAAGGGAAAGCCGTCCGACTCAGCCGATTGAGCGGTCCTTCCGGTCGGCACGTTTGCCAGTAGATACTGGTGTTGTTGCATTTCGCTATGACATGCCTTGCTTCAAAAACAAAGTTAAGACTGCAGTTCAGTCCATTTTTTTAGATATGCTTTCGTTTCTGACGCACTTAAGTCTAATGGGGCCTCCTGTTGCCAGCAACCGTCTGCTGCTCCTAGGAACGCAATATAAATCGGTTTCTAGCTTGCCATGCAGTGTTATTTGTTTCAGTAGTTTACCACGGCAGATATTACTAAACTGGATTAAGTATTTCGAGCATGGCATTTCATGTAATACAAAATATTCTGGCTGGAGCGGTTGGTACCTAGTATTTTACTAATAAGATCACGTACCTCTGCGGTGGCTCACTGGTTATGGCGCTCGGCTGCTGCCCGAAAAACGCGGGTTCGATCCCGGCCACGGCAGTCGAATTTTGATGGAGCGAATTTTTAGTGGCTCGTGTACTGTGCGATGTGAGTGCACGCTAAAGAACCTCAGGTGGTGTAAATTTCCGTACTCCCTTCAGTACGGCGTCCCTCATAGCCTGAATCGCTTTTTGGACGTTAAACTTCCATAAACAAACCATAAACCAATTAGACCACGTCATAGTGTTAAAGCTTCCTATTCCACATAGTTTTATTCGCAGAGGCATCATCATGCTTATTTTGAGGAGTAAAATAAGCATTACTCTATCAATCGGTTGAACAAGGCTCCGATAAATATTCTTTCTGCGAGTTAGCAACGCCCCCCCCCCCCCCCCCCAATTTAAAAGCGCCTGCCGCCTCTGTGTAATGTAGATCGTGTTTAATGTTTTCGAGACGGCGCACTAAAATTTTCGTTAGGAATAAGCTGTTTACAGCAAGCTAATGTACTTTCACTTAGCTCCCCACTATCACGGTATCGTTACACTAAAACTTCCTATTGTGACCTAGTTTTTGTGTGCAAATATATCATGGGCGAAGGAATGCGCTAAAGCGGCACAAGAAGATAACACACACACACACACACGACACAAGCGCAAACTAACAACTGTTTATTCCTTACGGAAGATGCGTTTATATACGCAGCGTCAGTTTTTGAAAATGCAATCTTCCCATCATGAAACACGTGACCATCACCACGACACAGCATCTGCACTTATCATGTCAATTTCGGCTTTTGTAAGTGCAATAGAAGGAGTGCTTACACACGTTCCATTTTCCGCCTTTTCGATTGAAAACGCTTCGACTATACTTTCTTTCTGTTTACCTACAATTGTGGTCATGTGGAAAATTGGTTCGCATTTCTTCTTACACCTGCTGCCACGTTGCGCCAGATTCCTGGGGTAGTTAATTTTGTCGCAGTCATTATTATGCTCTAGAAGTCTCGTGTTGACACATCTACCCGATTGCCCAATGTATTGTTTTCCGCATGATATTGGTATCTAATAGATGATGTCTTTCTGGCATGGTACGAACCTTTCCCTATGGGCAATGTCACATTCCTTGCGCTTTTCACTCTTTCCTTTCGCATTCACCTTGTTGCAGATGCTTATCAGCTTTTTTGGTGCGCTGAATACAACTTTCACTTGGTGTTTGTTCGCCACTTTCTTCAATCCGTGCGATGCCTTATGAATATACGGTATAACAACCAATCCTTCTCTATTCCCTTGTTCTTTCGATTTCATTCATTCAGCGCACCAAAAAAGCTGATAGGCCTCTGCAACAAGGTGAATGCGAAAGGAAAGAGTGACAAGCGCAAGGAATGTGACATTGCCCATAGGGAAAGGTTCGTACCATGCCAGAAAGACATCATCTATTAGATACCAATATCATGCGGAAAACAATACATTGGGCAATCGGGTAGATGTGTCAACACGAGACTTCTAGAGCATAATAATGACTGCAACAAAATTAACTACCCCAGGAATCTGGCGCAACATTGCAGCAGGTGTAAGAAGAAATGCGAACCAATTTTCCACAGGACCACAATTGTAGGTAAACAGAAAGAAAGTATAGTCGAAGAGTTTTCAATCGAAAAGGCGGAAAATGGAACGTGTGTAAGCACTCCTTCTATTGCACTTACAAAAGCCGAAATTGACATGATAAGTGCAGATGCTGTGTCGTGGTGATGGTCACGTGTTTGATGATGGGAAGGTTGCATTTTTCAAAAAACTGACGTTGCGTATATAAACGCATCTTCCGTAAAGAATAAACAGTTCTTAGTTTGCGCTTGTGTCGTGTGTGTGTTGTCTTCTTGTGCCTTTTTTAGCGCATCCCTTCGCATAATAATCAACCAACTGGCCTCGGTAATAGCTTTGCTATATCATGGGGTTAGACGGTGCGGTCCCTATCATATAGTAACTTCTCTTGTACGCCCGCTACTTGCGCTGTGTCCCCTCATGTACTTGCGTTCATATTGAGAGGCAGCGCTTCTCAATGGATGGCATCAGCTCGAGTGTCCATCACACCTTATATGGAACCGCCTTCGAGGAAGAATGCGTGATTCAAACCAAAGACAAGATCCACAGGGCACGCTACGACAGAAGCTTACTGTTTGCGAGCGGTTCGGTGCTTTGTGGTGAGTTGATTTATGAACCGCAGCTCATATACATTCAAACCTGCAAAAGTATGTACCTTCCAAAATTCGAAGCTAAGCTAGTACTGCAATGAAATGGGCGAAAAAAAAGACCGGTTAGTGGTGCACAGCAGTCACCACCAAAAGGGACAACAGCTTGCCGATGAATATTTAATGCGGCAGAGAAGTAGCGGAAGTAACAAACCTTGACACCTAAAGCTACTGAAGTTTAAGCAACGTGATGAAAACATTAAGGCAGTTATTTACTCTTGCCCCTGAAGGAGCTAGCAGAATGGCATGCCCCTCAATTCCGGAGTTCAGTCTACTATGTATCTGCCTCACAGCAGGTTGCATCTAATTTGTATGCCATCTCGCTGAGTGAAGACGACATTATGGTTTCGTTTGACGTGACATCGCTTGTTACAAGCGTACCAGTGGATATAGCAGCAGCTACGTGTGAAAAAGCGCACATCCTTCGACGTTCCCAAACTTTGCGAGCTGCTGAGATTTTGCCTTGGCAACACTTACTTTTTTTACGGTGGCAGTTTTTATCACCAGACACAGGGCACGGCAATGGTGGCATCGATATCTGTTACAACGGCCAATTTAGCAATGAAAGCCTTGGAAGAAAAAGTAGTAGCCACCTTCAGTCCTGCACCGTAGACGACTCCTTCTGCATTTTTAAGAAACAAGACGTCTCACGCTTCCTGGGCAGCCTAAACGCCCACAATAAGCGTATACAGTTCACCCTTCAACATGAGAAAGGCGGCTCTTTCCCATTCTTAGATGTACTGGTTCGCAGGGATGAGGGTGCTCTCACCTTCTCGGTATATAGGAAGCTTACGCATACAGGTCGCTACTTCAATTTTATGTCGTCATCCGGCAGACCACAAGACGTCGGTGACATCGTCCTTAATTACAGGTGCAGTACGCACCTGCTCAGATGAAAATTAATTGAAAAACCCACTGAGGATGATTCACCGAGATCGGACTAATAACGGCTACCCTAGTCGCTTTGTCTGCAAATTAAGAAGCGGATATTAAAGCCGGGAACACAGAGAAAGAAGGCATTCAAGGCACGTGCAGCCATTCCTTACGTGCAGGGAATCAGCGAGGCACTATGGCGCGTGTTTTCAAAATATGACATGCGCATTGCCCACATCCCGACCAGCAACCTCTGTAACCAGCTCATGAACGTGAAAGACAAACTGCCGACTGAAGCATTTCCAGGTGTCACCTACCAGATCCCATGTGCTGATTGCCCCCAGATTTACATTGATGAAACTGGAAAGCTCCCCAGAAGGCTTAACGACTAAAAACGTGACGTAAGAAATAATAATCACACGACGAACGCCACTTCCCAGCATGTGCGAGAGCATGCTCACACGATTGACTGGGACCACGCCACTGTCATCGCGAGGGAAAGGAGCGTGTCATCTCATCGGCTGATGGAATCTCCAATCATCCAATCGACACCAGCTACCATGAACCCGGTGCACGGAACCATGCCACCCATCTACGCACGCTCTTTACGCCACGTGTTGCGTATACATAAGTCGCGACGGTTTCTTGTCCCGCTCAGTGATCAAGGAACCCGTACGAGGTTCCGAAACGTCTTGAACTTCATGACTTGGTCTGTGACCGCATTATTTTTCCCTTTAAGATAAGTCACCGTAACCTAGGAACGTGGGGGGCTGTTCATTTTGTTTGCTATAATTTTATTATTTCGTGGCATCGATAATGGGAGTTTAATACCATAATTATTTTATCGCTTAAAGATAACTTATTAGAAAGGAGAAGTTGATATCATCACATGTAGCCAGTGCAGTTCGAACCCACGATCTCCGAATTTTGTGTCCGGTGCTCTACCAACTGAGCTACGGCGACGGCTGTCCACTCTTATGCGTTCAGACATGTTTATGTGCGTTGTTATTTCACCTTGAGAGTGTTGACCAGCGCCATCATCGTCCATAGCGACGAATGTAGAATGTCCTGCATTTCTCGAATATATATAAATATCCCCCGATGCAGAAGACTGGACAGCTTTCGCCACAGCTGAGTGCCGGATGGGAAATTCGGAGGTCGCGGGCCCGGGTCCCGGCAATGGCATGTGGTTCCTTTTCTTGTGCTTTCTAATCAACCTTAAACAGTGATAACATACGCTATTATTCTTCCATTGATCAACGCAACAAGGAAAAAATTATAAAAACATCCTGTATGCCCTTTGGCTTCGGTAGCTCTTCGCATCCGTCTTGTATGTTATAATGGGCCCCTCTCTTCTCCTCCTTTGCATGCCCATGTGTCTGTGTCGTTATTTGAAATCATCTCACCTCGTTTGTGCCAAATTGTTTTACATTTATAAAATTAGCTCAGTCATTTCCGTGATCTTCGATGTGAATGGCATTGGAGAGGCTGGAATGTACGAAGCACGCCATAACAAATTTATCGCCTTTTTATGAGCTACGAAAGAAAACTAGAAAAGAGGACGAGGTCTTAGAAGCCATGTCGAAGATTAGGAGAACTACAGACAAGTTACATACAGGTACTAATGTTCGGTGTTGAAATTCATTTTTATCTGAAAACCGGAAAACTTTTGATGTGGGTGAGAGAGAAGGCCTAGCACAAAAAAAAACTTACGTTATCTTTAGCAATAATGAGCCACGCACGACTGCATGATGAGTTTAAGGTGGCCTATATTAAAACCATACTATTAGCTTGAGATAGCGAAAAAAAATGCTCAGCACAACTTGCAAGGCCAGAGGGCAGAAGCTACAAAATCGTTCGATAGGAAACCTAGTTCTCAAAAAAAGCGCATCCTGGAGATATAATGGATGCGACTTCATGCCTATAAACTGATGATTACGGATGTTTATGGCGCTAGGGCATCTATGGCCAAAGAGCGCCATGGCACAAGGTATTTTGACTACTCAAGGTGGGTTCAAAGACCCATTATTCCAAGCATTTCAACCCCGATGAGCCGAGCACCAGGCCAGGGAGAAACTTGTACTCACTACATCACCGGCGGGCGGGCACCCGGCGGCACTTGGGATCAAACCCCGCACCTCCCGCATGCGACAAGGATGCTCAACCACTTGGCCACCGCTGCGGTGTGCGCATAAACTGTAATAAGGCAACTACGCCTGTTTTCGGTTGTGAACGCTGTGATCGGCTGGAATCTGACACAAATTTGTGCTTGAAAGAAGGAATACTGCTTTTGGGAGGCTGCCGTTACGATCAGACGAGGAATTTCCATCAGGAAGCAGTTAAAGGGGAAATGAGGAGTTCCAATTTGACAAACAACCAGGCAAAACATACGGGAGACGGGGGAGGGGGGTGCATGAAGAAAACTAAGAAAATGTTGGAAAAAGAAGTAGGTGGCCTTAATACTGCAGCATTTGTATCCTGGCACTGTTAATCTGCGTGGTATACAGCTCGATGCCTGAGGAGCAAACAAAATTCTCATGGTGCGGGCTGCGCTTGAATTGCTGGCAGCCAATATCTATCTCTTGTAACGCCCTGTACATTTGCTGCATGCAAGACCGCACAGCAATGGAGCGCGTTCCCAGCCACGGAACGCCCTTCAGCGCACAGTACGGAAACAGGCCAGAATTCAGCCAGACCGCAGATGTATAAAGAGCCATATTGCAACCGATTTCCAATAGGTGGCAACGTGCAAGAGAAGACGGGATATTGTGACGACAGGGAGACAGCAGCTTTGCTAACGAAACAATAAACTTGGCGAAGAACATTTCAAGCGAGCGAAAGAGGATGGAAGGCAGGACAAGCTGGTAAACTTTCATCATGGATGGTAAGCGCGAAACAGGCGAAAGAGGCCAACAGATGAAGGCAACGTAGCGCTCACAAGTGGTTTCTTCCATTGTCTTTCGTTGGTTTCGCGCTGTACCATAAAGCAAGATGTAAACGCTTGTTGTTAGCTAGGTGAAAATGCACATTGCCCTGATATCAAGGTGTTCATTATTATTCTATATCTGTAGTGCACATTTTGATAACGTCATATATATGATGTGCACGTGATTTACGTCTTAAAATATCATTTGTTAGCAGGCACCTAAGCTTCTACACCCGAGGTTGCCGCGAGGTCTCAATTGATCTAAAACAGCTTTACACTCATGATTATCGTCGCCCTAAATCGTGGTGAGTTGTAAAGCGCAGCCTACTCTCTCACATCACATGGACTTGGGAACTCTTGTCCAGCTAGCTGTCAGTTTCCGTATACAAAACTCACAATTTCAGGAAGGCCCCGGAACTTGTAAGCGCTCAGTGGAACACTTCGCTAATGCTGGATTGTATATTTTTCTGTTTTCGTGTTAAAGTTCGTCGTAATCTAGACCTCTGCAATGATTTCTTATTACGTTTTGCATCGACTAAAATAAACAGTTTTTCCAGTAGAAGGTTGTAAAAAACAATTTGAAAACAACGTGGCTTGCACTTGGGTAAAGCTTCTAGCTGCCCATCTTATATACGAATAGAAATCGAGAAGGAAGTCTCTGAAAAACACACCAGATATAACGTAAGGTGGGCTTCAGGATTCTCTTCGGAAGCTGCAGACTAGCGCATTGTACGCTCTTGTTAGGCATGCTGGTAAATAAAGAAGGGTAAATAAAAAATCGTGCGCTTCCAATCCATCCTCGAGACGAATGAGTGGTAAAGCAGCGTCGCAGTTAAAGTTGCATACTTCCTTCGTAATTCAGCACAATAGATCACTGTCATAAGTTGCGGTTATTGCAGTTTTCCTTATCAAAACTTCATCAAAAATTAGTACTGTGGCTGCCTGTTAGGAATAAAGAGCGAAAACATTCCGCCGTCTCAGCAGTTAGGGTCTGAGTACTGCTAATTCTCTCCGCAATAAAGTACTGATTAGATTGGTTTATGGCGTTTTAACGTCCCAAAATGACTTCGGCTATGAGAGAGGCCGTAGTGAAGGGCTCCGGAAATTTCGACCACCTGGAGGTCTTTAACGTGCACTCACATCGCACTGTACACGGGCCTCTAGAATCTCACCTCCATCGAAATTCGACCTCCGCTGCCGAGATCGAACCAGCGTTCTTCGGGCCAGCAGCCGAGCGCCATAACAACTCAGCCAGCGCGGTGGCTGTACTGATTACTTTTTTCTTTATTATCCTGCTGTCGTAAACAAAGCTGCAACCCAACTACAGGCAGTGTTGATGTCTACTGATGTACACCGTGCTGTGTATAAGAGGTTAGAGGGGGGAGTAGCGGCCGCTTATTGACAACCCTCACCAGGCAGCAGGCGCCCAAGATATTGATCTGTAACGCCGTCTCGCACATGCACATGGTCGCTGGCTGGTCGTATTTCTCGCTGACGATGAAAGTGAGCCGGATCCTGGAAAATGAAACGTGAATATTAGCCTCAAACTTCTAGGAGAGCATGTCAAACGCGCGGAGAATTCGAAAGGCGGTTTGCGGAAATTCAAGTAGCTCCTTGTACGTGAAAAGTATAGAGAACGCTGTCCGTGCTAAGCGTGCTACACTGCAATATTAATCAAAATTAGGCGAGTTGGTTTTGGTTCGTCAAGTCTTCTCAGAGTCTATCGTATTCTTTCATGACTCCGCTTCGTTGATGTACCTAGTGTTCGACGCGCTGGAATAATGTGTTCCTACAGCAAGAGGTACATCAGTCAGAAAAGCAACAGAAAATCAACAACTCTTATGCTATACTCGATGGCGAATTTCAGTTCATTAGCATTTTTGTTGGTGCTGACTCTGTTGTAACTAATGCCGATAAGTTTCGAACTGGTCGTTCTCTAACTTAGAATGATAAATCGCTGATAGTTCTGCCTGGACTGCCGGCGCAGCAGCACTCAAGCGATGCGCCACTCCCCAGCAGGTGGCTGTCTAAAGCACAGGTGGCATTTGGATACCCAGGTCCTCTTCCGGAGCCACCTTTTCCGCCCAGCCTTTAATAAACAGCGACATGCCACGATGGGTAGTTTTCTCACTGTGCGTTCGGAAGGTGGCCACTTGCCACGTTGAGTGGGTTATGAGGACGTTGCGAAGTCAGCAACGCTTTACGAGCCGCACGTGATGACGATCACTATTTTCGCTTTCACACACCCTTCTAACGCAAACGCAGTAATAAGTGCTGCGATAAGGAGAGGACTTAAACAATTTTTGTTCTCCAGTTCGCAAATTTCATTTTAAATGAACTTAGTAGTCGGCTCAAATAGAGCCTTGTCGGTTGCAAACGTACAAGCAGTTGGAGAGCAGGCGTTTTCTCTTACCAGGGATTTTTTTCTATTCGTATCAGTGCGTTTTTGTGTTTCAAATTTCTGATCTGTGCATGTATATGATTGTACTTATTTGTTCATAGGGTCTTTTTTCGGGTCTGTTCGAAAAAAGGGAAAGACAGCAAATGCCTTTTATATACCGTTTTGCGGTGCATGTGTATTACCTCTATTTATTTATGCTGCAATTTCTAGTAACGCGCCTTCGTTCATTTCAGAAAGTTTTTCTTTGTATTTTACTTTATAGTTCAGGTATACTTGGACCCACCTTTAATTTTTATACGCCCTTGTCACTGACAATTATGTGTGCTGGCCTGCGCACCATTCGGTTTCATGCTTTCTAGTCATATTGTAGAGGGCTGCAGCCCCTACTGGCGATACTGAGCCTTTGCCGAAGCCTCTTTTAGGCAAATGTTTAAGCAACAAATAAATGAAAAAACTATTCTTGTCAATCAACCATCTATCTCCTCCTTCCATAACTGCAAAACTCTGTTCGCCAACAAACTAGTTTAATTTTATTTGGTGCCGGCGTTTGCAAAACCTTGGCGCTCTTGAGCAATGCCAAACTCCTCGAGAACAGTTGACATTTCATAGTAAGAAGTGCCAGTGGCGCATCGGTGTGTGCGGGAAAAGAAGGGACAATGCAGGCACAGATGCGTGGCTGCACACATCTAAAGTATTCCTATTGTATACTACCTAAGGGACTCTTTCGACGGTCTCCACCTCCTGCATAGAGGACTCCATGTTGCAATAAAAACAAGTTTTTTTCTACAGAGGGAGACCAGGCACTTGTTAGAACTGAATGGCATAGAAAGAACTGTCCCCAAAAACCATTAGCGCTTCTTGCTCCTGAATCAGAAAAGCTTTACTCGGCTACTGAGCTGTTATATTTCTTTGGATGCACATATTTCGATGCGCTGTGGAAACTAACGTGGTTGCTCAGTGTAGATCAAGCATCTCGGAAGCACACAATTGTAAAACAAGCACATGTATTAAACCTTCTCTTTCAGGGTTATGTTCGTTCAAGTCACGGCGCCTGGTACGCGTCTAAAGGCGAGTACATTCTTTATTGCTGGCCATGTTTCAGTGTTGATCAGGTGCTCCTAACCGTTTCATCACTGCACTACTTCTGCGAAGGGTATCGTTGGGAACTATTCATCATGACCATGTGTTCTGAGCTAGGTTAAGCGGCTAGAGGTAACTGATAATGCGTTTGATGGTAGATTGACCTAAACTGTTCGTCGAATGACTGCATGTGTACCAAGAAATCCACACTTAAGAATACTGAGACAGCAGTATACGTATTTTTTCCTTCGTATGCAACAATTCAATTCGCGCGAAATAGTCTGAATTGTCGACGCTTTTGGCAGGTAAGGACGGCTTCGTACATGCATGAAACGAGGACGGTGGCGCATGTCACAAGCATACTTAGAGGCACTTTGTGAACGCGATGAGCCAACCTGACACACAAATAGCTACTTAGCTTTGCATTTCTGATCCGCGCACATTTAGATATTTGGCTTTGCCAGACATCTAGAACGTGTTTAGAATAGTAATTTCAGCCTGTTGTTTTCGAGCAGGGTTATGTACTCGGCTCAGACTGTCCGTTTCGAACTCGTTTGGACTTTGGACTTCGCCGATTTATATGCAACAACCACAGCTAGCTGCGTGATCTTTCACGCCCAGCTCTGATACCAACGCTTTCTGGTAGTAAGAACCTGACATCTGACTCATCGCGACGTTCGCAAGCGTCATGGTGCTCCTGCGGCTGCCGTTACTCGGTACGTTCTACTGATTAGCGATCCTCCCCTGAACCTGGTTCAACCACCGCTCGCCTTTCTACCTCCCTTGCCTCCACGATGAACAGACCGCAGGAGCCTCGGCAAGCCGCTTTCTCTCTTGTTCTTAAAAATGCGACCTGCCTGCCCGCCCCCACCGCACACTTCGCAGTCTTTCCTTTCGCTCTGTTCTACACTAGATGCTGTTGAACCGGCTCTCCGTCTGCTTCTCGACGGAGCGCTCCTGTCGGCAGGTGCCAGTCCTGTCAACCGACGGCACTCGTACCCGTCTCTCACTCCATCCCATTGACAGATAAGAGTGAACGTGATGGTCGTAACGTTTTGCGCGTTACGCTGCCATCTTACTCCCTGTATGGCTTGTACTAAGCTATTTCAAATTCCGTAATAAAACCTACCAGTCATATTAGCCAGAATTGTAAGAAAAAAATGCGATAGCATTTAAATTTCCTGCTATGCTGCCTACAATGAGTGGCTTATGTTCTTGTTGCGATTTTCACGCCAAAACTACGGGCGGAACCGGTTCCATTGCCCTTAAAACGTATACACATTAGTGAAGGTCTTCTAGAATGTTCGAGTGTCTTCTGTTTATCATATGTGATTACACTAAATACGAAACACCAAGCGATGTTAATTCATTTTCTTGGTTGGGCTAGCATCTAAAGTTGCAGTGGTCCTTTGGAATTTTTGGCGATGTGCCAACTTCCAGACCACGAGTTTAATCAGATCGTATTTCGAATTTGCGGTGCCTCATATTTAGTCCGCTTGTGGTCACGTGGTGTTGAAGATGTTTAGACATCGTAATCGCATTGAATGATCGCGGGGAGGGATCATGCCACTCATATGAAGCTTCACTCGACCAATGAATAATTTAAAGACTGCCTGCCAAGGTGGGTAGCCTGCTCACACTACGGTCAGCGGGTTGCCATGGTGGTCTCGCAGTGACGACTTTCGACCAATCAGGGAAATTGACGACAGAAGGCTGAATTTTTGATTTGCTGCATCCTAAATACTATCGCATTAGAAACCGCCTTATATTTTTTCTAGCTTCTCGCAATCCTATTTAAATAATGGTGGCTTGCTGGGCTAGTTGATTCACAATAGATTATATGGTAGCGCGAATAACATTAAGGAAGGGAGGACGACAGAGCGCAAAGAGCGCTCACTTGTACAAAGAAGCCCTCTTTTTAGAGGCGGGCCTGACTTCTCCATTCAGACCGTGCAAGTCAGCGCTCTTTGCACTGTGGCGTCGACACTTCCTTAGTGTTATTCCCGCTGCCATATAATGTACTATGAACGAACAGGGCCAGCAAGCAATTATTCTGGAAGACATTTGTAGTACATCAGGCTCTATTTCATGTTTGCATTATCCACCCAGTCTCGCATCCTTGGCTGCCGACGCAACCTGCCAGGCTCGCACCCTCAACGTCTGCATAAGGGGAAAATTCTTACCGCCTTCTCTAAGCATGATCTTCGGGATCACCAGCCCTTCCTTCGGGCACGCAACAAGGGTCTTACAGATTCTCCGGTTTGAATGAAGAAGACAGGCCTGCCTCTACAGAGAGTACTTATTTGTACAAGTCAGCGTTTTTTGCACTCTGTCTCTGTCGTCGCTTACCTATAATTTTTCGCGCTGCCATATAATAATATTTACATAAATGATCCCCTGACACTTTACAACACGTTTTGCGCAAAAGCATTTAAAGTCTAGAAAGAAACGGAACAATATTTATGAACATACACAGCAGTCAACGAAGCATGTATTAAACAGCAGCAATTGTCGGCGCCACCCTGTGGGCTCGGTGGCTGCGCCACCGCGCGATCAACTAATCCACTCCTGTTCGTCATGCAGGTTTGTCACCCTTACAGCCTTTTTTCTAAAAAAAGTTTGTCACCCTTACAGCCTTTTTTCTAAAAAAAGAAACAGCAACTATTATTTGGTGCAGCTCCCGAGCCCCCAGCGGTGCCTTGATATCAGTGCCGAGTGCTTTTATGTCCTTCGCTCTTTATTTCCAGTGGGCGGGGGCATTGAGAGCAACCCTGGTTCTCATAAGCTAGACACTATCCTTGCGAAAGTAAAAAAGTTATCTGCTGGTCAGTCTTCATTGGCGAAAGTGCAAAAACTGAAGGGCCAACTGCTTTCAATGGACCTGAAAATATATCTGATATGATTGCACGTCTCAGCGTCTTAGAAACCAAGCGCGAAAACCTGCCCTCATGGCGCACAGACTTAGAGTAACCAAAACGGCTGATTTGGCTGGCGTGCTAGAGGCTCGTTTGGACTATGCTAAAAATCAGTCTGGGCGAAACAGTCTCATATTCTACGGTCTTGCCGATATACCAACCCCTCGGAAACCTATGCGGATTCTGAAACACCTAATTATCCGCCATTGCGCTGTCCAATTAGGGACTCAAATGAAGCCAAATGAAAGAGAACGCGCCCACCGCCTTGAACAATACTCTGTAAACAGGCAGTGCCCGATTATTCTGAAGTTCAATTCTTTCAAAACCAAAGACTTAGTTCTTTCCAAAGGTCCGAAATTCAAATATATTGATTAGAGCATCGGCCAGGATTTTTCCCGGCATGCTCAAAATTGCCGCAAACACCTTGTCACTTTTGCCAAGGCTAAAACAACCATTTTCACTTAGGTATAAAATATTGCATACGGGTTCGAAACGTTGATTTTTAGATGAAACTTCCAAGACTGTGAAAGAAATATCATAACAACCAAACCATCTTCGTCGGTCATCGCACTGCCCCCCTAGTTTGCCTCCTGTCAACTTAACCTTATCAATCATATTTACGAACATTCAAAGCTTCCTGCCGAAACGTGACATCGTGTCCAACCTTGTGACATCGTCAGGCAGTAATCTACTTGCACTAACGGAAACGTGGTTGAACACCGACATCAGTGACGCAGAGATACTCTCTGACCTGTCTAATTTTCATCTATTTTGCACTAATCGCAAGGATGCTCGCGGGGGAGGATATGCTTATTGCCGTCAACGATTAGTTATTATGTTCTCTGATTAACGTCTCGCCAGATATAGAAATTTTGTGGGTCATGTGCCATGCGCTACCGCTAACACCATTAATTGGGACATGTTATAGGCCTCCTCGCAATAGTCCAAAATTTCCCCTCAAGCTACACAACGTCCTAAATCTACTAGTCTCAGAGCACCCCAACGCGCACATCATTCTGTATGGGGACTTTAACTACGTTAATATCATCTGGAAGAACAAACCCAGCCCATAGTCAGTCAAGAAGAGATAAACGAATTCCTTGATGTCTGCCTCAATTTTCATTTGACCCAACTAATTACAGAAGCGATACCTGTAGCAGGAGAAAGAGCTATACACTGGATCTCATACTGACCACTAACCCTGACTGCCTAGACCGTATTACATACCTCAGAGAAACCGGCGACCCTAAAGTAATCCATGCCAATTTTAACTTCTCGCCAATATTGAGACAAACGTCCCAGAAAAGTGTAAAACTATATGATAGGGGAAACTACTAGGCAATCAACGACAAAATGACTAATTTCTTGGCAGTCCTTGAAATATCTTTTCGTACCAGAAGTGTTCATGAAAACTTGGCCATGTTTAAACATAAACTTGCCGAACCAAGTAGAAAATATATTCCAAAATGCAGCTTCCGGAACCGTAACCAGAAACTATGGTTCACTAAAACACGACTAAGATTTGAAAATAAAGAAACAAGAACTTCTTGGAGCTAAATGTCAAGCAAACGCACGCGCATGAGAAAAATACTAAGCTGAGCACACATACCTGGCCGCGATTGCAAGCGCCAAGCGCCACTTCTACTCGGTGCAATTACCAAAGACGATAGCGGACAACCCGAAAAAAGCTCCGGGTGATGGTAAACACAAAGAAAACACGTGCTTTCATCTTCACTAACGATTCTGGTGAAATCATGACTGACACTGAATGTCCAAATACTTTCAGCACCGCATTTTCCTGTCTTTTTTCCTGATAAATCTGAAGCGCCATGTTCTACATTACCGGTTATTATTAGTACAGCTATGGTAGCCACAAAATTCAGTAGCAGCGGAATCTCGTGCGTGATTGAGAACAGGAAGAATTCTTCAGCCAGTGGCATAGATAATATTAATTACAAAATTAACAAAATAAACTAAACAAGCCTGTTCATATTTTCTCTGTTCTTTGTTCTCACAATCACACACTGCGAAGGAACCTTATTAGACGATTGCAAACTAGGGAAAGTCATTCCAGTCCACAAAACAGGTTCTGCCGATTCACCTCTTCATTTTAGCACCATTTCATTAACACGTGTTCTTTGTAAGCTCATGAAACATGTCATTTACTCCCAAGTCATGCAATTTTTAGACTCCAATAACTTCTTCCACTCATCACAGCATGGATCCCGCTCAAACGTTTTATGCACACTCAACTAACCATATATCTTCACGACCTCCACGCTAGCCTTGATATAAACTTAAAAACTGACGCCATTTTCCTAGATAACGCTAATGAATTCGACAAAATACCACATCATCGCTTGCTTCTTAAACTCGCACAGTTGAACCTGCATCCAGACATTGTTGCGTGGATTAATGAATTCTTCATGCATCGCACTCAGTCTTCATCAGTAATCAGTCCACTGACCCATTTCCAGTCAACTCATAAGTTCGCAGGGCTCTGTCCTGGGTCTCTTGCTATTCCTCATTTACATTAACGACCTACCCTAGCACGTAGCCTGTCAAATTCGCCTCTTCGCAGATGATTGCGTTATTTACCGTTCAGTAATTAACCCTTGAAAATTAAACATTTTGACAGATTTGCCTGTCTGCTTGGGTTTGATGACAGAACAAACTGCACAGCTCCAACCAAAAAACTTTAATTGGGTTAAAACGTTGGGTTAAAAATTAAAGTTTTTTGGTAGGAGATGTGCAGTTTATTTTAAGTAACCAACCCTTCTAATCAAGATTCCTTACAGACAGACCTCAACCACGGCCAAGGTTGGTGTTCGCAGTGGCCGGTGACACTAATCCCTCAGAAATGTAAGCACATGTCTTTTGATCAACGTAGCACACCTTTTGGTTTCCAATGCACAATTTCTAATTCCCTAGTCGGCATCGTGCAGTCATATATATACTTAGGAGTAACCATTTATCATGAACCATCTTGGCGTTTGCGTGTAACTAACCTAAAAACTTCGGCTAACAAAACACTGGGCTTCTTAAAGCGTCATTTCCGGGATGCCCCGCAACATGTTAAAGTACAAGCATACATTTCGCTCATTATAACTAAACTAGAATACACATCAGCCATCTGGAAACCTAATCAAGCATATTTAGCAAACGCCCTCGAAGCTGGACAAAACAGAGCAACCAGTTCATTCACTCCTCATACTCCTACAAGATTAGGATATCGTCCCTAAAATATCAGTCCGTTTTTCTTTTATCTTTCTACTCGTCGTCGCATCACCAGCATTGCCCTGTTTTCATGTTATTTTATTCAGCAGTACGACAGGAACCATACGTCTGCGCACTCTCAACACGCATATTACCTCGCATCCGTCATACGTGCCCATACCACTCTCTTCACCAGTTAATAGTTTTTACGAGCAGCAACGGAGTTGAATGCCCTTCCCCACCATGTCGCCGCTATATCCTGGCCATCAACCCTCTAAACCACTGTGAATGGCTGCACTATGTGAATCCATTGCTTATGTAACACCCCATCAGCGGTCCTTTAGGAAAATAAAAGGAAGTGAACAAATGACAGTCATAACCAGGGCATGCAAGAGAGCTTGTAGCTATGTCTTCCGCATTCTTAAGAGAAGAGCCTGTATTTTTGCAGCAAGCCAAACCAGCATTGAGCCTTGTCATTAAATAGTAAACACTGACACGCACAATGTCCGCTAACTGCACCTGTCAGTGATTTTTAAGCAGCTATTTGAC